>NC_063046.1:31583385-31937135 GCF_018812025.1 Megalobrama amblycephala
TTTCAAAAAGATGTGAAACATCAAGTTATCGAAGAAACACTTTTTATTGTTTGTAACAAACATTCAAAGAAATAAATGCGTACACGGATTAATTTTGGAATTTATTGCACTGTCGTTTGCTGTGAACTGAAACATGAATAAAAATTCACAAGTTTCTTAAAGATAGGATTCCTATAGGAATACGACGCCTATCACAGCATCCATATATAAGCTCCTCAGTATTATCAGCAGCTTTATCATGTTGCTCAGGAGCTAATTACCCTCCTCCATCCCCAGCTCCTCCTCTCTCAGTCAGGATTGGCTTTATGATTCCCCTGAATCAGACTAATTCTTGAAATATGTGTACATGTTTAATTATTGACATTAATTATATCTGCATATATTGGTTCTGTTCTGTTTACCCTAAGGGGGGTTATTGCTGCTCTCCCTGCTCTTATCCATGCTAGGCTGCATGGATGCGCAGGGAGTTCTTGCCCAGAACAGAACCATACCGCCAATAAAAACTCTATGCAGTTATCAATCATATTTGACGATAGTGGTCCTGACAGATATTAAGTGCATGTAAACGTGATCAATGATGCACTCTAAATAAAAAATGCTGGTTAGTTTCAACCCATGTTTGGTTCAAATATGGACAAACCCATTCTATCCAAATCAAAATCTATCCAAATGTTTGTCCATATTTGACCCAAACATGGGTTGAAACAACCCAGCATTTTTTAGATTGAGATTGAACCAGTGTTGATTCTGATTTAAACTGGGTGAGGTATTAGGCATGTTTGGTTGGGTTGCTGACTGAAAGGAGGTCATGTTGCCCCACTGTGTTACCGGCTGACCAGATGAGGGGGTTTGGGGATTAGTTAGGCCCCCCACAGCTGCAGCCACAGCCCTGAGTAGAACAGATGGCCGTCTGCATGTTAAGGCAGTCACCCCCACCACCACCATCACAACACACATGCACAAATACACAACGTATGACAGAAGCATCGTTGTGACATTGTGCTATACACAACTATTATCTCCATTATTCATGTTCCTTGATTATGTAATGAATGTGCATCCTTGTGTTGACTGATCTGCGGCCTGCGCTCAGAGACACTCGGCAGACTCTCTGAGTTGGCCAGTGTCACTTTGCCTGTGGCTCAATGCCAAACTGATTCAAGGGCGTCACTCCGTGCTGGATACAGTCAGAGTGCTGGATGAGGTGAGGGGTCAGATTCACCCCGCACAGAAGCCACACTCACACCCTTGATGGGTTTGCTATGAAGCAACCTGACCTTGGAGTGCAAAAGGCTTGTTTTGTGCGATCCATCTCTGTAACTTTCTTTCTTTCTTTCTTTCTTTCTTTCTTTCTTTCTTTCTTTCTTTCTTTCTTTCTTTCTTTCTTTCTTTCTTTCTTTCTTTCTTTCTTTCTTTCTTTCTTTCTTTCTTTCTTTCTTTCTTTCTTTCTTTCTTTCTTTCTTTCTTTCTTTCTTTCTTTGAATGTCATCATTCAAATGTTATCTTTCAGTTTTCACCCAATTAAATAAATTAAATTAGTCAATGATAATTTTGTTGTTCAAATAGATCAATCGAAATGACAATGAGACCACATTAATTGAATTGGAAAAAGGGTGAATGACATTATTGCATAATTTAGCTGATCGTGTTTAGCTGTTCATATACATCACATATATGAGATGTTCTGTAGTGATGAGAACATAATGACGTATTTTTTGCCAACTTGCATGAATATGCAATGCATATTTCAAAAATGGCCTGTGGTGTTGAAACTGACCTGGCGGTATGAATCTGACCTCTCGCTGAGCAAGCATCACGTCACCAGCGCTTGATGGATGATTGGCCATATTTCTAGAATAATCAAAGACTAATGAGGTAACAATTGCAGATTACGTCATTTTTTTGGATGACATCCCAGATTTTTGAAGACCCCTGTAAAAGCACCCCCACCTCCCAGCTCTCCATCTCCCTCTTTGTCTGTTTCACGTTCTCCCTCCATCTTTCTCCCAGCGCTTCCTTTGTGTTTGGCTGGAGAGCATGCCTGCTGGAGGGGGTCTATGACTCATAGTAGAGCAGGACTGTATTTTTAGCACTGATTCACCCCTTGCCATGGTGCTTCCTGTGAGGAATATGAAAACCCATGAAGCACATTTCTCGTAGCTCCATTATCAAGCATCATTTAACAGGTGCTAGTCGCACATTTACAGAATGTGGAGGGGGAGTATGGGAATAAATGTCAGGATGCTTGAACCTGGGTGTCCTGCATCTCAGATGCTTTTAGAAGCAACTTTGTGAATCATTCCATCTATTTTTTGTTGCAGTGTAAGGAACTGAAAAAGGAAGCTGTTGTTGTGACATAAACGACTCTTGCTTTTTGACTTTCACTTTTGACATGGTCTGGCTCTCGTTTTTCACTCTCTCTCTTACTCTCTCTACTTCCTTCTTTCATTGTTCGGTTAAACTTGCTCTTGGATTAAAGCCGATTAGCATAGGCTCTGATCGCGGCGTGCTATGCCACCCTCCCCCATCTTTCTTTGTGCTGCCGTCTTGCACCTCCCAAAATAGTGTGAAAAAAATGCAGCGTAAGTAGATTTAGCAAAAATGGGGCAAATTTTATGCATGGATATGCAATAATCAACACAATCTGGACAATGATGAAGCTGCTGTTTTTAGTCATTAGGAGTTTTTACCACCTGCTATAGGCCCAGTTAGGCCCTCCTCTGACTATCATCCCCTGGAGCGAGAGTGGCCTCAATTTAAGCAAATGGCAAGCCAGAAGTACCATTGATGTTTAATTCCCCTTGTGGCCAGTCAGTTGTAATTTGCTTATGGTGGATTTCCACAAAGCTGTTTTTATAAACATACTCTACATACAAAGTAGAGTATGTTTGAATTGCTCTTTTTGCCAAAAGAGCTATAGACATTTCACAAAGCATATTAAGACAATAGGCCCTAAACAAACAGAAAAGCAGGGTTTTTCCTTGAAAAAAAAGCTTGCACTTGTGAAAAATAAGTTTATTTAATTGTATTGAATGTGCAATTGTACTGTTCTTACAGCCTTTTATAGTGCAACTGCAGGAGCTGCTAATCTGTTTAGCTGCTAGCATTAGCCTTGAGGTTTTATATCAGTTAAGGCTGTGATTATTTTTTATTTTTTCTTCCCTCCCCCTCACCTTTGAATGTAACATCAACCTGCCATTGTCTGGATAAATATTTGGTTGAATGTTAAGTTAATCCATGTTAAATCAGGTTAGCATGTTTAATTAGTACATTTACATGTTCATTTTTTTTTTTTTTTTTAGTGCGTAATGCGTAATCATATATTTGAAGTAATCAATACACATTGCGCATCAAAATTACATAATTATTAGCTGTTTATTAAATGATAGCTAACAAACTTTAGCCTGATTTCTGATTCATAGTGAATGTTAGGGTAAACAAGGGGAAGGCTTAAAGGGTTAGTTCACCCAAAAATGAAAATTCTGTCATTTATTACTTACCCTCATGCTGTTCCACACCCGTAAGACCTTTGTTAATCTTCAGAAAAACAAATTAAGATATTTTAGTTGAAATCCAATGGCTCCGTGAGGCCTCCATAGAGAGCAATGACACTTCCTCTCTCAAGATCCTTAAAGGTACTAAAATCATATTTAAATCGGTTCATGTGAGTACAGTGGTTCAATATTAATATTATAAAGCGACGAGAATATTTTTGGAGCGCCAAAAAACACTAAATAACGACTTATTTAGTGATGGCCGATTTCAAAACACTGCTTCAGGAAGCATCGGAGCGTTATGAATCAGTGTGTTGAATATGCTGTTCGGAGCGCCAAAGTCACGTGATTTCAGCCGTTGGCAGTTTGACACGCGATCCGAATCATGATTCGACATACTGATTCATTTGTGCTCCGATGCTTCATGAAGCAGTGTTTTGAAATCGGCCATCACTAAATAAGTTGTTATTTTGTTTTTTTGGCGCTCCAAAAATATTCTCGTCGCTTTATAATATTAATATTGAACCACTGTACTCACATGAGCTGATTTAAATATGTTTTTAGTACATTAATGGATCTTGAGAGAGGAAGTGTCCATTGCTCCCTATGGAGGCCTTACTGAGCCATCGGATTTCAACTAAAATATCTTAATTTGTGTTCTGAAGATTAACGAAGGTCTTACGGGTGTGGAACGGCATGAGGGTAAGTAATAAATGACAGAATTTTCATTTTTGGGTGAACTAACCCTTTAAATCAAAACCATACTGTTTCGTTTTAAATAACTAAATATTTGCTTCTCCAAAATAAAGAATACTTTCTGCTTGATTCTCCATGTCTGATGGGTTACCTCATGATAGATTCTTGCCTCTGCTTTCTTCTGTTATACACCTGCTTTGCAGATCAAAACTCATCCAAGCAAATGTAAAAGAAACACTCTGAAGCAACGCCTCTAAGAAAGAATAGAGGACAGGACGCCCCAGAGTGAGAGCTTGCTGAAGAATGAGCGTTCTTTACAAATATCATTCATGGTCGTGTGTTAACGCCTCTGTCAGTGTCTGTGAAGAATAAAGCCATTTCATGGTGAATGCGTGGCTATGGCAGGAATAAGGAGGGAGACTGTCAGGATTCATTGATTTTCAAGAGAGTGAAAAACATCAACAACAGTCTTATCACAAAGCCATTTAGCCCTGACTATGAGAGACTGAGCTGGAGAGAAACGTTGGATCACAGGGCATATTTTCTTTGATGGGGGATGCTATTACAGCATTAGCAAGAAACTTTCAGTGATTGAACATGTCTTAAAAAATGGGAATATAATTCATTTACTGCCTAAAATAACATCTAAAAAGTCATTTTGGCCCTTCTATTCTGGCTAGTCAATTAAGACACACAGAATTGATTTTATGCCCTGCAGGTTAATAATAGTGGGGTTTAGCTTGGCAGGAATATGAAAATGAAAATGGAAAAATAAAATCTAAATACTTAAAATCATGCCTTCAGGGACTAATAGATTTTGGACGATTTTAGGCGGTATCTTGATCGAAAGACCTGTGAATATGGATTTTTTTACTGGAGATTATGGACTTAACCCACCGATGTCTGCCTCACCAGGGAATCAGGAACATTGCACCGTCTGTGGCTTTGTCTGTGGCTGTACAGTAAGAGTATTAGTGTCTGACTTCTGTGGCTTGAGCAGTCATAATGTTTTTTCATATCTGCCTCCAGGAACCGTGGTTTCCTTTGTGAATCCCCAAGGTTCATATTATAGATGGGGGGTGGTATTGCAGACATCCAGTACGAGGAAATGTACATGCAATTATTGGCTCACCACAGTAGCTGCATTTCATTCATCTCCAATGTATGATGTCATAGTGCTTCTCAACACTGCTGTTGGCTTGACACTTTATGCATGTGTAATGATTTCAGCAATGCAGGAACAATGGAAGCCTGTTCATGAAGTGTGATCCCTTATACGAAGTGTACCATCACTCCCAGTATAATAGCAGTGCTGTTCAAACCCAATGATGTTCAGAGCTCATGCCTTGACGCACTGAAAAGTGTGTGTACTGTGAGATGTGGAATGCTGCTTTTGTGATATTTCATCTGCTTTGACATTTCGTATTTCCAGCCTTTCAATCTTACTTTTGTTGGTGTAGATCAGTGGTTCTCAAACTGTGGATCAGACCGCCTATGGTCCGTGGAGGTTTTTTAGTGGTCCATGAGATGATTGGCTGATTTAGACGCAAAAAAAAAAAAAAAAAAAAAAAGAGTCCTAAACAATATGTAATTATTTTAATTGACAAAAACCATCAACATTCTATTACTTAAGTGATTATTAGTTCATTAGTTCAAAGTAGAAATAATAACAAAACAGCAGTCTGGCAAATTATGGATCAGTAAAAGAGGTTAGATTATAAACTAAGAATAAGTTGTACTCTACTTAAAGGTACTCTAAGCGATGTCGCCAAAACATTTTTTGTCACATACAGCAAACATCTCCTCACTATCCGCTAGCTGCCTGTCCCCTGAACACAATGTAAAAAAACGCTGTCTCTGTAGTCGCCACAAGCTCCAAAAACGCCAATAAAAACAAACTGGTGCAGCCTGGACCACTTAACATAATAAACATGCTCCAGCCAATAACTGACAAGAATGATTTTAAATGCGCGTTCATGACTGTTTCAGGAAGCACAGAGGGGAGGGGGAGGAGGAGGAGTAGGAGGAGGGAGGGTCTAGCTAGCCTCTGTTTTGTTTGACAACACTTCGAACGTCAACAGGAAGTTACTCCGCCCAGGATCGCTTAGAGCACCTTTAAATCTGTAGGTAGTTTTTTTTTTAAATTTTTTGCTGTTTTTGAATCACTGTTCTAGATGTATATTTGTGCTCTGGAACGGCCATGTAATTTTGACCACTCCGCAAGATCAAAGCATCGTTTAGTCTTACTGTAACCATAGATGATAAAACGAATGCTGTCTCGTGAACACTTTTGTTTTAATTTAAACCAAATGTATTTTCTGTGCTTTGATCAACAGCATCAGGTGTTATTTGCTCTGAGCTGAAGTGGAAATACATGTCATATAGCAATGGCTTTATATCTCTAATATAACTAACTAACACATTTTTTAAACACCAGCCATAGACATTAGATACTTCATTTTGTCTATTCAAATTGCGAAAACGCCAGTCAAAACACTTAGGATGATTAACATTTGATGCCACACTTGATGTTACTACGTCTTTGATCCCAGTTTGCACACAGTCATCCATTCCCAAAAGCAAGGTCAATGGAGAGCCCATGAGTCTGTGCACACAGGAAATTGCTGACTGCACAAGAGGAAGTATTTAACACTCTGCCACCCCCCATAAGGTCTGGGACACAATCAGGAACGGTGAAATTACTTTTCTGCTGATGCCTATCCGCTCTTTCGTATTGATAAGTACTCTGAGATTTTCTTAATTATTTTCCCTTTTTCATTCCAGACACCCATGAAATAATTGCTGGATGAGATGATTTTTTTTTTTTTTTTTTTTGCTGGATTTTTAATCAGATCCTGTGCTGCAAGGACAGAAAAAGAGAATTTTAAAATTTCATAAAGCTATGCCAACGGCTGTGTCTTTCAATATTTCAGGCAACATATTGGTTGTTGTCAGAATTTTAACTGGACACTTCATACAAAAATAATATGTTTTATTAGATTATTATTGAGTTTGTAAATATAAAATATATACACAGCACACTGCATAAATTGCTGGGGAAAATATTCTCTTACATATGCTCTTAATAATGCCCCATTTCTTCTAGCAATATTTATGACAATGCATCATTTATGTTTTTGTAATTTCTTTTTCTTTCTTTTTTTTTTTTTTTTTAGTTATTCAAATAATTAAATTTAGCATGTTCCACAAAAAAAGTGGTTTTATATCTTCACACACATACACCCATTTATATACATATTCTTGCATTCATAGTGTTAAGAAAAGGAAACTTCAGGCCTTGGATCAATAGCAGCTGTTCTTGGCATGAAGCCATGTGTAGTTGTGAGCGGTCGCTTGTGTTGTGTTGGAGGTTGTGTTTCAGAGGCTGACTCCCCTGCCACACTTGTCCAATGCTTCACTTTCCACAGACAAAAGAAGGTTGGACTTCTCTGCTCTCTCAATAGATCAAATTGATCTTCTAGAGAAGAGAATACTGAGTGATTTCAAAACAAACCCTCCCCCTTTAGCACTTTCACCTCTCGCTTGATCACTGGGAGGACATTATGGCTGGTTTGCTGTGAGGTTTCAACTTGGCAAGTGTGTGCTTGTCTATAAATATAAGAGCCAGTGTATTCGGCTGTGACTTTTGGCATAACCCCTCCCCTCCAGTTTGTCTCTGCATCTTGTTGACAACATAAAGCCTTGCAGAAAGATTGTTACTGACCCACTTCAGTCTGTATGTACATTTGTACACTAGAGATGTGAAAAGTTGTCATTTTATATTAAGAAAATGATAAAAAAAAGGCTCAAATTCACTCATATGCTGTGTTATTTCAATTTAGTACAATATTATAGTTTAATATAGGATAGTCTATGGAATATTTTTTTTTGCTTGTCAGCAGTTTTGAGTGGGTAAGATACAGAAAGTCCTTTAGAATTTGACTGCTCTGTCTCTATTTTACTTCATTCACGCTCAATTGTGTCTTCTCACGAATTGGACCTTTTCTGTTTCCATTCCATTTATCCCATGAAATTAGGTTAGAGACTATTTCAGTTCCATTGATAGATTGAGCCAGATTGAAAGTCTGGGAATATATTTCTCATATTTTGACATCCTAATATGTGTTCACTTTCTCTGTCATCATTTGAGTAATGGCTCAGTCTCCTGTAGGACAGCTCACGCTGATTTTAAATTACTGCATAAAAAGGATTCTTGTAAGTTTTTTTTGTGCCCCCCCCAGGCTCTCTGATCGAGTGTCCAGAGTCCTCTCAGGCACAGAGTACTTTCAGGCACATGTATCGGTGGGGGTGATGTGCCAGCATCCTCCTCTGTGAAGCATGTCTGATGAGACGAGCGTGCCATGAGACGTAAAGGTTACATGCGCCGAGTGCTCTGTTATACTGCTCCTTCATTCCTTTGTGCCTCCGTCCGTCCTCTTTTCCTCCTCTCCAACCCTCTTGGGTATTTGTCATATAGCGTTCTACAGATATAATTTGGTGTGATTGTGGAGGATTACAAAGGGCCAAAAGAGGATTTCGTCGCTCTGTGGTTTTATTGCTGTAATGAGCCGAGGACCTAAACTGTCTGTCTGAGCGCATCTGAGTGGCTCTGCAGACACATGTGGCCTCAGAACTTCCAGAGTTTGGAAAGAAAGACCATGAGCCACTTAATAAGAGTAAAGCCCTATTCCGGCAGTAATAAAAATAACCGTCGTGCCAACTTTGACGCACATAGAGTCCCCAGATGATTTTCCCGAAGCATTGTTGGCAAAAGATTAGACCCATTTACTTTCTTCAAAAGATCCCCAAAGAATTGTTTGTTCTTTGTCTTAGTACAGTAACTCACTTACATATAATATCTAACATTTGAGGTACAACAAAGCTGAGTGGAACCTGTGTGGAATCTGTCTGTCTGCTCGATCTGTCTGTCCTTCTGGTTGTCTCGTCATCTGTCTGTCTGTTGTTCGAGCTCCAATTCTACCCACTTTGCTATCAAATAAATATATATTTATATAATTTAAATTGTTTTCCATTAATTTTTTATCAGTATAATTTTTATAATCAACATTTCTCTTGATTGATTTTTCATTGAGCTCATCATAATGCATTCTAGGACTGCCTTCTCCACCAATATTAAAATGCACTATTCTCCGCATTATTAAAGGTGCCCTAGAATTAAAAATTGAATTTATCTTGGCATAGTTAAATAACAAGAGTTCAGTACATGGAAATGACATACAGTGAGTCTCAAACTCCATTGTTTAAAAGACCTCTGAAGAACAGGAGAATCTCAACATAACACCGACTGTTACGTAACGTTAGCATGTTGCTAATGTATTGTTAAATGTGGTTAAAGTTACCATCGTTTCTTACTGTATTCACGGAGACAAGAGCCGTCGTTATTTTCATTTTTTTTAAACACTTGCAGTCTGTATAATTCATAAACACAACTTCATTTTTTATAAATCTCTCCAACAGTGTAGCATTAGCTGTTAGCCATGGAGCAAATAGCCTCAAACTCATTCAGAATCAAATGTAAACATCCAAATAAATACAATACTCACATAATCCAACGCATGCATGCAGTATGCGTGGCGAACACTTTGTAAAGATCCATTTTGAGGGTTATATTAGCTGTGTAAACTTTGTTTATGCACTGTTTAAGGCAAGCGTGAGCTCCATGGGCGGGGAGCGTGAGCATTTAAAGGGGCCGCAACCTGAATCGGCGCATTTCTAATTATGCCCCAAAATAGGCAGTTAAAAAAATGAATACAAAAAAATCTATGGGGTAGTTTGAGCTGAAACTTCACAGACACATTCAGGGGACACCTTAGACTTATATTACATCTTGTAAAAAAACATTCGATGGCACCTTTAAAATGTCTACATTTTGGAACAGCATTGTTTTGGATAAGGATCAGAGTCACCTGTTTATTATACAGGCAGTTCCCTGGGTTTTGGAAACATGCACCATGATGAGTTACTGTGTTATTGAGATAAATGTTGAGATATTGTGAATAGTATTTTTAAAATATAGTCTAGCTTATTCTTTCAAATTTAAACCTTAAGGGCAGGTTTCTAACTCAAGATGCTATTTTATTATTATTTTATATTTAACACAAAAATGAAACGGAAAATCTACAACAGGTGTTGGCATGACAACTGGAAGGATTCTTGCTCAATGTATGTAGTTTAGTAATTATCACTACATTTTTGAAGACATATTTATTGTAACAATTACTTTAGATTTTTGTTTTAATAGTACATTTGAGAGATTTCTGGAAAGGGATCACTGTGATTGAACCGTTTTTCTTTATAGCATATTTTTCCAGCCTGTACACATTTTCTCCAGCCTTTTTCCCAGAGGATAGATATGTTATCTGTCACCAGTGTTGGAATAGATGTTTGAAATACTTATTAAAAAGGTGACATTTAGAATAATCTCACGACTTTTGGCATAGTTTGCTTTATGGAGATTACCATGCTGAGGAGCCCATCCTGTGCCTGCACTCGAGTTCTCTGTAGCGGAGGTGGATGTGATATTTTTTTGGGCATGCCTTTGTTTGTAGGGTTTGCTTGGCAGAGGGGAGGGGATCAAAATGGATTAAACCCCCCTTTTCTCCCTCTGCCATGCTTCTGCTTTCCATATTTGAGCTCCAATATGTAGAGCAATGAGGACTTAACCCCTACCATCTCACCTCCTCTTTGTTGCTCTTGATGTAATCCAAAAATAAATTTTTGTGTTTTCCTGAGAGGGCTGCGCCAGCACAGTCTGTCCACCTCAGTCTTCCACATACTTGCGCTCACCTCATTATTTGTGTGTGTTAGGAGTTTAGTCATGCAGTATGCATGAGGCTTGTGTTTAGGACTCCAGCGCTTGCATATGTATGCAGTGTTTGTCGTCATTAGAATCGTGTATCACCAAGCAGATTTGCATTGGCATTCCGCTGCCATCGGTGTGTTTTGCTTACACAGGGAAACAGTGCTTTGGCCTCTATAGCCTCTACACACAAGGGTATCCTCTGTCATGTGTACAACACTTCTAGGTTTTCTAATAAAACAGGAGTCCAGCACAGCTGCAGAATGACCTTATGTAATAATGCGTCTTTGGAATTGGCTGTCTTTTTTTTGTAGTGTCCATAAAAATGAAAATTCATTATTTACTAACCTTTATGTTGTTCCTAACCTGTACAACTCTTTCTTCTGTTAAACACACACACACAAAAAAGAATTTTTGAAGAATATCCTGGATACTTTTTTCTACATAATATAATTGAAGTAAATGAGGACCAGGGCTAATATATTACAGATTTTTTAAAATCTTAAAATCCACGTTATGGCTTTGTGTGAGGAACAGACCAAAATTTAAAGGGGTCATGAACTGCATTTTTTTTATAATGTTCTCTGAGGTCCTCTTATAATGTTATCAAGATTTTTACATCAAAAGCAACATAATTTAGAAGTAATTTGCTATTTTCTATCCTGTTTTTTGATCTTTCAAACTCTATTTTGATAGGCATTCAAGACTTGGAAGTAAATGGAAGTAATTTTTTATAGGCTTGATTGTGTTTTTGGGGCACTGTTTAACATGTCTTAATGCTTCCTTTTTTTAAAAAAGCCATATTTTTCATATATTTTACCTTTATTCTACACCTATGTATCCATTGTCATATGAATGGCTCGTTTGATTTCCTGCTTCTATGAAGCCGCTCCCTCCGAAATGCGCAATGTGCTCAGATTGGTTAGCTGGCCCAGTGTATCCAGAGCCATCGTGATTCACTGAAGCGTCCGGAAACGCCACTCCCCTTACCATTTTAGTTGTTACCGGTTACGTGGGCTTCGGTGAAAATGTAAATAATGGCGTCTATATTGCTGTATCAAATTGAGCCCGAATCAGACCCAGATGAAGAGCGTCAAGCAGAACCTCTGCAATCGCTGCTTTTAAAGGACGTTTATGAATGGTATTTCATTTAGTATTTGTGTCAAAGTGTTTAGATATGCTGTCACTGCTGTTTGTTAGCTTTCAATATACAGTTTTATCCTGATTAAAGCTTTACTGTAGCCGAATACATGACTGAGTAGTCGCTTTTTTTTAAAGGTAGCGTTTAGTTTATAGCATGAACAACTGTTTGTCTATGAACACAGAAGTTTGTTGGTGTTTGTAGAATTTAGCTAACTGGCTAGTAAAGCAAAAATACGTTGGTCTTTGTTTACATCCTTGATCCAACCAAAAAATAGCAACAGAACTAACGTTATATGTTTAAAGGACATGTACAAACAATAAAACCTACTTACAGTTTGAAGCCAATAAACAGCAGCTTCTGCTTTTAAAGTGGGAACTGCTTCATCTTTCAGTAATAGCCTTTGTGCAAATCGAGCATTGAACTCGTGTAGATTCTGGAAGCTGTCTTCAGCGCCACATCCAGTGTAGAAAATATCACTGATTATATTGGGTTCTATTATCTTTTGACGTGTCGTGTCGCTCGCATCCGGCGTACACAACTGTGGTCAAACCGGCCGTTTTTGTAGGCATTAAACTGCCATAACTTTAAAAGACAATATCTCCGTTTGCATTGAACTTTCAGCGCTGTAACTTTGCAGATACTGTTTATGCTCAAGCAGCAACATTACACACTAACTAAAGTTAAAAAAGTGAAATTGCATTGAACCACCCCTTTAAAATAATTTCTTCACCATTACATGTGTGGAATTGTTTTGAAAAATTCATATGATAAAAAATATCTTGTTACATAGTTGAAGCATTTGCCAACAATGTGAAACATTTATGCATATATGCTTTATAAGTCTTGATTGTGGCAAATAAATTTTAAGTACTTGGAGTTACCACAGTTATAATTCCTTATGGATGACTTACGGTGTTTTGTGTTAATGGAATTATGAATGAATGTACCAGTGTTTTTCACACTGTTCTTATAGACTATTCATGGTTCATCCTTTTCGATAAAGTGAAAAATGTATATATCGTCATTTGCAGTGTCGTGTTTTAAATAAAATGAAATGTGTTGTCATGTCTTACTAATGATAAAACGGATGATGTCACTGAAGCTTTTATTCAGGATTATAGCAAATGGCTTAGTTCAAAACAATAACAAAAGGAGCATTCTCTGCGTGTTTCTTTCATATCCAATAATCCAGCGCATTAACCCTATGAATACAGAAGCAAAGGAAAGAACAGCAAATCACAACTAACACAACTGTTCAGTTTGACTGCAGCACTATATATATTTGATATGTACTGAGTTTAAATACTCAGTATATATTAAACGATCTGTATCAGACAAAGCAATAGTGACACATGGTAAAAAACATTGTTACTCACACTTGTTTGTTGCCACATTACTGTCGGATCCAATGTAATTGGCACTGCATCATCTTTTATTTTCAGTCTCTTTGAAAAGCCTGCATTGAATTGTCTTGTTTAAAAATGAATCTGCAGTAAAATGAAGCGAACAAATGAATAGTGTCTTACTGACGTGATCTGACTGGATCTTAAAGGATTAGTTCACTTCAGAATTAAAATTTCCTGATAATTTACTCACCCCCATGTTATCCAAGATGTTCATGTCTTTCTTTCTTCAGTCGAAAAGAAATTAAGGTTTTTGAGGAAAACCTTCCAGGGTTGTTCTCCATATAGTGGACTTCACTGGGGTACAACGGGTTGAAGGTCCACATTGCAGTTTCAGTGCAGCTTCAAAGGGCTCTACATGATCCCAGCCGAGGAATAAGGGTCTTGCACTAGCTCTGCGATGCGCCACACATTACATAATCACATTGGAAAGGTCAGGTGTGACATAGGCGAAAAACTACATCTAATTTTGTCCTCCAACTTCAAAACTACTGACATCATTGTTTTATTTATTTATTTATTTATTTATTTACAAAGGGCGTTTGACGTAGTCTTTGCATGTTCACTTTGTAGACACTGGATCGGTACTTCTGCCTAAGTCACGCATGAGCTAGTGCAAGATGAGCATTTGTGGTTAAAAAGTATGTAATATTTATTTTTATTTTTAAAATTACCGATCGTTTCGCTAGACAAGACCCTTATTCCACGGCTGGGATTATGTACAATTTGGACCTTCAACCCATTGTACTAAAGTGAAGTCCACTATATGGAGAAAAACCTTAATTTCTTTTCGACTGAAGAAAGAAAGAAAGACATGAACATCTAGTATGACATGGGGGTGAGTAAATTATCAGGACATTTTAATTCTGAAGTGAACTAATCCTTTAAAACAAAGTTCATCCACGCTTTCTTAATGTTAGGATCATAAGGATGGCAATGCAATGACTGTGTTTTTCTACAACTCTGCACTTCAAAACATCTTGAAATCCTCAGAGGCATCTCTAGGGCCCTATGAAATCCGTTTTATTTTTTCCCAAATTCCGTTTTAATTTTTCTGGATTCCGTTTTTTCCGTTTTATTTATTTTTTGATTCCATTTTAATGGTTGAATTAAATTTTAGTAATCAAAAAGCATGTCTAATTAATTGAAATAATGAATCTTGTCCAGTTTACCAACAATTTAATAAACGTTTAACCAAAAAAAATATGATGCCCTATGATAAACGTTTTATTCTTTCCCCTTAAATTTTATTTTTACCAAATTCTGTTTTCTGGATTCCATTTTAATGGTTTAATTCCATTTTAATAATCAAAAAGCATGTATAATTAATTGAATTATTTAAAAACAACAATATTTATTTATTAAAAAAATATATTTTTATGATTTTTTTTTTTTTTTCTTTAGAAGTTCTGTTGTGTATTTAAAGTTTTCTGGCAATCAAATGAACACATACCATCTAATTTATCTTTTAATCATGAAATTAAACTTTTTTGTCAAACAATGTGCTACACAACAGAGCTTAGTGTTAAAATTAAAACATGGAAGAAACATTGAGATTATTGTTTAAAAATATATTTTAATAATTTATTGTTAAATTAATTTATCTAAATTCTACTGTACAACAGTAATATGTTTCTGTCAAGTTAAATCTAACTTTTATTTTGACGGTTTGCCTAGAGCTTTGAGTTTCTCTATGACGGTAGTTTTCTCAAAGGAAGCGGTTAAATGCTGATGAAGTGACTTTCAGAGCAGTTTTGGAGATGAATTTGTGCGTTCATATAGTGAGGCGACAGAGGACGAAAACACCGCGAGCGTCGTACGTGCTTCAGCGTGCGCGTTATATAGTAAATTCCGTTTTTATGAATGGAGTCCGCGATTCCGTGATCGCGGAAATTATAGGGCCCTACATCTCTATGGTTTTGTTGCTGGAGTAATCCTGTGTTTGCATCTGTCTCGTATTTACTACTACATGACATGCGCGAATCAGTTGGCAGGGCTAAAGAGGCAATGACATAGAAGTAGGCATTGATCTTCTTCTGCAGAGCCGGTCTTTCATCGCACTGTGACGTAACAATGTGAAAAAATCTGAAACGAGCCATTTTCTGAGCTTGGTTTCAAAAGCTGTTTTGGACTAACAAGAAAGGTTTGAGTTCTGAAACTTGCAGGTTATTTTTATAGTACAATGCCCTCTTATATGTCAAGGGAAATTAGATTTCCCAATTCATGACCCCTTTAATGAGTTATTCACTGTTCAGATTACAATGTCAGATTGAATGAATTGTTCTTTTGAGTAGGATCTTCTCGGTCAGTTTATATGGTTACACAAATCTTGTCTGGATGATTAGTTCACAATTTGGACTGATTGAGTTCTGATCTCACTGATTCACACACAAATTAAACTGATTAACTCTGTTTCTCACACAAACTGGGCAAGTTTTCAAAAGTTCACTTTTAATTAATTTTGGTTCTATTGAGCTCAAGACATCATTCTTTCTAAGGTAGAGAGTGGCCATGAAATAGGGGGTGGGCTGAGTGGCCATGACATCTATGCTGTATGTTTTAAGTCCTAATCAGAGAAAAGAAAACTGATTGTGGTTGTATTTAATACATTTCAGCACCAAAGCTTTGGGAGGACTGAAAATTCTCCTCAGTAGAGCAGTGTGGTGATGTATCTCGGCTGCGTTGCACAGAGCACAAGTGAGAGGTTGTCTGAGTGGGCTGCACAGACAGCAAGACACGCAATCCCAGATCTTCTCTTCCTCCTGCTGCAGTCTGGTTCGCTATGTACCTCTGTGGCTGCACATCGTTAAGCATCACTCATGAATCGATTCCCTACTCTGAGTGGGAGGAACTCAAGCATAGTTTACATCTGAGGCACTGTGATGTCTCGGAGGCATTTATGCAAATGTTCAAACGCGAACATCGTATTGGACTGCAGTCTATGATTTCAGCATTGCTCACGGTTACTTCAAGCGAAGGTCCTTTCTGAGTACTGACGCGCAGTGTGTTGTAAAAAACATCATTGACTCAGAAATGGCTGTCCCACTGGCACCATGTGAATATTTTTCGCTGGGTGAACAAATGGCAAGTTGTCACAACGTGGCACTTTTTCATCCGCGCGACCAACGTGCCATTGAAATCACAATCCATGTACCAGCTGCAAGCGTGGAAGTGGATGGGTAAAACGGCTGAAGTAATCAATGACGGAGAAGCAGGGAGACGAGCGAGAGGGGTTAGCGATGGAATGCGAGACATGGGATGAATAATTTGTGTGCGTGTGTGTGCGAGCTGGGAGGGGGTTGCCTGTGCTGATTATACCTCTGTGATGCTGATAGGCCGTCTGACGAGAGGGGTCCGCCTGCCTTCATTATCTCCCACAGCAGGGAGAGCTGTGATTGGAGCAGAGAGCCACGCTGAGACAGAGAGAAGGACTGCTGTGCTAGAGATGCTCTCTGAAATCTCCAACCTGTGACCTTACACTGACCTTAACCACCTCAGTAACTGAGATGCTGTAGCTCTGGTCCAAAACCTAGTGGGCTGCCCACTTAGATGACAGTTTAAAGCATTACAGGCGATCTCCAGGTGTACGGGCTTTTCCAAATGGCACACAACGTAATTGTGCTTCTACCTTTTGTTGGCCAAACACTTAGGTAGTATTTTCTTTTTTTTCTTTTCTTTTTTTTTTTTTTTTTGAAAGAAGGCTCTTATGCTCACCAAGGCTGCATTTATTTGAACAGTAATATTGTGAAATATTATTAAAATGTTCTGTTTTAATATATTTTATTTCTGTGATGGCAAAGCTTACTTCAGTCGCCAGTGTCACATGATCCTTCTGAAATTATTTTAATAGGCTGATTTGGTGCTCAATAAACATTTCTTGTCATTATCAATGTTGAAAACAGTTGTGCTGATTAATATTTTTCTGGAAATTCAGGATTCTTTGAACAAAAAGATCAAAAGAATAGAATTTATTTTAAATAGAAGTCTTTTGTAACAATGTAAATGCCTTTTGATCAATTTAATGTTCTTTAATATCCTTGTTGAATAAACTTTTTTTTTTTTTTTCATAAATATCTTACAAATCCCAAACCTTTAAACAGAAGTGTATATATCCATAACAACAAGTGAAAAAGCTTGTGGAAAAGGTTGTGGGTGAGGTGATTATATATAGATTTCATTCAATAGAAATGAAAATTTTGATGGTGCTTTTTAGACTAATGAAGACATTCTGGTTTCATGCAACTGCCGTTCTTTAGAATTCCAAATCACAAACACAGCTGGAGTGTTCGTTTGAACAGGAATAAATGATCTGATTGTTCTTGACATAATTTCTTAATTTAAAGCTAAACTCACTAGCTGTCTACATGCATAAGCAGGCTGACATGCAAACGTATAAAAAAACGAGGGTGTCGCTTGTTGGTGTTGCGTCCAATATTTAAACGTCAGGTTAGGTCCCTGTAAAAAGTCTCTTGATGTGTTGTTGATTATCATCAGAACACATTTAAGACCGCTAAGAAGCAAAGAGAGAGGGAAGTGATGTCGCTTCATGTAGGAGCGAGCCATGTCGCCTGGAATGCAATATGTTCCACCTGAATGCCTCTTTCCACGGCTACATCATTTATTTGACTGCGAGGGCTCTGTGTTTGGAGAACGGGCCTCGGTGAGGGATGGAAACGCTACCGTGAACGGACAGAAACACTTCCCCTTGCATGTATTCATAATTTCCGCCTATTAAGTCACTTTTGCCGTCTGTGTTGTTGTCATGCATCTGCTTCTCAGGGATGATTGCGGGGAAGTTTTGTGGCGTGTAGCCACATTTTGAGGTCAATAGAAGGATTTTTTTTGTGTGTGAGTGTGCTGTTGTTATCTTACATTAAATGTGGGTTGAAGAAGTAACACTATATTTGCATTTCCTGAAGGAAATATCAGTGCGTGCAAGGGAACAAAAGTGTTACAGTTTTAGGTCACTTTCTTTTAGGCTTGGGACCTACGTAAATGAAATGTCAGTCAGCACGCAAGAATCAGCACATGTTCACTGTGCTGTGCAAAGGTTGCTATAAATGGTTAAATATATGCAAGAAAAATTAGACCATTCACAGTTCAGTATGCAAATTATTGTAAGAATAAGGTCAATGGAAGGATTTTTTTTTATCAGATGTTAAATGTGGGTTGAAGAAGTAGATGTTTTTATAGCAGTGCTTGCAAGGCAACAAAATAAAATGGTTGGTTCTGCTTAAATGGGTCATGAACTGTATTTTTTTATAATGTTTCCTGTGGTGCACTTAAAATGTTAGCATGATTTTTACATCAAAAATGGTCAGAATTTAGATATAAAAGGCATTTTTCCTACCCTGATTTTAAGAGGCATGTCTGCTGTGAGACCTCAGTGTGAACGATCACTGCTGTGATTGGCTAACATCTTTGCATATGGAAATAGCTAAGTATTACATGTGGAATACTCAAAATTTTTTAGCATGTTTTTACTATTTCAGTTCTCAAAGTTTACTAATCATGAAAAGTGTTGATTATAGCATTATATTTAGATTGTAGCATGAAAAGTTGCAGTGATGAGCATGTAGCTGATCAGACATGTTGAGTGCATGAATGCAGTGATCTTGTTATTGTAACTCGATTTCTGCACACTAACGAATGCTTTCATCATAACTAACAGTGCAAACATGATGTAAATAAGAGATTTGTTGATTCTAACGGGAGTTTTGGGCTAGAGTCCAGAACACCTGCGCTGTTTGATTGACAGTTCCAGCGATGGTAAAGGGAGCGTTCTTTATAATTTAATCACAGTTTAAATAGTAGATTATTTTCATGCTGCTAAGAGAAACGATGCGAAGTTGATCATTTAGTCACCGGTTTGATTTACTGACAATAAATAATTTTGAGACAAAAACATCTGTAGGCCTACATGAATCATTACATATCAGAAATCACTGGTCACTGGTGATTTTGGTTAGACGTACACATATTCCGTACATATCAAACGATCTGTAACAAAGCAATAGTGACGCAGTAAAAACTTTTTCACTTACATAAGTGTGTTGCACCGTTCCTGTCGGATCCAATATAGAAGGCAAAGCATCGGTTTTTAATTTCAGGCTCTCTGCAGATCCAATGCAGCTACTGTGTTTTTCCACAACCTGGCACTGTAAAACACTTTGCACTCTTCAAAGGCAAGTTTAGCATTATTTCTGTTATTTACCTACTACTACTTGTTGTGCTCGAATCAATGGGTGGGGCTACTGAACTTTAGGGTTCGTGATGTCACTAAACAGGGAGGAAACTCAACTAGTCCCTACCAACCGTTTGTTGTAGTCCTTAAAAAGCGAATTCTGTAAAAGAAAATATCTCCTTTTGCATTGAACTTTAACTTTGCAGATGTTATTTATGCTCAAATAGCAACATTACACACTAACTAAAGTAAAAAAGTGAAATCATAATCAAGGACCCTTTTAAAAGAAATGCTGCATCAGAGCTGATTGTCATGACATTTGTTTGCAAATCAATCAGAATTCAGTATGCAAATATGATTACATCATGACACATTTTAATGCTGAACATTTTATTAATTAGACATTTTCAAATTTTAACCTTGCAAAAAGTATACAAAAGTTTACAAAAACGCACAAAAATTACTTAACTATTAACTATTACAGCGCACCTTCAAATTATTACTATGAAACTATAAATACATTATTATTATAGTATTATATTGCTGCCTTACAAAGTGTAATAGAATACAGGCTACAACTATTGACTCTAAGACTCCTTTTACACAAGATATTAATATGCTTGTTAATATAACACACCAGTGTTGTTTTAGTACAGTGTTTATTAATATTTTGAATTAGCTTTTATTTTTATATTTTCAGTTTTTGTTTTCATTTGAATGCGTGTAATGTTATGTATTTTTGTCATTCTATTATTTTTTGTTTTTTAAATATTATATTTATATATTTAGATTTACTTTGTCATTTTAGTATTTCAACGTATTTTATTGTAGTTAGTTGCCAAGACAACATTTATTATTTTTATTGTAATTCATACGAAGATTATTTTTTAATTTCATCTTTATTTCCATTAACGAAAATGATTTTGAATAGTTTTAGTTTCAGTTACTTCAGTTACAACATTGGTCAAAACTAAATACAGGTGTAAGCAAGGTCCAAAACATTTTGAGATTTTTCCGCTTCAGGCACAATCTGAGTTTGAAAATGACTTCTCAGAGGATGTGTAAGAATGGATAAGTTTTGGTCGTGGCAGCAGTCCATTTCATCCAGTTCCAGGATGAGCTGGAGGAGATTTTAAAAGCTCTTTTTGTGTATGTGATTTCAGACTTGTGCTGCTGTCCGTGGTCCTGAATAGATTCACTTGACTGTGTCCTCTGCACATGTGGTCCCTATGCATTTATATCTTCATAAATCTCCATTTGTTGTAATACAACTACCAACATGATAAATACAGTTTGCTATCTAATTTTTTTTCTCGTTTGTTTCAATTCTCTGTTGGTTGACGAAATTGATTTGCTTTATTCCCTTTCCCGTAGAGGGAGAGAATGTATTCTTAACATGGGAATACTGACTGCAAAGTAGTTGTGCTATCACCAGTGTTTTTCCTTTCTAATCATGTGACTAATGTATGTGCTCAGCTGTGGTCAGATGTTGTGCATCATGCTAATAGGGGATGAGGTGTAAAAGCCCCACAGGAGACATGCCAGAGAGGTCTTCACTTAAAAGCTAATCAAACTGTCATTATCACACCTCCTGAGAAGGGATGTGCGAGAGAGTGAGTGTGCGTGGGATTCACGAATCCTATCTCCGATGCTGGCTTTCAAATTTCAGTTTACATACCCGATATTTGCAGCCAGCTTCCGTTGTGTTAAACGCCACTGGATTACATGGCGCCTGGACGATCAAAGGACAATATCTGCACACACACGAAAACGCGGAGGACCAGCAATCACATTTGCCCCGAAGCTGTAATTTGTCTTGTGCCGTCAGTCTCCCAAGAGGTGGTGGAGTTTATGTAGATTATTGCCTAAAAGTGGGTTAAGATGAATGCCACCTCCAAGGACCGATACAAACACCATTACCGTCCTCTGATACCGACGGCAAGGAGGATTTGCTGCTGATAAATCAGGCCATGGATATTTGTATGTGTGAATACCTCTCATATTTTGAAGGTCAGGTGAGAGAAATAATGAAATATGTGTGAAGATTGGAAAGTGTGATGCACTTCAACCACTTTTTTTTTTTTGATGAGAGAAATACTTGTCAGGAAAGTCATGAAACGCCCTTCACAAATCCACTATTTACTGCATATTAGTCCCACAAACATACATCCTGTTATCAGATTTGTTTTTCTCCTCTTAGATTTTGACAGCGCAAAGAAATATAATGGCAGGCTTACGGAGGAGGAACATTTTGTTTTTGAAGATAAGATGTTATGGAGAACGTTTACAGATGAGAGAAATGCATCTCTGACCTTTTACTAACTTGTCAGCGCTCGTCCATCCTCACTGTCTCCCATCACAACACTGCGCGTCTTTGTTTAACAGGCATAAGTACATAAGCGCGCGCACACACACAAACAGATGCACTATCCTCACTGTGCTAATAGAGAGATATCAAAACAGAAAACAGAACATAAACCCTTCCTCAGATTTCACTTCTGTACTGCATGAGTGGGTGCGTCACATTGCAATGTGACAACAAGTTCACTCTCATTATAATCACCTGAGCTGTATATACTGTGACACACCACTTTGTGTTATGATAGACCTTCAGTTGCTGTTTCTATTTTTGATGCTCTGCACAGCTGAATATGTTTTATTATGAATGCATACCTATCAGTACCATAATGGTTTATGCCTAGATTACCTTTTCCATGATGTGACGGTCATTTAACGTTAATGTTTAAAATTCTAATCAATCATTTTTGTTAAATGTGAAAATTCAAATCTCAAAATGAATATCCCTTTTTTATACTTTATATGCTGTGATTCCTAAATTAAATGGCTACACTTTACAAGGTTCCATTTGTTAGCATTACTTAACTACATAAGGCATTTAATAATCTTAGCTAATGTTAAAGGTGCACTCGAATGAAAAATTGAATTTATCTTGGCATAGTCAAATAACAAGAGTTCAGTACATGGAAATGACATACAGTGAGTCTCAAACTCCATTGTTTCCTCCTTCTTATATAAATCTAATTTGTTTAAAAGACCTCCGAAGAACAGGCGAATCTCAACATAACAATGACTGTTACGTAACAGTCGGGGTGTACGCCCCCAATATTTGCATATGCCAGCCCATGTTCCCAACATTATGAAAGGCATTAGACAAGGCAGAACGTCTGGATCTGCACAGCTGAATCATTAGACTAGGTAAGCAAGCAAGAACAATAGCGAAAAATGGCAGATGGAGCAATAATAACAGACATGATAACATGATATTTTTAGTGATATTTGTAAATTGTCTTTCTAAATGTTTCGTTAGCATGTTGCTAATGTACTGTTAAATGTGGTTAAAGTTACCATCGTTTCTTACTGTATTCACAGAGACAAGAGCCATCGCTATTTTCATTATTAAACACTTGCAGTCTGTATAATGCATAAACACAACTTCATTCTTTATAAATCTCTCCAACAGTGTAGCATTAGCCGTTAGCCACGGATCACAGCCTCAAATTCATTCAGAATCAAATGTAAACAATATAACATTATACAATACTCACATAATCCGACGCATGAATGACAAACACTTTGTAAAGATCCATTTGAGGGTTATATTAGCTGTGTAAACTTTGTTTATGCACTGTTCAAGGCAAGTGCGAGCTCTGTGGGCATGGAGCAGGAGAATTAAAGGGCCAGTAGCCCTGAATCGGCTCATTTATAATGATGCCCCAAAATAGGGCTGAAACTTCAGACACATTCAGGGGACACCTTAGACTCATATTACATCTTTTTAAAAAAAGTTCTAGGGCACCTTTAATTTCAACATTTAGTAATACATTATTAAAATCAAAAGTTGTATCTGTTAAAGGCGCAGTAGGAGATCTGGAAAATGCTAACGTTAGCCTGCTAGCATTGAAAACATAGGATCCCACCCTCCCTGCAAATCGCCGTCCAAAGCCACGCCTCCTCCAAAACACATGAATTCATGTCTCAAAGCACATATAATTATTATAATAATGAGCGTAAACAACTTAGAGAGCCTGTACCTGACTGCTGGAGATTAATTTGTGTTGATACTGTTGACATGGAAACTCATAACTTTTAACTTTGAGTCTGACTGCGCAGCTCCGGTTAGAACGGTTGCCATCTCTTAATTACGGTAGTTATGGTGTGAACACAGCATAAGCTCATTGTTTTGATTGGGTAGGTACTGTAAAAAGTGGCTGCTGTTTGTTTGCGGTGCTACGCGACTGACGTCTTTCTGTAATCTGTATAAAATGCATTGCATAAAACACGCTGATGACGTATGATGTCAGAGTGCGTGAGGGAATGTAAAAACATACGCTGACAGGCAGGTAGGACATTGTATTATTTTATTCAGACTGAATAAAAGATTGGATGAACATTTTATGGTGCTACACCTTCCAAAGACGATATATATTTATAAAAATACATTTAGGCCGTTTAACATAGTGTTTATTATCTTTAATAGTACCTGAGCTAACATGAATTAACAACGAACAGTTGAATTTTTATTAACTAACGTCAAAGACTATAGAATAACACAAGACGTGTCACTCGTATTGTTTTGAATGGGAGAAAGTGTAACGCGCAATATGGCGGAATAAGTCCGGCCTTCTAAATAAGAGCCAATCGCTGACTGGCAAAGTCATCGCGTCACTTCAGCGGCCGTTAGAATCACCGGTTTCTACATAAACAGTCAGACACGCGCATTTAGGTCTGCGCATGCGCATTAGCTTGATCCAGCCTGAAAAATTGTTTTTTTTGTCATGATTCGAGCATTTAGAAACTAAATTTATGAGCCGGTTGTTGTTAGATTTCATTGGTGATTTCAAATATGAAATTTAATCGTAAGGTTGGCAAGTTTTGGAGAATTTGATGTTTCCCCATTCAAAGAGATTGCATGATGCCCAGGATGCCCGAGAGGCGTTTCAAAGATGGCCGCCGAGTGAAATGACTTGTATTAAAGGGACTTTGCTAATGTTTACAAAGATTAATAAATACTGTAACAACTGTATTGCCCATTGCTGATGTTAGTTAATGCATTAACAAATGTTAACTAATGGGACCTTATTGTAAAGTGTTACCAAATATATTACACATTTAAAATGTTTGATTTTAGTTTTTAGTGTTTTATTTTTTTGACAATAGTTATTGATCATACCATGAAAAAAATGATCGGCTTACCAATATTTGTCCTCTGCTTGGCAATATAAGGCATTGATTCCTAAGAATTTTATTTAGTGTTTAAATAGCCTAACTTTTGGCTGTTAGACTAAAGCCCACACGTGTGTTTTCTGGTCTCTGGCCTAGAAATTTTTTTTTTTTTTTTCTAACTATGTATTTTTTTTTTTTTCTGACGTTTTAAAATAGTGCCTACAAAGTCTGCTTTAATGCCAGTGATTTTTTTGTTAGTAGCAAACAAAGTATTCACCCATTTCACTGTTTTATCTCACTTACAGTTGATTGGTTAATTGTTTGTGGCCATTCTGAGGTGATGTGGAGCCTCAGCACTAGCAGTGTCGACAATTATTGTGCTGCAGAGATGGTGTATGACATGTTGATTGGTTACATGGAATGTTTGAGATGAACTTTTTGACTGTATCACATTCTCATTCTAATATCCCAGTGAATCCAGCGGCAGGGAGGAGTCATGCTTGAGAATGATTTTTTTTGGTCAAAGGAGACTGATTGAAGGGGGATTATTCAGAGCTGCTTTACTCTAAATGTTTTGAATTTTGTGGACTTCTCCTCCCAATCTCTCTCCTTTTCGCTCTGTGTGTCCCAGATCATCTCTAAGCCTCCTACTTCAAAGCCTTCAAACACGGCAGAGCTTTAATTTACAGCCAATAAGGTTTCTTTTCAGAGTGACAAAATGGGGCACAGTGTCGCCATTTCCCTTGAGAAGGAATGAGGGAATGGAGAGAGAGAAATAGAGAGAGAATAAGACAATCTGTGAGGGAACCCTGGAATCTCTCTCTCTGCTGAGCTCTGTTCTTCCCGCCGCCCTCACTTTAGAGGATTGAAGTCATCTGTCTCCATTAGGGGGTCATGGAAATATGAGACCTGCTGGGGTGGCCCTGCTTTAGAGCAAAGTGTGGACATCATGAAAAGTCCTCATCAATTTGTTGTCACAAAAGGCTCTCTTCTCTCTGTCCACTCCCTTTAGGAGGGTGGATTGATTAAACTTAGAATCCCCCATGTCTACACTTTCTATGTAGTTTCAGAATATTTGCAAAAAAAGATCTCTAAATGTAGATTTAATGGTTATACTGTATTTTATGTTCATTTTCATTAATAGCATCAACAAATATTGTTATATTGCTCACGGTAACTGTTCATTAAATGGTCAATATTTGATCATTAGATCAGCAGATCCAAATTTGATTCTTATATATTCTAGGCCTGTCATTTTAATTTAGCATATTTAATGCATTTGGGATTTTTTTTTTCTTCAGGAAATATTTATCTAAAAACGTTTGATTTATTTTTTTTTTTTTTTTTTTTTTAATAGATTGAAATTTGTTAAACTGTATTTTATCTCTGATATATTTTACATTTCATATGCTATTATATTGTTACATTTATCCTTATTCACTTTGGAGGCACATGTGTTGTTATTTATCACATCCACTACTGTCCAAGATTGTTTTTATTTTATTATTATTTTGTTTTAAGAAGTCTCTTATGCTCACTATGGATGCATTTATTTAATAAAAAATGTAACATTATGAAATATTGTTACAGTTTTAAATAACATTTTGTTTTTTTGTATTCTAAATTTATTATTTTATGTCATTTATTGCTGTGATGGCAAAGCTGTCTTTAGGGTCACATGATCCTTCAGACATCATACTAATATGCTGATTTGCTGCTAAAAAATATTAGTATTAAAAAAAGAACACATGAAAAGAAAACATTTCTTTTAACCTATTACAAATGTCTCATGATCACTGTTGAAAAACAGTGGTGCTTAATATTTTATATAATATTGTAGGTAACATTTTATTGTGATGGTCCACTTTAGATATTCTACTAACCAATAGCAAATTTGCAAATTGTCAACTAACTCTCATTAGAGTATTAGTAGACTGTCTGCTTAATATCTGCTAACACTTTATTTTGATGCTCCCAAACAGACATTCTCCTGACGATACAGTAAGTAACTTTGCAACCTAACTCTTATACTCTAATGAGAGTTAGTTGATATGTAGTTGCAAAGTTAATTGGTGTTAGTAGAGTGTCTAAAGTGGACCATCGAAATAAAGTGTAACCATATTTTATGTTAAGTTTTTTTCAATATTCTTTAAAAAAATTAAAAATAACAGCATTTATTTGAAAATAACATTATCAATATGCCACATAATGAATCATACCACACCATCAGCTTTTTATTGTTAAAATAATTGAAAAATAAATCTATTGTCTTACCTGTAGATGGACAAAAATAGCTTGAATTGTGAATTTGGAAGCAGGCTCAGCAGAAGCGGCTTCCATACAGTAGTGTGTATGAGTGAGAGTGTTGCTGTAATGGGCTGTGTGTCATTCATTCCATTTAGCCTCCACTCTCTTCTCACACGATACAACACAATAACATTATTATTGATCATTCTGCTGATGGGTGAGAAGATGGAGCCCTTTCACACACCCACGTACAGAACTCTTCTCAATCCCTTACATCACTCTGTCTACATCCCTTAAGCATTTTGTGTCACACAGTTTTATAGTTTCTATCTCTCCTCTTACTTCCTCTCCCTCCCTTTGTCCCCTGGCTGTAGTAAGATGACAAAGGGCTGCTTATATCACCAGACTGATGTTCAGACGTCATCTGTGCTCGGAGCACTCACAGTAATTAGTAAGGTGGCAGCGTTATATAAGGGGTCCAGTGAAGGAGTAGAGGGGCTGACACACACACTTTTATTTCTCTATCATGTGGAGTATCCATTGACTTTCATTGTGTTACACAGAACTAGTGATATTTTAGATTCCCTAAACTTAAAGGGATAGTCCGACAAAAACAGAAGAAACTTTTGTCATCATTACTCACTAAAGTGAATGTATTTTTTTTTTCTTCTGCTGAAAGCAAAAGAAGATATTTTGAAGAATGTTGGTAATCAAACAGTTTTGGTTCCCATTAACTTCATTTGTATTTTTTGTCCATACAGTGGATGTCAATGTGAAACTGAAACGGTTTAGATACCAACATTTTTCAAAATATGGGGTGAGTAAATGGTGACACTGTTATTCTCGTACAGACCCACAGTGTTGGTGTTTTCAGGTTTTACCCACACTCACGCATGTTGGGTTTCTCTGTTTTATGGGGACTTTCCAAAGACATAATGATTTTTATACTGTACAAACTGTATATTCTATCCCTTAATCATAACCCTACCCTAACATTTTCAAAAAACATCACTTAGTATGATTTATAAGCTGTTTCCTTCATGGAGACCAAAAAATGTCCCCACAAGGTCAAAGATTTCTGTTAAGGTTTCAAAATTCCCTTGTGGGGGGAATTTATAACATAGGGTTTGCCAGGACCACACATCCTTGTGTGTTTTCTGGACGGGTGTGGTGGACTGCTGGAGGTGTACTGTGACAGGCAAAAGCAAGGTGAAATCACCCACACTCATTCTGGCCAGCTTCCAGAATGTTCTGACAGACTGACTGCAAGTGAGACCTCTGCTTAAGACACATCCTCAGAGAGGAGGCAGGAGGTGGGAAGAAATATAAAAGAAAAAATAAGAGAAGGTATGGAAAGACAGAGAGGCAGTTTTTTTTTTTTTTTGCATTCTGGATGTGTTCATTTGAAAAGTTTACCTTGTCTGCACCTTTTCCCCTTTTTTCTTTTTCTATCTTTCTTTTTTTTTTGACAGCATGTGTCTGGCCATGAGGTCCTCGCACAGATTCTCTCCACTTGGCTGTGTGCCCATCTGCTGTGCTGGATGTGGGTGTCTGTGGTATATGGATATGGTGCAGGGCACTGTCAGGTGGCACCAGGTGTTGCTTGGCCTTGCTTCACTGCATGCAAGGCCACAAATGCGTGGCACACCACCTCCCACATAACTGCCACACACACACACACACACACACACACACACACACACACACACACACACACACACACACACACACACACACACACACACACACACACACACACTCACTCACATACACCCAAAGCCCATCAGTGAGTGCATATTCATATGTCATTTCTATTGCTAATAGCAAACTGAGGAAATTTTGAGGAAATAAGTGTTCTGATAAAAATATCTTAGTGTCATTTTTGTAAAATATTTAAGAAATGTTTTTATCGGAACGTCCATTTATTATATATAAAAAAAGTCTAAAAAATAAAAATAATAAATACTCTACTATAAAGTATAGTCAGCCTTACTGGTTTCAGTTACCCAGATGATCAGACTGGTATACAACAGTTTTGCAATGGACGACTGTGAATATCAGTAAATCTGACCGCTAAATGCTGCAATTGACCAATCAGAATCAAGGGTTACACTTTGTTTACTTTAGATATTAGTTCTACTAAATATAAGTAACATTGCAACTACATGTCAACTAATTCTCATTCATTTGCTCTCAATAACTCTAATTAGAGTATTAGTAGATGAGTTAGAAGAGTAAGTTGACATGTACTTGTAATGGGTCGGCGTTCGGACGTAGAACACGGAAGCCTGCACTGCATTCACTGCGTCAACTGCATATGACAACAGTTCAAATTGTTAAATAAAGTCATTATTTTTGTTTTTGTGCACAAAAAGTATTCTCATCACTTTGACATTAAGGTTGAACCGCTGTAGTCACGTCAACTATTTTAACAGTGTCTTTACTACCTTTCTGGACCTCAAAATGTCCAATGTCGTTGCTGCCTCTGTGTGGTGCAGAAACCCTCGGATTTAATCAAAAATATCTTAATTTG
Source organism: Megalobrama amblycephala (assembly GCF_018812025.1). NCBI lineage: Eukaryota > Metazoa > Chordata > Actinopteri > Cypriniformes > Xenocyprididae > Megalobrama > Megalobrama amblycephala. The sequence goes on from NC_063046.1 coordinate 31,613,091, forward strand.
TGTTCCAAAGATGAACGAAGGTCAGAAATTTCATTTTTGGGTGAACTAACCCTTTAAGCAGACAGTCTACTTATACTCTAATGACTAGTAGTTGACATGTAGTTGCAAAGTTACTTATAGTTAATAGAATGTCTAAAGTAGACCATCAAAATAAAGTGTTACAGAATAAAGTATTCCATAGAGCCATGTAGAATATAAAAAGAATATGCAAATATAAAATTGTTGCATCAGAAAGGCCAGATATTTGGTTTAGTTTATTTGCACAAATATAAAATATATACAATAATGTTGCTCTGCAAAATGCTCTGCACACACAAGACACACACATTGTCTCTCATAGGCTTTTAGCTTGGTTAGTTTACAGTAAGTACAGGATGTAGGTTGTGTGGTAAACAGTCTTGGATCATTTGAGAGAGAGAGAGAGAGAGAGAGAGAGAGAGACATTAGTATGAGTTTGCAGAGCTCATTCCCAGACACCACATATTTTTTGCAAAGTTCATTGAGGACAATCCAGTGCTTCGTTACTGTCACTGCAGCGTGAGCCCTGCGTGCATTTCCCCTTTAAAAGTGAGTTTATTAGCTCTCATTCATGGAATGATGGATGTTATTTGAGATAGAGTTACATCAGGCTTTTGAGTGTGTGTGTTCGTATGTCTTCTCCTCTATATTTCTGCCCTGGGGCTACTCTCTCCGTCTCATTGTGAGTGGAGTCTATTTTAAGAATCGCTTCTCTTATTGGACGAGAGCTTTTATGAACACAGTCTTCTCCATGAGATGGACGAGCAGAGTGCCTTCTGATATGAGTGTTTTGCAGGAGAAGCCTACGCCCGTGTCTGCACACGTTTGCGCACATGTGCCTGCATAGATGTGTGCGATTGTTTAGAATGGAGAATTAGTCCTGTGACAGTGCTGTGAGAGCTTGTGTGGAGCTGATGTGTGTTTGTCTATGTGTTTTGAATGAAAGCAAGATGGCCATCTATAAATAGCACCTGCTTTCTTTGCTTGTGTGCTGTTCTCTGCAGAAGAGAGGAGGAAACTCCCGTATAATACCAGATAAAGAACAGATTACTTACAGATTGGTCTACACAGAATTGGTGCCCAGAAAGCTCTGCAGATTTCGTAGAATTCATACTCCCATCCTCTTTCCTGTCACTAGTATATTTATGTTGTTAAAGGTGGAATGCATTTTTTAAAAGTAAACAATTCACAGGCTGGTTTATGTGAGTATAAACAATGTGACTATGTGGTACTAAAACGTTTCCATTTGGTGCATCTAGTGGCGCAAAATGACATACTTTATCAAATTATCCAAAATAACTAAAGCTAATGTTTTCAGATACCAAGTGTAGTACTCTCAGCTCTGTTATACAATATTTAAAGTATATAATTTCAGCGGCATTAGCCTTACCAAAAATTTGACCAAAGATTGTTTTCAAACAGGTTTCCTGTCTGCCAATAGTCAAACAAACAAATAGTCGCTCCCCTGGTTTTCTGGTTGACTTGTAGTCGTTCATTTTAAGCATTAGTCAACCATATAATAAACCATATAAATCATAATAAAGAGCCTTTAATGCCTACATAGCCTAATCAGCGTTCAAGCTTGCCACAGCGCACCAGCAGAAGTAATGATTATGAATGCGCCAGGGAAAAACAGGAAGTAGATTGCTTTAACATTTTAATAATTCATTGATAAACTAGTATTTTCTGTATTTTCAGCTACAGTGATGAAGTTGACGATGCTGACTCGTCATCTCCTGGCGCGCAAAAAAAGCACAACCTGAGAATATTTGTTTTCCATTTGAATTGGTTAATTTAAAATTAGACATTTCACTTTCTATAGATATTTTTTTTTTATGTCTGTGAGGCAAGTTTACATAGAGTTTCTGTTCTTTTTTTTTTCTTTTTTGGGCCCGCGCAAGTTCACAGAGAGAGATGGAAAAAGCACACACTGTTTGCTTTCATCATTTTACAATAGCACAAAATTTTGTTACCCTTATCTGTATGACCAAAAATGTTTTAAGTGCAAGTGATCGCACCGGCGCCTCCATGTTAGATGTCATGCAGTAAGCATGCTACTATTCAGCTTTCACACTCCGCGGCCATGTAAAGTTGCTACTTATTGCATGTTTCAGATGATAAGCCATATTTGAGGTCGATGAATGATAGGCGAGCGTTTGGATGTCCTGCCTGATGTACTCCAATTAACACATAGATCAGCTGTTAATGATCTGTCCATCACAGACTGCGTGACTTCGCCACTTCCTGTGGATTTTCTTTCCCTGCGACTAATAAAATTTTGGTTGACTAAGCCTTTCATTTTTTAAACACTTGCAGTCTGTATAATGCAAAAACACAACTTCATTCTTTATAAATCTCTCCAACAGTGTAGCATTAGACGTTAGCCACGGAGCATAGCCTCAAATTCATTCAGAATCAAATGTAAACAATATAACAGTATACAATACTCACATGATCCGACGCATGCATGCCGCATGCATGACGAACACTTTGTAAAGATCCATTTGAGGGTTATATTAGCTGTGTAAACATTGTTTATGCACTGTTCAAGGCAAGCGCGAGCTCTTGGGGCGTGGAGCACGAGATTTAAAGGGCCACACACCCTGAATCGGCTCATTTATAATGATGCCCCAAAATAGGCAGTTAAAAACATGAATTAAAAAAAATCTATGGGGTATTTTGAGCTGAAACTTCACAGACACATTCAGGGGACACCTTAGACTTATATTACATTTTTTTAAAAAAAATTTCTAGGGCACCTTTAAGAAATCAATACTTTCATTTAGCAAGGATGCATTAAATTGTTCAAATGTACAAGTAAAGACTTTGTACATTGATAATAAGAAATTCTTCTTGAGCAGCAAATCAACATATAAGAATTTTCTGAAGACTGTGCCATCACAGGAATAAATTTCTTTTTAAAATATATTAAAATAGAAAACAGTTTTTAAATTGACATAATATTTCACAATATTACAGTTTTTACTGTATTTTTGATCAAATAAATACAGCCTTGGTGAGCATAAGAGACTTCTTTCAAAAACATTAAAATCTTACCAACCTCAAACCTTGAACGGTAGTGTATATCGACATGTATAAGGTGTTCGTGACAGTTTACATACACAAACAGCATTTCTGTATTTCAGTTTGACATTTCCCTTCTCTGAGTGGGTGCACACTATGAATTTGTGCAAATATGTGAGGATGAAGGGGACAGTTGCTTTTTCTTCTTTCTCTGTCTATCATTTTCTGTTCTAATAGAGGAAAGAAAATCAGAAGCAGAGAGGGAGCAAAGGGCATTTAGGTCATGTGGCAGTCTTTACGTATTTCTGTGTCTTAAAAACATGGCAAATGAGAGAGAGGAAGGGAGAGAGAAGAGCGGAGGCATTTAGAGATGCTGCATTTATAATACATGACACACCGCCGTGGGCTAGTGGTACCTTGGCCCTATATAGTGTGTATGTGTGTGCGAGTGTGTCTCAGGAGTGGGGGTATGTCTACTAGTTCAAAGCCATAGTCTAGACTGGTAATAAGGATACTATGTGCACCATAAATGTTTATGTTACTGCAGAATGTAAAATTGGACAGATCGTTTGCAGTAATATGATCATGATTACCTTCCCGCCACATGTGTTAGAGATGATCCGAGTAGCTCACAGATGCATGTGTCCTGTTAAATTGCTGTAGTCATTTTTTTGTGTGTGTGAAGTGTTGAGTGAATCAGGGCTGTAAGTGAATCCTCCTAATCAAAGCTCTTCTCTTCGGTCTGTCTGTGTTGTATTGATCTCTGAGCTCTTGTATACGCCTCTTACTCAGGATGGTTAAGCTCAGTCGACATGCAGCGCTGCATGTTATATCAATGAAATCCACACCGCTACTACACACAGACACAGACACACACACTTTCTTGTCATCCGTATTACTCTGTGTCACCACAGCTGCATTGTAAAGCATGCCCTTGGGGTCTGGGGGGGTTGCGCTTACATTACACATGCCATCTGTGTGTGTAATTGTTGTGAGAGTATTATACAGGAAAGGAAGCAATATAAATCAGTGTTCCCTACATAATTTCGTTTTGCAAGATTTTCTTTCCCCAAAACTGGGCCTAATAACATGCTAAATAATCTAACACAATTGTGTTTTATTTTGTATTAAAAATCTTTTAACATATTATGGGTTGTTTTTAATGTGTTAATAATAGAAGTATTTTCATTAAACTCATTTCTTTCAAGTATAACGTGTACATAACAGCAATTCTTCCTTAGTTCATTATACCATTTACACTCAAAAAAATGAACTTTCACTGTTGTTAGGTTCACTCAAACCACCCTTGTTCACATTACTTAAAAAACTCATGTAACTACATGAACGTAATTTAACTGTGTTGTTTCTACTAAAATTGAGTATTGTCAGCTTTACCTAATAAGTGTTTGTTCAGTCAACTTAACATTGCTTTGTGAAACGCACACATTATTGTTGACATAACAAACTGTGCAGTGGATCCGTAGTTCCCAGCATGCTTTGCAAGGGACTGCATTAGGAGAGTAAATTTAGGGATTAAAGTGTTATTTTATGTGTTTTTCAGTAAAGGGAAAGATGTTGTTAGTTTATGTTAGTGTTTAATGTTCAGTTATGTTGGACATTTAGAGTATAGTTTCTGTAATGTTTTTGCATTTTGTGGTTACCATCATGCAGAAGTGTTGCCTGTGTTTAGGCTGTGCGCACTCATATACGCATGCTTATAGGATGAAATTCCTGTTCTCAATTCAATTGAGTTTGTTCAATTAGTTATTTTTTGAGCGCGTTTTGGGGTGAGGGGCTGCATTCTGATATGTTGTATCTTTTTTATTTAAATGATTGTTCAAAAAAAAAAAAAAATGTGTTCACCTTACGTAATCAACAAAACATTATTAAGTAAACTGCACATATAAATATTATGTAACAGTGACGTTCAAATGATTTGTATTTACTCAAAGAAATTTTGTCAGCGTTACTTGAATTTCTTTTGTTAATTCAACTAAATAGTTTTTTGTACAAATCACTCAATATTGTTGCATGGAACCACTTGACACTTATTTTTTAAGTAAATCCAACAATTCATTTTTTTGAGTGTAGTCATTCGAGCTGATTTTATGAGGAAGTGACCTATTCAGTCCACAATTCAGATATAATTTAGCATAACATAATTTATCAGTTAAGGGTTTTGTTATTAAATTGAAATTTCTAAATTGAAAAGTTCCTTTTTCCCTGCAGAATACCATTCGAAAGTTTGGGGTTGGTATATGTTTTCTGGTATATGTCTATCTTTTTTTTTTTTTTGTAAAGAAATTAATTATTTAGCAGCACACCTGTTTTCAACATTGATAGTAATAAGCAATGTTTCTTGAGCAGCAAATCAGCATATCTGAATGATTTCTGAAGGATCATGTGACACTGAAGACTGGAGTAATGATGCTGAAAATTCAGCTTTACCATCACAGGAGTAAATTACATTTTAAAATATATTAAAATAGAAAACTATTATTTTAAATTTGTGACCCTGGACCACAAAACCAGTCAGAAGTTGCACGGGTATATTTGTAGCAATAGCCAACGATACACTGTATGGGTCAAAATTATCGATTTGTTTTTTTTTTTTTTAATGCCAAAAATCATTAGGATATTAAGTAAAGATCATGTTCCATGAAGATATTTTGTAAATTTCCTACCATAAATATATCAAAAAATTATTTTTGTGAGTGGATATACATTGCTAAGGACTTTATTTGGACAACTTTAAAAAAACTTTTTTTCAATATTTTGATTTTTTCTGCACCCTCAGATTCCAGATTTAAATATTGTCCTATCTTAACAAACCATGTATAAATCTCAAATTAAAAAAAATTGTCCCTTATGACTGGTTTTGTGGTCCAGGGTCACATTTTAATAATATTTCACAATATAACTGTTTTCAAATAAAACCCTCCATCTATAACCCTTATTCTAACCTCACCTTTCGGTTTGTTTCACTATTCCATCTTTCCTCTTTTCCATTTCTTCCCTCGTGTCTGTTCACTCTTCAGACTGACCATGATGTCTAATTGAATGGATAAAGGCATGTCGCTGTTGGAGGGAAATGAGGTGACTGCTTCCTGCATTCATTCACAGATCTGTCAGTCACTCACCCCCTCACAGCTTCTCCTTTGCTTCATCTCCACCTCCTGCCCCAGCGTGAGGGTCTGCCAGGGTGAGCGTTTAAGGTGGGTTTCATACCCTGTGCCCTGCTTGAGAGCAACTGATAGCATCACTGCTAGCCTGTGGGAAAGAGTTGTTACTGCTGTGTGATACTTACACATTTGATTCATTTATTCTGCCTAGAGGTGGGTGTGTAGGAATGGATATATCAGAAAATCAAAAAGAATCTAAGAGCTTTAACAAATCTTACCATCCCAAAATTTATGAATGGTAGTGTTTTTGTAATGTGAAGTAACATTGTGAAATATATAAATTACTATTTGAATACATTTCACAATGTTCTTTATTCCTGTGATGAGAAAGCTGAATTTTCATCAGCCATTACCAGGACCAGGGTTGAGATCCAATGTGTTATAGGATTATTAGCTAAATGGCTATATGTTTGATATATTGTACATTTCGGTGTCTGCTTAAACATAATTTAATGTTTGACTGCTAATTTTTATTTCTTACAACAATGCATGAGATCAAATTCAGCAATATAAAATGTATGTGTATGTATTGCAAATACTTGTGTATTGCTAAGACTTTTCTTGAGAAGTGGAAGTTAGTTTTTGACTTTCATCTGTCAGGACTTGTGGTAATGGGGAGTCTGTGCGTAAATGAATGAATTATTAAAGCTGATGATGTGAAGGAGCTTCTTTGAGTAATCTCAGCCAATCAGAGGAGAGCTACTGTCTATTTGGGTCATGTCATTGTGCTGTCTTCTGAAAGAGAAGAAGGAGAGAGAGAGAGAGTGAAGGAAATAAAAGGTGTGCAGGATAGCACAGCTCTGTATCTAAGAGATTCTCTCTTTACTGCTTTGAAACCATCTTGTGCATGTAGCTCTTTCACATGGGGTCACCTAATATCAGTCATGTAAATATTTAGTGAAATCATGAAAACTCAAATCTTGAGTCATGTCCAAAAACACATCTTCCATCACCAAGCCACCATAGTCATCAATTAAACATCAATAGCTTAAGTCATTTCACATTTCTCCTTATTACTTAATCTTTTCCATTCCAAGTTCAATCAGTAATCATGACAGTAAGTGCTGCTGTAGGAGTTTGAATCTTAGATAAGACTCGCTGACTACTAATTAGCAGCTCTGTGAATCATATAAAAATCTCTCATGACAGACTGAGTGGTAGGCAAGGCAAGCGTACGGATTTTAAATGAGAAGTTGACTCTCGACAAAGATCATCGTCGCTGTATGTGTTCTTGAAGAATTGTTAATTGTGTGATTCTCATTGATGTGGTGAACATCTGGGCTGCAGTCCAAGGGCTGGAAGCATGTCAGTCACTTGGGTTCTCCCTCCAATTATCACCATTCCCCAATCGATTCAATGACTGTGTGTTAGCAAAGTCAGATCTATTCTCTTTCTCAGTTAAGGATATGAGATCGCTGATAAGTGGCTATGAATAACTGACCCAAAGTCGTTTGATTGGTCTCTCTGTGGCTTCTGTGGGTTTGAGGTTATGAAGGGTCACACCTTGTGTAGTGACAACATATTCAACGATTTAGTCCTAATGATTCTATAACCCATTGTGAATTAGTTCATCTGTACAAGTATGACTTGCTTGAATGCATAACTGGTTGAAAATTAGGATGTATTTGGATGTTTAAATTTGATTACTGTAAAATAACATATTTTCCTTACACCATCAATACATATGAGTATACACACATAAAAATAAATAAAATTCAAAAAAATAAATAAAATTAAATTTTAAATTTATTTTTAAAGATAAATAGTATTTTTAAAATTGGTTTATTGAATTAACTGAGTCATTAATTGAGTCACACAACATTTTGTAGCATTGACTAAATTTGCCCCTTCACAATAATTATTATCTGATATTTTAAGACAGGAGTTCCCAAACTTTTACATTCCTGGACCCACTAGACAAGTATAATCCCAAGACCCATCAAAAATATTTGAGATTAGAAAACAATTGACATTACTACAGAAGAGGATTAGGGCCAAGCAATAATAAAAAAATAAAACCATCTTGAGATTAAAGTTGTTAAATTTCGAGAAAATACTCGTTAAATTTCGAAAAAAAAGTCGAGATAAAATGTTGAGAATAAACTCGTTAAATTACGAGAAAAAAACCCGTTAAATTTCGAGAAAAAAGTCGAGATAAAATGTTGAGAATAAAGTCATTAAATTACGAGAATAAAGTCATTAAATTACGAGAAAAAAGTTGTTAAATTACGAGAACAAATTCGTTAAATTACGAGAATAAATTCGTTAATTTAAATTCGTAAATTCGTTAATATTTTTCTCTTAGTTTTTTTTCTCGTAATTTAACGAGTTTATTCTCAACATTTTTTCTCGACTTTTTTCTTGAAACTTAACAAGTTTTTTCTCGAAATTTAACCACTTTATTCTCGAGATGGTTTTATTTTTTTTATTATTGCTTGGCCCTAATCCTCTTCCATACATTACTGTAATTCTAAATCAATTTTAATTAAAAATTTAATTATAACATGCAAAATGCAAAAAAGGCATTTTTTTTTAAATGTATTTTTTACTAAATTAATAAATAGCACAAAAACAGGAGCATTATATCATTCATGTGGATATGACATTTCAAGTGCAAAACTTATCAAAGTCACAGTTAGATGATCCTAATAGGGTGTTGAAGAGATGACATGTTTTTGTAGGGCAAAACCCGGAAAATTAGTTGCCATTTTAGCGCTTTTGGTTCCATTGTCCTTAAGTCAATGGGTTTTTTTGAATGAATTTTTGGTTAAATACTAGAAATAAGGTCTGTGGTGAACACAAGCTCGAGATATTTTCACGTTTTACAATTTTTTTTAAAGCTTTTACTTATCTTGTAAAAAGCAGTTGTTAACAAGTGGCTAAAATGGACTACTGGACATTACACATTAACAGCCGAACAGGTAAACTCATCTATCACAAGTCCACTTTCACAGCCTTGTTGTGTTTATAACTGCGCTCTTGCAAACTGTTATAACTCGAACTTTCAGGGAAAATGTTTTTAAACAAAGACTGAAAGAGTTGATGGTGACGTTGAAGTCATGTGACCGTAGTGTAGTTCGCTTATAGCCTACGTTTTGCTTTTGACTTCTGCCGATTGTGTTTAGGCTTCAAAATTCAAAAAAGATGAATTCATTTGTGAAGATTATCATGATGAACCAAACATGTATAAGCTTTTGTTAGTCACAGACCTTATTTTCTGCAATAATACAAAAGCCAATGGAAATATCCTATTGGGTTTTTGTTGAGGGATCATCCCTGTAACACTCTATTGCTCTGTAAAAAATGCTAAGCATTTCTGCACAGAGAACATTTATGTCATATGGATCAGGAGCTGTAAAATAATAACAGAAATGGCTGCATATATTCAGAACTCAACTGAAAGGTAGAAACTTCAGGAAACTTTACCGTCCAGATCCCTCTTGCTCGGTTTTATTTTGCATATCTGTGAACAGATAGTGCTCTACACCTTCATTTATTCTCTCTTTCTTTAGAGTGCTCCCGCACAGAAAGTGCCCATGCCGACGGCCAGCAGGGAATAAAACCTCTCTTTTTCGAGTGCTCTCACATATCACTTCTGTAGCCCGCCAGTACAGCAGAAGAGAAAGACACACAGAAACAGGGTGGAGAGAAAAGAGACTATTTATTTTCCAAAGCCTTGGTGTAAGGATTTCTGTACTGATCCAAGTTATGCTGTTCTGGAATGGAGTTCCTGGAATGGAATCACCAGGGATCCCTAATGATTCTTTACTTTTGGTTGGTGAACCACTACGTATTGCAGTATATTGTAAGGCTTTTATATGACATCACTTGTAAATTTCATGATCCTTCCTTATTCAGCTTTCTCTTCCCATTAATGCTGTAATACCAAAGTGAATTGATTTGAATGCAGACAGGGCATTTTCAATCTGTGCAATTGGGAAACATTAAATTACGCTGAATTTTGCAGCCTGTGCTTTCAAATAAGAGAAAAGACTCATTATACAATGTAATGGACTTTATAACCATTGTATTGTGTTATGAATGCCACAAAAGGAATCTGTAGGTTCTTGGCTTCAGTATACTGTATATTGATTTAATATAGTTATGAAATTACACAATATTATACAGCATTGATTTTGTCCCCACCTGTATTGAGTTCATCTAGTGACTAGCTGCCATTTTGAAACTGCAGATATAATGTTAGTCTGAGCAAAAATAAACAAGACTACTCTGGTTATGTTTTAACCTCATGAATCATTAACATCATGTAAGTCTGCTTTTAAAATGTGATGTTTTTTTCACTGGCACCCTGTTATTTGGAACTGACATTAATTTTCTGTGGACTCTGTACTTGAGTGATTGAATATATATTGATGCAATTTGGTTGGAGTGCTTTGCTCAAGGGCACTAAGGCATCTTGGGCCTATCGGCAGTACATTTCCCAAACCACTTAGCCTCACAGTTACTCTCTGACTTTACATGTCTTTGCTGCAGGGGATGTAGTATTTGCAACTGTTCCTGTGTCATTCCAAGATGAGGAACAGGAAATTTGTGCATATGTGGTCACATTTAATCTATCTATCTATCTAGCTATCTAGCTATCTATCTAGCTATCTATCTAGCTAGCTATGGCCACGTTCACACTGTACGTTTTGGGGATTGACAACCGCATTTACAGGTGTGAGTCTCAAAATGTCCCGTTCACACAGCAACTTACAGTAGCGTCTTGAACACTGTCTGTATGAACGTGCAATGAGAGTCAAGCCTGTATTCTCTTACTAGTAACCATAGCAGTGGTTAGTGACCAATGTAATATTAAAGATGGTGACGTCCATAAAACTGAAAACTCTTATCGCTTTTGACACGACAAGAGACTAATTGAACCAACTTAGTAATTTAGTCTTTAACCATTGCACTCCCATGTCACGTCCTTTGACGTCTCACGCATGACACGGCATTTGAATTTGGAAAAGAAACACAAAACTGACAGGAGCCACTCCGGTGGAGAACAGTGACTGGATCTAACACCTTAAGATGATGCATTGCTCATATCATATCTCCTTAGCTGTAAGTACTGAAAGTGAAACCACACACAAAACACCTTAGCAGAGCGTCTCTCTCGCACTGAATGACGTGACAGACAACTAGTTGTCAAGTCCTGTTCCGTTCACACAGCGCAGATTTTCTGAGTATGCGGTTGCGAGTCCTGAAAATTTACGGGTGTGAGTTTGGTTATAGAATGCGGTTGTCACTCCCGTAAATAACCGTACTGTGTGTGAACGCAGCCGTATTAAGGACTGAAATACCGGACTGACAACCGTATTCTGCTGCTGTGTGAACGTGGCCTATCTATCTGTCTGTCTGTCTTTTTAAATTCTTAAAGGGGGGGTGTAATGCGATTTCATGCATTCTGACTTATTTACACTGTTGAAGAGTTGGATTCTCATGCTAAACATAGCCAAAGTTTCAATGCACGAGTTGTACGTATGATGGAGTATTTCTGTGCCAAATGACTACTTCCGGTTTCGGTACAGGTTTCGGAGAGTTTTTTTCAAGTATGGCCTGTATGACGTCAAAAGAGAGCGGAATTCCTTGTATAGGCACTTCTTCCTGATAAGCGTGCACACACACATCACCCAGAGCAAGAGCAAGAGCATGCCCATCAACGCGTTTCGTTCAGGATACGGAAGCCGAGAGATTTTTCAATAATGGCTTTTTTTTCATTTCGGTGATGAATACTTTGTAAACAAGTCCCAGTTCGGCTCTGGATTTGCAGATCGGGTGGTGAGTAAAGCTGCATCAGATATCTGTGTTTTGTTGGCAATCGGTGCGCAAGTGCACAAAATGTAAACAACGCGAACACTTTTGTTCCCTTTGTATTTATAATGATGTCGCAGCTAGCAGACATCACAGAAGCTGCGCGTGCTCTTTAGCTCCGCCCACGGCACTGACGGCAGATACGCCTCCAGGATCTCTGCTTTTTCCGGAAAGACTCGGTTTAGCGTATCTATCTTTTATAAATATGACAAAACTAAAGACTTTTCGAAGATATGAAGGATGTACTCAATATGTACACAAGATTAACATGAGATTGGCAGAAACTGTTTGTGATACCCCCCCTTTAAATGATACCAGAAAGACTCGGGAAGCAAAGAAACGTTTGAATACGATTTATTCGACAGTTTGAATGTAAATATCAATGATAAATGATAAAGTTCTTTGGCGTAGGCCCTGTCCATAGTACAGTCCGGAGGGTAGCAGACGTTTGCAGATCCTGCCTTAAAGGGCACCTATTATGCAAAATTCACTTTTACATGGTGTTTGACCATAAATGTGTGTTGGCAGTGTGTGAGCAAAACCACCCTAGAATGAGAAAAATCCACCCAGTGGTTTTTTTACAATCTCAATAATTCATAAGCACTGTCTCAGAACGCCCTGTTCTAAGATTGCTCTCACTGTGACGTAGAATTGCGCTAAGCCCCACCCACGTGGTTTGATTGACAGTCTGGTTTTGGCATAGACCCCGACCTCGGTGATCGGTCAACCATCCTCCATTGTTTCAACGACAGCCGGTAATGTCTCCTAAGAAACATAAGTGTTCTGTTGTGGGATATAATAATGAACATAGGAGTTTTCACTTACTTCCGACATCAGAGCCACTGAAAACGCAGTGGATGGATTTTATTTACGAAAGAAAGGCGCCACTCAAAATTCCAAAATACGTTTATGTTTGCGCGAATCATTTTTTGACTGACTGTTTTGAGAACGAGGGTCAATTCAAAGCAGGTCTTGCTTCAAAGTTAATCCTCAAGTGTGGATCATTGCCTACTGTTCGCGATCCAACGTCACCTCCAGAAGAAGTAAGTGTATTTAATGTTTTTTGAGCAAATAGTCATTTCAGTCGATGTCAGCCAATTCAATAACAAATGCGTCTAAAGTTGTTGTCGTCGTCGTAGAATGTCTGTGTATATAATTTAAACCTTGTTTGTATAGTGTGTATCCACACGTGTATATATATATATATATATTTTTAAAGATATTGTATTAAAAACTGTGTATGTTTACTTAGCAAACGTTATCACAGTATTTGTGTTTGTAGTTTCCAAAAATTGCGCGAACGTTATCACAGTGTGTGTGTGTGTGTGTGTGTGTGTTGCACATCCATAATTGTAAAGGGGGCGCGATTAAAACTCTATAAGTACATAAATGTATCAAATAACCATTCAGAGACGTCCTGCTCCATTCTCAATTGTGTTTCTTCTGCCGGAGTCTCTTCATCATCTGGGTCTGATTCCGGTTCAAACATGTACGGCTGAATGCCATTCAAAACAGCGGGTCTCTCACTCTCAGCCATTCTGCTTCTACCGACTGTTTATTGCCATAGGTATGCAAGTTACGCCCTCATCAAAAGGCAGGGCGGGGATATGCAGCTCATTTATATTTAAGGTGGTACACACCAAAACAGCTCTTTTTAAAACAGGCCCCAAAAATGACATTTTCAAATGGTTATAATAAATTAACTGTGGGGTATTTTGTGCTGAAACTTCACAAATACATTCTGGGGACACCCAAGACTAATATTACATCTTGTAAAAAGGGGCATAATAGGTGCCCTTTAAGATGAAGGCAGGGGCGGAGCCTACCCCCGTTGTATGGACAGGGGGGGGACCGACCTGGTGGTGGTGGGGAGGATGGGGGTAAACACCGGCGATGGTATCTGCGAACACAATAGTGGGTGGAAACATAACTTATATACTCAGGTGACGTGTAATGATCGGTTAGATAATGAGCAATGACGTGCATGAGAGTCTTCCGGGTAGAACTTCCGCTAAACGCTCCCATTTCTAAAAATATTTAGTAACACTGCAGAAATACCACAGAAATTAATAAAAAATATGAAGCTAATATGTACACATACCATACTATTCAGTCAAAAAAGTAGGCATCATCCTCCATGCTGTGTTCTGTGTTCTCCATGCTGTGTCCCCTGGGAAATGACACCCGGTCTCCTGAGACGGCCCCTGTGAGCCTCTGAGCTCGTCTCAGTTCTGGGCCTCCATGATGGATGCTTTGCCCCACTTCGCGGATCCACGAGGAGGGGTCCTAGCTCAGAGCGTAGAGAGAGTAATGAGGTGTTCCAGACTTTGATCGCTTACGTAAGAACAGAAGCCCAGAATTCCCCTCGCAGCAGGAGTACAGTAGGAACGTCCTTTACTGTACATGGAAAATTCTCATAACTAATATACCAGCGTTGAAAGGCCTCGGGCAGGTCTACCTCTCTTTTTATAAAAGGGGGTTGACTCTAGATGTTTTAAAAACAACTGGCATACAAGTGGACAACCTTTGGAAGATATTTAAATAGCCTTCAGGGATAATGTGCCGTGGTGGTATTTAATTCATGCTGCCATTGCTGGTTGTTTATTAAAAAATGCACCTTGCAGTTCCTTTTTATACATTTCAATTGTAGTTTTACTGTAATAAACTGTGATATATATATATATATATATATATATATATATATATATATATATATATATATACACTTTCATAATCCATTTGTCCATATATATACACATTAATCTTCAGTTTGCATGTATGTCAAAAACACTTGGACATAAATGGGAAAAATGGACATAAATGGATTATGAAAGTGTTACATACTGAAGTTTCCAGATGGAAATTCTGGATTGCATTTTAGTATGTGTTACTGTGGGCATGTTAACATGAGTATTCATGTTTATGTTTATATGATTTGTGTGTGTGTGTGTTTGTTGATGTGTTCGCTGCAGGCTGAGCTGTCTGACAAGTTCTCAGTTGGGGGGGACACAGAGACCTAACAGCCTCAGGATGACCTATTACTGCGAACAGTGCATTCCTGCTGGAGGGGAACCATGTTACATCTCAAGCAATACCTCAGCACTTCTTATTCAGTGCTGAGTTTACTATTACACATCTATTACGTTATAGTCTCTGTGTGGTTTGCAAGTCATATAATTGAATTCGACGATAACCATCTATTGTTTCTTGTTACGAGCATTTGCCACTCTTTCATACGCACAGTATGAGTACCAGACGTGTTTCTTCTAATCAAATCAATCACGGTGACCCACTAACACAACATGTGTAATGGATGCAATGGACCTGAACTAAACGTCTTTAGACCAATACTTCTGGATCTGCATGGAGTTAATGGGAAATTTCTAGCTAGGTAAAGCATGAAGCGTATGTGCGGCCAATGGCTCGTTGGATGCATATGTGTTTTGTTGTACAGCTGTAATTGACATTAATACGAATGACTGCCCCATGCACTCTCAATACTGCCCGCCACTTACGTATGCTCTATCTGTTTCCCTTTCTCTTGCTGATTCTTCTTAAGCTCACAGACCATCCTTACAAAAAAGAGCATTGCATGATACATTGTTGCCATATTGATTATCTGATGTTTTTAAATTCATCGGTATTGGTTGATATCGGATATTTTAAGGTGTGGTTGGATTTCGCTAGTGCTCAAGTTGGTCACACACATTCGCAGCTTTGACCAACAGAAAGCTGCATGGTTTGAAACTAAGTGACTTCTGATTCATGTATCACTGTACAGGCAAAGGGCCTTTTTTGCCTACTAAATTGTGCCAAAATATCGCTAATGTGTGACCAGACTGTAATTTTTCTAAAGTGCAAGATTAATTCCTCTGTTTTTACATTTGGATTACCTTTTTCTGTCATCTAACACTAACTTAATCTTAATAACACTGATAATACTGTATCATTATCGAATCTCAAAATGAATATTTATGTTTCGTACTGTAAATTATAATGTTATGATGCATAAATTCACTTGTATCATTTAAAATGATTAGTTTTACTTTTTAGATTTTTTTTTATTTATTTAAACAATACATTTTAATACTGAGCATTTATCAGTTATTGGCTATAGTAATTCTTATTTATTTAAATGAAAGTAGCATGGTACAATGATGGTATGAGATATTTGTTATACAATTTGCTATATGCCATGGTATATACTGTATATTATAAAGCCTTTAAAAAGTGCCTAGTATAATGATGGTATCAGATGGTGATTTTTTATTTTTTTTCTTATATATACCGCAGTGTGAAAAGAACTGTTACGGACAAACATTTAATACTACAGAAGGACCAATTCAAGGCTTAAAATGTCAAACTCTACAACATCATTGAACGTTTTCTTCAATTAAATGCAATTTTGGGGAGCCTTACTCTCTTTCCCCATCAATAAAGCTACTGACATGAAAGCATTACTAATGTGAAAAGATCTGTGATAAAATGATGTTAGCACATCTACGGTATAAGGCTTCATGATGATAGGAATGTCTCCTGCTAATGGCACCCTGTTCAGCACTCATTTCAGACATCAGAGAGGTGCATATACAGTTGGGCTAATGTAAAATATCACCTCTTTTGTGTAATGGCCTCAAACACAAGCTTACGTGTATGATAATATAAACACCTCTTCACAAACCTGCAATGTCCAGGAAAATCCTTTTTAAATTACAAAATGTTTATTTGTATATGCATGCATGTGTGTATGTAAGATTTTTTGTATTTCTAAATATGGAAACAGCTGTTGGGAGATAATTAGGAAGGTAAATAAGGAATGTTGAGTCTTGTGTCTAATTCAAGACATCATTCTGGATGTGGAGATCAAAGGAAGCACAGGCATGATGGGATAGCCTGTGGAGGATGGTGAGCGTTGGCAGCCTGTCAGACTAACACACGCTCTGGTCACGTCGCACCCATTGGATACTATGGTGCTGTCTGTCTAGAAAATACATTGACATTATCTTCTCCGTTAATGTAGTTCTTAAATATTTAAAGGCACTATAAACGAATCATTATACTAGTCGACTCTTGATGCCCTCTGTTGCAATTAACTTGACTGGGATGGGTTTGACTCTTCTCTTCGCCATGTGGTTCCTGCAGGTATGAAGCTGACTCAGCATCATATGAAAAGTAATTAATGCTGTGGTATGAATTAGGAAGGTATAACTGAAAAAGGAAATACAGAAAAAAAGAGCATTTGGAAGTATTCAGTGGAAATCAAGGATGTGTCCTAATTCAATTCTGAATTTGTTTTTAGTGCTTGTTACAGCATTTGGTTACGTTGAGGGTCATTGTTAGGGCGTGATATAGGATGCTATCCCCTTGGACACATAAAAAACATGAATTTCAGGTTTTATATGCATTTCAAAGCATGATCCGTCTGTGTCAGGGCACATTCTCTACCTCCTCCTCTTCCTCTCCTTCAGATGCCAGGACTCATTCGCTCTCTTTCATATCACATGGCTGAGGAGGAAAAAATCTGGAGCATGCTCCCTCCTGTGGCTTAATTAGTTTTTAAGTTGAGGAAGCAGGTTGAGCAGTGTGTGTGTGCACACACACGTGTGTGAGTGTGTTATATAAAAGGCTCGTAATTAAAGAGGAGAAGTGCAGTTCTACAGGACCTCTGGGAAAAGTCTGCATGGCGGCGAAATTGCAGACAAACACGCTGCAATGTTGCTGTGAATTATATATGGCCATATAGTGTGAGAAAACTTGGAATAGTGCTGGAGTTTCAATTTTGTCTTCAGTGTTTGCCTTTTTTTTCTTAGACAGTAAAAATGTAAAGTTCCCTTATAAGAAAATAATGTGGTGGAACTATGGTTGTAAGGCGGGTGAGCTTTAAAGATGCAGGAGAGTAGGATCCAATTGCAGTAACAATATTCATTAACAAAAGAACCAAAAAACCACATTGAGCACAACATCTAGGAACAGAGAAAACAAGAATAAAGGGCACCAGGCAAAGCAGCCATGTAGGACAAGACTTGACAAAGAACATGGGAAAACACTGGGGTTTAAATACAAGGGGCTAACAAGGAACAGGTGAGGGTGATTAGTAGTCATGGAAACAAACAAGGATAAATATGGGAACAAACAATGCAGCAATGAAAACAAAGGAAAAACACTGGAACAAGGGGAGCAGAGAATACACTTCAAAATAAAAGTCCTATAACACAAAACCAGAGAAACAGGACAGGAATGTAACAATGATACAGTTATTGTACAATACTTTGGCAGCGTTTACTAAATTAGGTTAGAGTTAATATGTTAACATATTAGTGTTCATTTTTGTTCATAATACATTAACTACTGTAAATTTATACAACTTGAAATATTAAAATGTAATGAGTAATATAGAACAGTACAACAGTTAAGTATAACAGTTCGAATGTTTATTTTTTTAAAATGTTTTTGCTCACCAAGGCTGCATTTATTTGATCAAAATAAAGTATAAACAGTAATGAGAAATGTGAAATGTTCTATTTTAATATATATTTTAAAATGTAATTTATTCCTATAATGGCAAAGTTGAATTTTAGCTTAGACTCTCTGCTGCACCATGTTTTCTTTGAAAACTTAAAATAGTGTTTTGAACTTTGTTTTTCTTATTCAGTTATAGTAATTGATATCTAGACTGGGTCACTGTTTACGGTCTGATTTGAGTGCTTAAAGTTCAGCATGGTTCTTACTCTCACTTGTCTTCACTTGTATTCTGCCATACGGATTCCGTTACTTGAAATGAGAAGAAAATTTGCTGTTTGTTTACTCAGGGTCCCTTCCACATCTTAGATGCATCTCACTCCCAATTCCCCCAATTGGTCTCTCTCACTTTCTTCCCTCTTCCTCAGGGGACTTGTCCTGTTTTCTAGTCCTTCCCTCTCCATTCATCATGTGCTGTGTGATAGGGGGAGTGAACCTCTTTTAATTAGCTGATTAATAATGAATGGGGCCGCTCAGTGTCTTCTTTTGCTCCAGTGGGGTGCTGCTCTGTTGGGGAAGATGAAGCGGATGTAGTTTTCCCTCAGACTTCTATATTTTCATTGAGATGGAATGTTTTTTTTCTTAGAAAAAACTGTGATGGGCTCTTAAAAAAAGCAATAATACTGTTATGATGTTGATGCTGTTCACTAGATCATCAATATTATAAGAATACTAATAGAATGCAAACAAAGTTTGATTTGTTTAGCAAAATGTTTTATTTTTCTCTTCAAGTCCTTTCTGTCATGCTCTGCTGCCTATGACTTTTTTGCTCTGTTGTTACAATTACGAGAGACTGAAACTGATTTGTATAATCACTGAGAAAATGCTGTGCCTTAGAAAACCAGAAAGCAGGCTTTTCATTGTGTTCCCAAATTACTGAAAATGTGCCATTACTTTGAATTCAGTTGTGATTTCTTTTTATTTTTAAAGCGGTAGAAAAAACAACAACAACTCTATTCTTGCACTTACTCTCATTTTGACTCTTTTGAAAGACAAAATGAGAAATGTTGAACAATGTAATGGTAATTTTTTTTGTCATTAGTTAAAAAAGTAAAAGTCCTAATAAAGTATCTTAAAAGTAGTCCATACTCATGAAGTTCAGATGTTTACTCATGCTCATGTCATTCCAAACCTATGTTTGGAAAAATGCTGATATGCAAACAGCTTTAATGACCATTGAATTTCATTGTATGGGCAAAAAAAAAAGGGATATTTATCAAAATGTATTCTTTTCTGTTCCACAATAGAAAGAAAGTCCATACAGGTTTGAAATGACACGAGGGTGAGTAAATGATTTTTGGATTAACTATTCCTAACCGCTGCAGCTGAATTAATGAATTAGTGAGTTTTGAGTTGATCTGTTTTATGGATGAATCATCCAGACAGGTTTGATGAACTGATTCATTGTCAGGAAAAAGACTATTAGTAAATAATTTTGTTCTGTTCCTAACATAAAGCTATCATATGGCTTCAGAAGGCCACGTTTTAACAATTATATTTATAAGAAATGTTTCTCGAAGCAAATCAGCATATTAGATTTTTATTGTGATATTTTTTTGGTGTTCTGTTTTGTCTTTCTTGAAGCTTGGATGTCCCATTTGTTGTAAATGCATGGAAAAAAAAAAAGTTTCCTTTTGTATTCCACAGAAGAGGGATTTTTAGGTGAACCTACTTGAACTTGGGTGGCTTAAAGAACATGACGATCATGAAACTTTCAGTTGATTTATCAGACCGGAGGCCACACTCATCTTAAAACAGCGCTCAGGGTCTTGCTCTGTCAGCATTCATTGACATTTCTCCAGACAGGCCATCCTAAATAGAAAAAGACACCCATACTTGAGCGAGAGACTTTGACTTTTTTTTATTTATTTTTTTTTTTTTAACTTTGTCTGTCCCTCCCCTCCCCTCCCCTCCCTCCCTCCCTCCCTCCCTCCCTCCTCTTTTTCTCTTTCTCAATTTCTGTACCTCTCAGTCTCTTTCTTTATCTTTCCACTCTTTGTTTTAAGTGACTCTTTTTTCACTCCCCCAGTGAGATAAGAGAATCACAGAGAAACCCCAGAACACAGAGGTATTAACTCTGTAACCTCCCTCACCTTGTGCCCTTACACTCCTGCTGAACTAATCTACTGCCACCCACTCACACACTCACTCACATCTGTACACTCCCCAAAGGGACTGGCAAAAGGTTAAGAATATAATAAAAATAAGACACCACAGTGTGAACAGGAGATGTATGTATAAGTGAAGGCTGGTCCTGGTACATGTCTGTCTGTTTTTGCAGTCTCAGAGGAATACCCTATATACGTGAATGTGCTGTTTAACAGGCTGCTCTGTCCTCATCTTTCATCATGATGACTCCGGAATGCACTTCTCCTCTTGTTGCTCCCTCTTGTTTTGTGTTCCGGTACCGAAGAGCACTGTGCTGGTCTGATTGATAAACGGGTGCAATGGAAAAGAAGAGCAGAGGTTGTCTGTAATGCTGGCCTGATGCCCAGGTGCAGATCTGAGAATCCAGCCTGATTACTTGCAGTAAAACATGCTGCTACAGCTGCTGTACAGCGCCCGATGAGCTACACTCATTTATATGTATATATATATATATATATATATATATATATAGTTAGTGTATATAAAATATATATATATATATATATATATAATATAATATTCATTTTGACTAGTATTTAGAATTTCCATAGCGACCATTTATCGGTTGTGGCCCTTAGCATGAACATAGTGATCTCAGTGAATCCCTGATAAATTAAAATCTTTTTCTAAGATTAATAAATGCAGTAAAATATTGTTAATGGTTAGTTTATAATACCTAATGCATTAATTAATGTAAACCATTTAAACTTTACTGTGAAACTTTCACTTGAAGAGTTCATTTGCAAAAAACGATAAACGCCTTTTTTCTTTTTTTTTTAAATGAAGTAAGTGCTGTGCATTATTCTCCATATATAGCACGTTCTGTACCCTAAATCCATTTTGTCAGAAAAGCCGGTATTGTCCACTGTCAGCCATCGCAAGTTCACGTTTTACAGCAGAAGCCGACAAGCGCCCTTGTTGTATGTGTACAGAAACCGATAAGTCCGTTTTAGCGAATCAGCGCACAGTATTCAGGTCAGGTGACAAGGTTTCTAGTCACTTAAAAAAGACGCGCTAGCTGAGGGAAGTTTTGTCAAAACTGACTAAAAGTGATCGAGGATTTATAATTTCGACTCCTGTAAGTCCTTGAACACCATACACGACTTGCATGCTTAAACCTTGGTTGTTCTTTTGCGTGTGTGTGTGTGTGTGCGTGCGTGCGCGCACGTGCGTGGATGCGCGTGTGTGTGTGTGTGTGTCTAAGTGTGAGAGAGTGTACTTGTGTGCCTCTCTCTTTGTGTGTGTGTGTGTGTGTGTGTGCGCACAGTGAGTGGATGGCTGTGTGTGTGTGTGTGTGTGTGTGTGTGTGTGTGTCGATCTGTTAGTGTGTGTGCGCGTTTGTGTGCACACGTGTGTTTGAGTGTGTTTTAAATGCAATAACAAAGCAATTACTTGGGTTTTGTTTAACTCTGAAACATGAAATGTGGAGTTATCTGCTTTTGCCAAAAAACGACTGTTGGGGTTATCTGCTTTTGCTAAAAAACAAACTTTTAATATATATAAAAAACATACTTTCAGTGAACTTTATTTTTTTAATTTACCTTAATTTTTTGGAGTTATTATTACTTAATCAAAACAACCCAACTGCAGTTTGATTAATATTACTTGGAATGCACAATAAAAAAAAAAAAAAGATTTGTGAGAATTAATAAAAATGGAGTTAACTGTTTTTGCAAATAAACTCTTCACTTATACCCTAGTATTTACCACATTAATTACAGTATAATGTCAAAAAAAAAAAAAAAAAAAAAAAAATCACCACAGTGATTTATGGCATTACCATTGTACTTTTTGATGAATATTGTCAGTGGTGAAACTGTGGTGTTCGTTACTTTTCTGAATTAGTAAGAGTGATTGTCTTATATACAGGGGTGCACATAACTTTTTTTGGTCTGGTTCCCAAGGGAGCACCTCGAGATGTTGCTTGGTACTCACACTTTACGCGACACACTTATCCTAAAAGCTGTCCTCATCACTTTCCTCCAGACTGCTCTCCTCACTATCTTCTTTTCTCTCGAACATGGTAGATGATGATAATGATTTTTTTTTATTCTATTTTACTAACATTAATGACACAGACAATAGCAAGAATAATAGGCTGCTGTCACTTTAAGAAGGAAAGCACGGACCAAATAACTGACACACATCCGGTTTCTTTCTCAACTGTTCACTTATGACTTAACCTAGAGAATACTTGCCGAGACAGGTATTTTGACAATTTTGTGTGTATGTGTCCGTTAACACGCAAGTAAATGCGAAAGAGGAATTAATTCCTTGTTTGAGCGCTGTCTGACTCTCTCTCTCTCTCTCTTTCTCTCTCTCTGCGTGCATGCGTTTTGGGGGTGTGAGGCTGTGCGCACAGATAACAGCTCGTGAGTCCCGATTTTCACCTCTTCTTACGCTTTTAAAATCGTTTGAATGTGTTAATTGGCGAGACAAAAAACGTCCAAATGATATACTATCACTCTGTGATGGTTAAATTTAGCAGTTAATCCACGAATCACATGCATGCCGAACCGTAGGACCTTATCTGTAAGGATCACGGATTAACTGCGATCCGTTGCACACCTAATAATTAAAGAACACACTTATCATCATCATGATTGCTATCTTACCAGAGATGGAGAAAAATCCTACTCCAGTAAGTAAACATTTCCCTGTGAACCGGTCCTCAAAAATGTTGGTACTCAAAAGCGATTCACTCCATGTTTTCTGGTGCGCATCATTTATTTTTACCATGCATGCGTACCTGCATACCACTTATGTGCACCCCTGCATATATATCTATTCCATTATCAAACCATCATGAAAAACACTTTTTAGGACAGATGTAAACCTATCTGCATGATGAATGCATTAACTAAATTATATGTAAAACGATAAATCTTTATTGCTGCTGTTCGTCCTCCTCTGCTGAAGCGATCCCGATCCCAGCTCCTAAATCTCATCTGAGAAGTAACAAAGACAGTTAATCAATACCCCATTGGCTGTAACAGCTTCAACGGGGTGACATGATTGGCTGAGGTCGAGGAAGGAGGAGTGACAACCAGCTGTCATAACGGTAAATAAGAAAGGAGAGCAGAGGGAGTCAATAGCTCTTCAGCTGAAATAAGTAAATGACATTAATAACCTCTCAAAGTCCTCAATTACGTGACACAAATGTGCAGAATTAATTTAGTGGTACATAGCATGTTGGAAATCAGTAAAAAAGTATTTTTGTCTTTAAATGTCTATAAAAATGTGCTATCATAATATCCTCTTTTTGTGGAATGGAAAATATGTTTTTTGAAAAAATAAAAATTCTCAAATATCTTTTTTTTTTGTCCATAAAGTGACCATCATTTTGGTCCGATTACTGCTTATATGGACAAAACAATCGAAACGTTCATATAGTTCAGTTCCAAACCTGTACTGTACAAGACATGATGACAGTAAATTATGACAACGACTTTTCTTTTTTGGATCTGTTTCATGATTTACATTGATTCTTGAATTCATAACAGATGCTAGTTCTTGTATAACTGTGACCAGTATTCATTGCTGTGCCTTTTGAACAATAACTGGACCATTGCTTTCCCTCCACCTTGCTCCTCTATTGTCTTTATCCAAATTAGACAGATCCATTGTGGAGGCTCCTTTATCTGTAATGAATTAAGAGGAGAGGAGATCAAAAGGAAGAAAGCAAAGAGAGCAAAGCACAGAGGCGAGTGGGAATGTGAGAGAGCGAGCAGATGATGTGTTGAGAGGCAAAAATCCCCACGCTTGACTGTTAATATACAGTAGGCAGTGGGGTAATGAGCGAGCCGTCACTGACGCAGCACTCAAATCAGCCAGTGCTTGAGAGAGATGTCAACAGCCTCCTACAATGGTGACTGGTATAATGCAACCCCCCACAAAAGCCCACTAAACCTCCCCAAAACACTTCTGAATTGCACTTCACGTGCTTCTGGTTGGCCAGTGCCAATTTAACAACTGGGTTTTGGGATTTGGCATTGGGTTTTGCTCTTAGATTTGATTGTTATTAAGGATTGGATTAGGGACAAGATCAGTGTAACGTTTTAAGCATTTTTTTTTGGTCTATTGTTTTATCCATCAGTGTCCACTTCTCTGTTATGGTCACTTTCACAGCCCACCAGAAGGAAGCAATAACAGCTTAGCCTTTGAGGATTTATTTGTCTCCCCTTGGCTTTCATTAAGAGCAATAAACACATGTTTAATGCCGTTGGCACGCAGCCCCTTTATTTGAATCGGACCCAAGATGCTCATGGAGCATGTGCTTCAGGGAGGGGCAGCTGTCTGCTGTCCAATCATTCCCCCTTCCCAGGATCCCATGTAGAAGCTTTGGGACTGGTTTTGGACATGAGCCTGAAATAAGCCTTGAGACTCAAGTTCATTGATGTATTTGAAAATGAGTAAGCTTGACAACATTGAGTGACTGTCTACTAAGCATTTTTACACAGCAGTGTGGTCCTATAACAGTTCCATTCACCTCACAGTCCCATTTTTCATCTGTACTTCTCATTTTGTTCTTAAAAAAAAAAAAAATAGCATAACCATTAAATAGTGCAGGGGTTGGCAACCTAAGGCAACCTAGATTGACTCAGGGAAGGGTAATCACTGGCACATGAGCATTAACAGGAGATGTATGTATTTCATTAAAGTAAATTCCTTTGCACCTGCATAGTGATCTACATTTTCAGGTAATCAATTCATATAGACAACCTTTTCTCTCTCTCTCTCTCTCTCTCTCTCTCTCTCTCTCTTTTTTTTTTAATATTAGGAGCTATAAATACTATTAAAGGGTTAGTTCACCCAAAATTCTGTCATTAATTACTGTCGTTCCAAACCCGTAAGTCTTTCATTCATATTCGGAACACAAATTAAGATCTCTCTGATGATATCTGAGAGCTTTCTGTGTGCATATATGTGTGTGTATATATATATATATAATATGTATATATGTGTGTGTGTGTAATAAATATATATATATATATATATATATATATATATATATATAAGTACTGTGCAAAAGTCTTAGGCCACCATTAAATGTTGTTGTCTTAGCAATGGTATAATGACTTTATTTCTCAGTCTCTTTATTAGAATATAACCCGAAAACACAGGAAATTTGTATGTATGCAGAATTAAAAAACAGAAAAAAATGACTTCTATTGGCTAAAGTGGCAAGTATTTAATGACCTCCTCTTACACTTGAGCAATAGCGGAACCTGGCTCTCTTAAACCTAAATGGAATGGAAAAGGACTGGAGGGCCAAGAAAACCTTCAAAATCTGATGAGAATTTTTATATCATAATAAAGACAAAAAAATAAATATGGATGGCCATTAAAACATTGCTAAAACAACAAAGCTGGTGGTAGCCTAAGATTTTTGCAAATTACTTTGCCCTCAACTGTTACATTCTTTTGATCAACCATGAATAGTTATATTTCCAGCAGTGTTAAAGTGGTTTGTAGTGGTTCCTTCATGTAGGAGAACTTTGGTTAAATGTGTCTGCTAAATGAATCAGTGTTAATGTTCTGTCAGTGTTGACTTGACATTAATTTTATTTTGCCCCTTCACCACCTTCGTGGCCTTCATGGTGAGTCTGCATTCAGGCCATAATCACTCCCGGCTGCTCAGAGCACACACTGACGGACATGATTGGGAGGGAGTGGGCTTCAATCAGTCTGCCTGAGGGGGACTCCTATTATATATCTGTGTTTGCAATAAGCAGATGGCATCTCAGATTGTTTCAATGATGCTTGATAAATGCAACAATCTACATTACATGCCCATAAAGAAGAGTCACAGGAGAAAGAGAGTGATCACTTGCTTATTGAATCTCTCATGGGGATAGTTCCCTTGTGTCTCATGTAGCTCCATCCCAAATGGACTGCTATTAAAAGTAACTTTTCACTACTTCCATAACCAACTTGATTTCCATACTTTCCATATATATTCATATTCAGATTTGAAGATCATCAATCATCATTTTGACAGGCACAGATGGCACATTGAGAAATTTCCAAATGGCTTCTCTCTAAAAGGCAGTCACCTGGAAAACACACACATTTTCTTTTAAATCATAGTGGGGACTTTACACTGAATTTTTATACTGAGAAACTGAGAAAATAAATAATATTTAATATTTTCTTATTTGTTGTCTGGACCTCAATGTTTTCACGAGCTGTTACTCCAGACTTAAGTGTCACATGATCCTTCAGAAATTGCAGTTGAAAACCATTGTGCTGCTTAATGTTAATATGCCACATATTTTTTGCATGATTCTTTGATGAATAGAACATTCAAGGACAGCATTTATTTGAGATATATATGCAGTTCACAAACAATGGTGTTACCATACTCTGTCATGAGTACCTAAGCAACAGAGATGCTTGTTTCATTTTTTTTTTTTTTTTAAATGCAAAATTGCTCCCCACTGGCAGTATTCTGATTTTTCAGAAAATTTTACTAATTTATTTTTACCTACACCACATCAAATCTAGATGAAATTCTCATGTTATCATCAAATTCTTATTTATCCTTCACACGTGTGACATAATGAGGAGTACAACTTCCTTTTTCCATCCAGTCAGTTTTAGGAATCTTTGCACAGTAATTTACAGTTGTGGCCAAGCTCTGGTTACGGTAAAATTCATAGGTTTGAGGACATGAGTGTCTGTCAGAAGGTTCCAGGTGTTAAGCACTCTAAGAGAAGAGACCCATGGGCGATCTGGACCACTGGAACCCGCATGAACAATTAGTGATTTGAAATGCAAAATGACTCGTTTATCTCCATCCAGCTGTTCAGTGGGGCCTAAGCGGCAAATGCTAAAAACAGCCCTTTAAATAAATGCAGAGCGCTGGTAGTTAAAAGACAGAGGGAAGAGCAGTGGTGAAAGTGTGGGTGGTGATGTCAAGACCTCTGTTCCCCTTAGGCAGAAACTATAAAAGGACTAATTGAAGGATTTTCACAGTGAAGGAGATGAGGAAAATAAAACAAACATAAAAGATGATGCCTGACTCTTAGGGTTTATGAGCTACTTGCTGTTATTGGAGCAGTTTGTGTTATTGTTTTCAGTGGTTCGCGCTCATCACCGCTGAAGACACTCCTGCTGACCTGCTCTAAAAGCCAGTCAGAGAACACAAGCGCTCATCAGATCCCTGTGATTCACACCTGCCCCGCGTCACTGTCAGACACTTTTGACTGCAAGCGTTTAGAGTCAGCACTCATGGGGTGAATGAGGATGTGGAAGGCCAGAGGTTTGAAATATTAGCATTTTTTAAATATATGATAAAGGAAACAAGTGTTTTAATGACTGCCACTTTCTATTTCTATTACATAGACGTCACTTAAAAAACAAAACAAAAAAATGTGGCTGTGGGTGTAGTTGACAGGGGAGGTGTCATGAATATTAATAATTTAACATGATCTTTTACTGTTTTGATAAATTGTCTGTATGATGTATTGATCCAGTTCAGGTCCATGGTTCATTTTATTTGAGCTGAATTCCTTGAGCTTCAACAGCATGTTCTTAAAACCAAGGTCATGGGTTTGATTCTCAGGGAGTGCATGAATTGATCAACTGTGTACCTCGAATGCTCTTTAATTCGCTATAGATAAATGTGTGTGTGTGTGTGTGTGTATATATATATATATATATATATATATATATATATACAGTGCTTCCCACAGGTTTGAAATATACTTGCGGTGGTAGCCGGGCGAAAAATCCTATTACTCACGGCACAAAAATGGTCTACTACATGTGACAAACAAATAATGTGTGATTTTTAACAGTATTTTTATTTATTGAAATTAATTTTAATTACATAGCATATTACATTTAATTACATACTAATATTATGCATTATGCATTGTAAATTATGCAAAATGGTTCACCTTTTCCTATGTTCTCCTTGCTGTCATATAGTGTCTCTCTCAGTGAATGGGACACAGATTTTACTAGTAAAATTTATAAAATGAATAATATATGTGTCAAATAATGTTCTTAGTCTTTTCTTCCTGTGGGGGAGACTACAATAATTTACTATGAATTAAATGGAAATCAAATCAAATACAATTTATAGTGTAACCAAAATACCAATAATGCCCAAAAGAAAGAGAAAAAACTTAGCGTGTGACTTTTAATTATAAACAAGCCCGAAATACACCGGGACTCTTATTTTGAAATGTCTGTACTATTGCAGGCTGATCCTTCAGATTCTTACAATCGTCTAAAACATTTTATATAAAGGACATAAAGTAGACATTGTAATAATTCATCACCTTGAGTTCATTAGCAATCGCTTGACATAAATCTGCGCTTTTCATTGATTGAGAATCACTTTGAAGCAGACTGAAGCGCTGTTGCGCGAGCTTGTAGAACGCGCAACAGCGCCGCCTAGTGACTTTGCAAAATGCAGCGCCTGTGGGAATGTCAGCGGGAGTAAACAGTTCTGACGACGCACGCATAACGATCAAAGCAGGTATGAAACGATTAGTTAATCGATCGCGGATGGTTTCATTATATTGGGCAGATATAAAAGTATAAGAGGATAAAAATAATAAAAGCAAAAATGTGTCTCCAAATATACTTCGGCGGCCGTTATATATATACACTTCCCTTTCAAAACTGAAATGTTAGCAATACATTTCAACAGCACAATGAGTTTCTATTTTTTTTCAGTCTATTGTTTTATTCTATTTTTATTGTTCTCTTTTTATTTTTTGCCAATCGTTCTTGCTGAACAATTTCAATGATCCAGTGAACCTGTAAATACCATCTGATCTGGGATTTTGTAGGTCAGTGGATAAATGCATGGAACAGCAATACAATGTAGAATATGACTGGTCTCATGGTTTCATATCACTTGAACCAAAATTGACGCTGTACATCAGTGGATGTATGTCAAGGGTGTTTCTTTTTTTTCTCCTTTTTTTTTATTTGGTTGAGGTTTACTAGAACGGATTACTATAAAATGGATTGGAGTGTATGTCTTAAGTGCCCATTGTAAATAACAAATAGCATTCTCAAACAGTAACATTTTTCTGAACCTTGTTAAGATTTTAATGGTGACTGCTCATTTTTTAAATCAAGGCCATGTGTTCATAACCAACACTCAGCTTACAGATTGTTGACAACATTTAGGTTGAATATCACAAGCCGTTTACATACTGTAAAACCAGTATCAGCAACATGCATAATAAATAAACCTACGTAACCTTTTCCATTTAGCCTCAAACAGACTCCATTTGTTTCAGTCACTGTGTAATTATGGAGTTTTTATACCGGAGCCCTGATGCTGCTACATTAATCAAAAATAGATCTGAGTGGGACTACAGGGCCTTGGCAAGAGCTGTGGTTATCTATTGTGTGCTCAACTTTACTGCCAAATCTCATGCTACATGCTCTTTAATAAGAAAAAGGAATGAGTCCCGGCAAAATAAACGGATCTCAAGGCCTAACATGGGATGTATTTTTTTGTGGTAGAGACAGAGTAGTTAATACGAAACTTTACTGTGTATTTCTTAGGGGGAATGTGGGGATTATAGAGAAAAGGAGAAGCCAGAGACTATGTGGGAAAAGTAAGTATTGTCTCTGTGTGTTTGCGTGTACATACAGCAGAGAAGATCTGACACAGAGTGGTGGTTGATTGGAGAAGCCCTGGTGATTACTGATGCATGTTATTGCTGAAGGTCACCAGCAGGCAATTCACTCTAACTGATGAACTCTCATTTATTGATCTTTTGAGTCCCTGCAGCGGGAGGATGAGGGAAGCCTCTGGGGACGCATGCTGAGCCTCCGGGGATGCAGTTCCACTGTGCAGCCATGAGAACATGATGTCATGCTGCTGTGTATATGTTAGCTTATCAAAGCTGCACTCTTTCAGCTTACTTTCAGTGTACTACTATGTAAAGAGTAAATATTAAAAAGAGGGTGGAGGGAAGTATGGCAAGAAAGGCTTGTTTATTTTTTTTCCTATTCTCTTAAAGTCACCATTAAATCAAATTGGACAATTCATATTTTTTATGGAATATTACATATTTTTTATCCATGCAGATCATTATTTTTTTCATCTCTTCTCTGTGTGTTTACTGGCGCAAGGGCAGGACAACCTGTCAATCACATGACATCACAGCAATAGCAATCGACACCTAACCAATCAATTTCCAATGGGCAAAATCAAGTTATGTTTTTCTTTTTCGAGAAGCCGTTTAACTCAGATATACGTCACAATAAGGAAGGAAAGACTTAGTTTAAGTAGTGGCATTTAAGGCAAATATAAGTACACTATGTAAAGGTTCTTTATTGGCACCTATGTTTCCATACACTTTTATAATAATATGCTTACAAATCATCTGTTTATAGTTAATTCATAGTTTATATATTATAGTCTCTACATAATAGCCTATATACAAATAGTACGTTCTTCATTGTCACTGTAATTAGCAAAATTATTATAGTTTAATTAGCTAATAAAAATAGTTCAATGTTTTATTAACCATATAAGTAATGTACAGTATTTTAAATCAGTAGTAAAGATGTTAATATGGTTAGTAGGAGTAGGGCTGGGCGATATATCGCATGCGATTGTCACGCGCATTTCGTCAGTAAAGCCGGTTCCCTGATTACCGCTAAATCGCCATCACCTGCTTTCAAATGGAGCGGCATTTAATAGACAGAACCGTAGATCACTGACAAGCTACGCAATATCGCGTTCATTATTGAAGGCGATTAATCTGCGATAATGAACGCGATATTACGTAGCTTGTCAGTGATCTACGGTTCTGTCAATTAAATGCCGCTCCATTTGAAAGCAGGTGATGGCGATTTAGCGGTAATCAGGGAACCGGCTTTACTGACGAAATGCGCGTGACAATCGCATGCGATATATCGCCCAGCCCTAATTAGGAATAAATAGTTCTCACTTTAGATTACATCACGGAACATCTGAAAATGTCATTAAGTACTTAAACAAACCTTTATTGGACATTAATTGCATTCATTTTAAGTGTTCCTTAAAATGCTTACAAATACAGTAAGCACACACACACAAATGTTGGCTGTGTGTTGGCTATTAACATATTAACCACGCATGTTGGCTATTAACATATTAACAATGTAGAGACTAAAATATATAAACTATGAATTAACTAAACTAATAGTTTGCACATGATTTGTAAGTACTTTATTACTGTATAACTTAACTTGAGGTTATTTTAACTGTAAGTTTTTTTTTTTTTTTTGTTTTTTTTTTTTTTTTGGAAACTGAAATGGTTTTGCTGTAAAACCCCCTTTTGGAACCTTTATTTAAGACTGTATTACCGGTACTCATATTTGAACAAACCCTTTCGCCTTTGGCACATAATTCGTCAAGTACCACTTCAACTCATTCAACTCTATATTATGGTTTGTTCTTACTTTTCATAACATTTTGGTTTCTATTATTCCCATTGCTTGCAGGCGTTTTGTTCACACACGCCTCCTTTGCAACTCGGTGACCTTTCTTTTTTTTGTGTGTGTGTGTGTGTCAAGTGTTAGTTGAGAAATCTCTTATGGGCGAGTGTTGTTTTTCTCTGCAAACGACAAGAACCCTGCTTGTTTACTTGCTTCAGAGGCTCGAACGTTGTTGACTCATTCATGTAATTTCTTTTTTTTGTTGTTGCACAGAACACTGACGGAAGTGTGCTAGCCTATTTCTGATTAGTTGTGTTCATGTAGGTTTCCATGGTTTCCTTTGCACCAATTTATGAGAGAGGTTTGCTGTATGTTTTAATGATGAGAACGATTGATGATTTTTTTGGAAATTAATGGAGATTTAAAGTTCCATTTGACTTGAGTGCTTCAGTATTTTCAGACTAAATCATTTTGACCTCCCTATGTAATTACATACCAGGAAGACTTCAACTCTAGTCTCTCAGTCACTGATCATGCCGGTCCAAACTCTACAAAATGTCTACAAAGAATTTACAAGAACGCGACACATGCTTTAAATTAGATATTTCTTTCCTTTTATAAGATTTGTCCTTTTCTTTGTTGTGGATCGTCTTATATGTCATTGACCTTCAGACTGGTTAATGTTGACCTAGTTTATGAACTAGCATGTTTACCAGTTGGTGTTGAAGCTCATTGATCAAGGAAGTCTGGTGGGGATTCTTGTGTACGCAAAAAACAGATATTTTGTATTCAGCTATACAGGCTTTTTTCTTCCTAGAAAGTTCTGGCAGTGACTCACAATTGCATTAGCCATATGACATTTTACACATGTCTGTGTGTGTTCATCTCAGCGCAAGGCAATTACGGCAAGATGAAATATTCATTGGGTCCCCCGGACGCTCTCCGCTGCACCCTTGAGCACGGAGTGAGGGTGTAGATTGCGTCTGCGGAGCGTCCTCTCCTGTGATACAACATCAATGACATGTCGTGAAAGTGGCGCAAGATGCCATTTGGGCTTTAACGACATACATATAAAAGAGATCCAGGGACCTGTCAGGTCTTTATATCCCCTCTGCCCCCTGTGTAAACCTTCAGGGAAATCAACAGTTTGATATGCAGAGCCGTGCTGAAAAATGTATGGGGGTAATAAAGGCATGCACAGACGTGGCATTTAGCCAAATATGCTTGCTGATATATATACATGCCCGTGTCAGCCTTTGAGCATAGTGACAGTCTTTTATCGTCGATATGACAAAAAAAAAACATTGAGGGGGATTTGACTCTGATCTTGCCTTGTTTGTGTTTATGTATGTTCTCTGACATTTACTTTGCTACATGAAAAGTGCCCCTGGTTGTCATATTATGGATACCGGCGGGCTTTAGAGGGAGAATTCTCATTTTGCCAAAATGAAACTCACGCTGGGACCAGCCTTTTATCATCTAAGTGCTTTTAGGTTGATGTACTTTTTCTGCTTGTTTGACAGAATTTCTTTTTTCTCTTCTCTCTTTTTACTCCCGCTCCAGGCCTTGTGAAGCTGGGAATCCACTGTGTCACATGTCAGAAAGTTGCCATAAAAATTGTAAACCGGGAGAAACTCAGCGAGTCTGTGTTGATGAAGGTAAGATTGTGCTGTTTTTTTAATGTACTTCATGAGATGACTTAAGTAAACCAGTCTGTCTCTCTGCATTGAATTATAATGGAACTGAAAGTTGTCAATTAAAGATGGCTGCTTGTACCAAATCTGTCGCTTGCATTACATATACACTGTGGTGGGTGAGTTTGAGGATTTAAATTTATTTAGATTACTCACAAAGCTTATTCTGTCACAATACCATACAGTTTACTGAAAGGGAATGTTAGCACAATTTCTGTCCTAATTATGCCAAGGTTCTTGCTACAGCAACAAAACATGAAAGAGTCTTTTGAGTACAAACAGGCAGCTGTCACTGTGCTGCTGAACTGCTGTCAGGGGATTGTTTGATTATATGAAAGGATTACCCTCAATTCTTTTACCCATCTTCAGTAGTTTGCAAGGAGTGGCAATGAGACACACTGTAAGACTGGACATTGATTAGCAGGAGTTCACTTAAGGTTATATCTAATCGTTCATTATCAGATTCGAATCGTGCACAGTGAGCTCTCCAACTGTGATGCTCTATTTGGTATATCTTCTTATGAAGTGGCTCTTGATATGTACAGTATCTCACAGAAGTGAGTACACCCCTCACATTTTTGTAAATATTTTATTATATCTTTTCATGTGACAACACTGAAGAAATGACACTTTGCTTTGCTACAATGTAAAGTAGTGAGTGTACAGCTTGTATAACAGCGTCCCCTCAAAATAACTCAACATACAGCCATTAATGTCTAAACCGCTGGCCACAAAAGTGAGTACACCCCTAAGTGAAAATGTCCAAATTGGGCCCAAAGTGTCAATATTTTGTGTGGCCACCATTATTTTCCAGCACTGCCTTAACATGCATGGAGTTTACCAGAGCTTCACAGGTTGCCACTGGAGTCCTCTTCCAGTCCTCCATGACGACATAACGGAGCTGGTGGATGTTAGAGACCTTGCGCTCCTCCACCTTCCGTTTGAGGATACCCCACATAATAGGGTTTAGGTCTGGAGACATGCTTGGCCAGTCCATCACCTTTACCCTCAGCTTCTTTAGCAAGGCAGTGGTCGTCTTGGAGGTGTGTTTGGGGTCGTTATCATGTTGGAATACTGCCCTGCGGCCCAGTCTCCGAAGGGAGTGGATCATGCTCTGCTTCAGTATGTCTGCTTCCCTCAATGAACTGTAGCTCCCCAGTGCCGGCAGCACTCATGCAGCCCCAGACCATGACACTCACACCAGCATGCTTGACTGTAGGCAAGACACACTTGTCTTTGTACTCCTCACCTGGTTGCCGCCACACACGCTTGACACCATCTGAACCAAATAAGTTTATCTTGGTCTCATCAGACCACAGGACATGGTTCCAGTAATACATGTCCTTAGTCTGCTTGTCTTCAGACCAATGCAGACCAATTTGATGCAGTGTGCGGCGTATGGTCTGAGCACTGACAGGCTGACCCCACGCCCCTTCAACCTCTGCAGCAATGCTGGCAGCACACATACGTCTATTTCCCAAACACAACCTCTGGATATGACGCTGAGCACGTGCACTCAACTTCTTTGTTCGACCATGGCGAGGCCTGTTCTGAGTGGAACCTGTCCTGTTAAACCGCTGTATAGTCTTGGCCACCGTGCTGCAGCTCAGTTTCAGAGCGATAACACCAAATTTAACACACCTACTCCCCATTCACACCTGAGACCTTGTAACACTAGTAACTGAGATACTGTATATTCCTACTAGGGCTGTCAAATGATTAATCGCGATTAATCGCATACAAAATAAAAGTTTGAGTTTGCCTAATATATGTGTGAGTACTGTGTGTAATTATTATGTATATATAAATACAAACACATTCATGTATATATTTGAGAAATACTTACAAGTATATGTATTTATTTATATTTTTATATAATTTTATTATATATAAATAAAAATATTTTGTACATAAATAACAAATTTCTTTTAAATATATACATAAATTTGTGTGTATTTATATATACATAATAATTATACACAGTACTCACACATATATTAGGCAAACTCAAACTTTTATTTTGTATGCGATTAATCGCGATTAATCATTTGACAGCCCTAATTCCTACATATTGTATATCTTTGTTTGTGTGAATTGAATGAATTGTATCTGCCAAAAGCATTATCAGCAAAGAGTCAGGAAATGCCACAGATGTGGCTGCAAAATTTGAGTTGTTCACACAGATCACAAGTTTCACGAGGCGATTTCTAACAAGGAAAATATATAAATGGACACAGTCATAGTAATTGATCTCATGTGTTAGAGCATGTCTCAGGACTGATGAAAAATAAATAGTCTCTTTCTTAAGTTTAATCGTCTTCAATAAAGTGCTATTTCCAGATCCAGGAAAAAACAGATGCACTTGATTTGTCTATTAGAAAATGAGAAAGAGGTTAATGCTTAAATGCAGCGTGTTTGTGAACGAATTTAGTTTGGGTGGAAACCGATGACGTTTTCAGCACATTCTTACTGATGCTTTCACAAGTTTTATTGCAATTTATTGCAAATTTGACAAACCTTCATCTATGTTTGCCAGTTCAAAAATATTTACTGTATGGACCAAAATGGTTATAGACCAGGAGACTGTCATTGGATACTCCCTAGATATAATTTGATGTCCCTATGCAGTGCATATGTTGGGCCTTTGTTTGAAAGGATGTTTAGATACTTTTCTAGAATTTCTGCTGTACAAATATGGTGGTCACATACCTATGAGTTTATTATAACATTATCTGAAAGTCAGCAGATTTTCTTTGCTTTCCAGAATGAATAAATGGCTCTGTCAAAATGTTACTGTGGTATTACATTTTTTTTTTAAAGAAAAAAAAAGTGACAAGATGTGCCTAAGATGCTGCTGATGTTGCCATTTTGTTTTGTAAATTCAGTGGGCTTTAACATAAAAATCACTTTTGACCCAATCAACGTGATTTCCTCTCAATGTCCATCCGGCATCATATGGATTTCATTAAATGGTTAATGGCTCATTAACTCCTGGTGGATAGTGGGGCAGTAGTAATTTAGATGAGCTGATTGGTTCCTCATTGTAATTGGATGTGAGAGAGGGCTATACAGTCATCCGGTCCACATGCAGTCCCTAGACCCCCCCCCCCTGCTCACACATACTGTAGGTGTTTGGACTGCAGGGGAAATTGCTTCTCTGCAGGAAATAGACCTAGGTCTTATGGGAGGCATGCTTTTGTGTTTCTCATTGTCGTACTTTACTTTCCTCACCAAGCAGTATAATTTAGAAAACAAACAGATGCTCTCTGATAATAACGTAGAGTTAGAGTAAGGCCGCCTCCATGACTGATAGTTAGTTCCTCTGAAGGTCACCCCGTAACCCATTCTATTGTATCTCCTGCTTATTTTAGCTTCTCTCAGGGGCTGTTGTCATGGCAACCTGACATGATTGGCTTGAGGAGGGTGGTGGGGGAGAAAATTATATGCTTATAGTAAAAACAGCTTCTTCAGATGTTGTACTCCTCCATCAATGTATATGAGATATATGATCGACAGTGGAAGCAAAAGAGCGAGACAACAACCTGCGGTTCTTGCGCACTCATGAGTCCCAAAATCATGACTAATCTTCTCTGTGGTGTAATTTCCCTTGATTCCACCTTGATTCATTGGCTTAAACTAGACATTTCAGTTCAACTCATTGGATAGTCTCCCAGTCATTGGCTGCTACGTTCCTCCTGGAGTTCACCCTCGCCACAGTCATGAAGGAATAAATAAACAATAATGACTTCATTAGCATAAGTTTAGACAGTCGGCAGGAGGTCACCTGTCATTCTGTTGTTGTTTTTCTTCTTCTTCTCTTTCCTCAGCCTCCAGTGAACGCCATGTTGGTTGGCATTTGCATAGCGTGGAGCCGGTGTGCAGCTGTCAGTGTGTGGAAGAGCGTGCATGTCTGTATGTTGAAAGCAGGGGTTCGGTTCTTCCTGTCAGTGTGTGCTCGCTGGGACATAGTAAACGTAAGAGCTTGCATGTGTGTACTCAGAGCCCAGGGTGAGCGCGTCAGGTTTTATTTGTGTGTAGAGTATCCAGAGTGTATGTTAGTGAGTGTGTGTGTTCATGTCTACTCCCAGGGAGAGGCGGTGTTGTGTGTTAGGTCGTGGCACGCACAGAACAGAAGCCTGGCATTTGAGAACATGCTCCTTGCAGAGAACTCCACGGCCCCTGCCTGGCCCCTCCTGAACTAATGAAGTCGTCTCTGACATTTTCAGACATGAAAAGAAAAGCTCTTTGACTTACTTTGTGGTCACACTAATGAGGGTTATGTCAGGAGGTGACCTCGGCCTACTTTACCTCAGAGAATGTGCTGCAGATGCCTCAGAGCAACACTTTCTTCAAGGAGAAGATGTTGGTATGTGTGTGCATTCATTATATCGCATAGGTGATGTTTTTACGTAAATGAATTCGATTAAAAATAGAGCTCTTTAAACACTGGAAAAGCTTATTCCTTTGTGTTTCCGCTCCAGTCCAGTGCCATTTTGTGGAAAAGCTGTTTTAAAATGCTAAATAGTGTGCTTATCTTTCAGTTTCCCTCAGAGGCAGGCTACTCAAAACTATTTATGACAAACCATGCATTAAATGTCATTCCCTCCTTATAAATGACAGCCTCTTGACACTGCAGGGTGGATCCCAGTAAACATTTCAGAAAGGTATCACTCTTTGGTTTAATCAAGTCTTGGGTGGTTAATGGTAAATGGCCTTAGGGGTGGTGGGAGTGAAAGTTTCTCTCAGCATGCGGTGTCGAATCCAGACGGGTCCCGAGGGGAAAGCTAACATTTCTGAAACCAAGCCCAGTGTTGCCCAGGAGACTGACTGCTGAGGAGAAGGAGGGACATGTTGCACCCCTGCAGAGAAGAGATTACTCAAGCTATGGATGAGCGCCAGTGTACACACACTATATGTTATGCAGTGACAGTGGAAAAGAACTTAAACTATATATTTTAACTTAACTATATTTTCAAGGAGAAATGTGCGATTTCTGCACCTCGAGCAGCACCAAACATTTTTAAAAGAAAATTTAAAAAAGAAAAAATACTTTAGATCAGGGGTTCTCCTGGAGGGCCAATGTCCTGCAGAGTTTAGCTCCAACCCCAATTAAACACACCTGAACCAGCTAATCAAGGTCTTTTCAGGCATACTAGAAACTTTAAGGCAGTTGTGTTGAGGCAAGTTGGAGCTAAACTCTGCAGGACCATGGCCCTCCAGGAGCAGGATTTGACATCCCAGTTTTAGATCATCAACGATCTTTGTCAAATTTGGAACAATCTTGTACAACAACTGTGAAATTTCATCCATTCAGATATTCAAAACTCAACTAAAATCTTACTTATTTGCTCTCCTTTTCTCTGATGTTTCTGGTTTATAACTGATTCTCACTTTGTATCTGTTTTGATATTTGTTGTTTGCTTTTTCCTTTGTAAAGCAATCTTGAGTTCCTGAAATGCTATATAATGATAAATTATTGTTATCAAAGGGTTAGTTCACCCAAAAATGAAAATTATGTCATTAATGACTCACCCTCATGTCGTTCCAAACCCGTAAGACCTCCGTTCATCTTCGGAGCACAGTTTAAGATATTTTAGATTTAGTCCGAGAGCTTTCTGTCCCTCCATTGAAAATGTATGTACGGTGCACTGTCCATGTCCAGAAAGGTAATAAAAACATCATCAAAGTAGTCCATGTGACATCAGTGGGTTAGTTAGAAGTTTTTAAAGCATCGAAAATACATTTTGGTCCAAAAACTACGACTTTATTCAGCATTGTCTTCTCTTCCGGGTCTGTGTATATCTGCTTTCAATCCACAGTGACGCTGCTGCTTCTTCTTCTACGGCGGTTGGCATCCATCTTATTGATGCATTACCACCCCCTTCTGCTCCGGACTGTGACGCGATTAGGACATCCGCGACATGCACACCTACGCACCACTTTAAAAAATATAGCAATACCAAAATACAAACAATGTAGAATAGCTTGAATACAGCGTGCGTCTCCCTCAGACTGTAAACGAAGCTCGGGCGCACCGGATAACACGTCAGCAGCGTCACTGTCCGAAGCAGAAGGGGGTGGTAATGCATCAATAAGATGGATGCCAACCGCCGTAGAAGAAGAAGAAGAAGAAGCAGTTTCACTGTGGATTGAAAGCAGATATACATAGACCTGGAAGAGAAGACAATGCTGAATAAAGTCATAGTTTTAGTTATTTTTGGACCAAAATGTATTTTCGATGCTTTAAAAGCTTCTAACTAACCCACTGATGTCACATGGACTACTTTGATGATGTTTTTATGAACTAACCCTTTAATATTATAATTACTAAGGTAACACTTTAGTTTAGGGTCCAATTCTCACTATTAACTAGTTTCTTATTAGCATTTCTATAGTGCTATTACTATATTAATATGTGCTTTATAAGTACTAATAAATAGCCAATAGGCTGTTTATTAGTACTTATAAAGCACATACAGTATTAATGCCTTATTCTGCATGACCATATTCTACATCCCTTAATCCTACCCCATACCTAAACTTACCAACTACCTTACTAAATATTAAGAAGCAGTAATTAGTTTAGTTTGAGGCAAAATTCATAGTAAATAGTTTAAGTGTGACCATTACTATTATTACATATTACACATTTATTTTCTATTACATATATTATACATGTATTTTACAAAAACGATTGCGTACGAAGCAACACTTTACTGATTTGGCTTGTATTTTTCAATACATTCTTACTGATGCCTCATGACTATCATCATTTTTGCAATTGTGACAAACCCTCATCTATGTTTGCCAGTTTGCCAGAAAACATTGGTGTCAAATACGTAGAATTACAGGAAACCAAACATTTGTGTTTGCAAGGCATAAAAAAATGATGTACACGATCAACAAATGTGAAATGTTCAGTGTCAGTGCAGCACTGGCTTGAATAGACAAGAGACTGTTCTGTCAAATGTTCCTTACACTCTCACACTAGTCCCCAGGCCAGCAGATTGTCTTCATATTTGAGACTTTATTTCTAACCTCTCCTGATCTCAAGACTTGTGTTTTAGCTCTTGCTGACTTGAAGTACTTTAGCGTTTGTGTGGTGCTGCTGATGCTTTGCTGAGTGAGATATGGAGTCAGCTCTTCACACCGATGTTCCAGAAGAGCTGATGAACTGTGACGCTCTACGCAGAGACACAGCTCCACATCTGGGTATGACTTATCCTGCTCTGCCCCCCGTGGTGTTCGCTCCATCCATGATCTCTCAGTCAAATGAACCACTGCCTCTCTAATGGTGCTGCACTGAAGTGATTTAAGATGGTGTTTAATCCACATTCACTGGCACTTTAGTCTAGGGAAAGAGAGATAGATGAAGGTTTTAATGATGTGATCACTGAGGCAGTAAGGCAGTGACGAGGCACAGTGCAGAGATCTCAAGGCAGAATCCAATTCATGTTTGTTTGAGCTCTGAGGATTTTTTTTTTATATATTTAGAGTTTGAATTGATTGTATGAAGTACAAAGTGCATTTGTCAGCAGCTTAGAGTTTTTGGGAATATTTGTATTAAGGCTGTCAATCAAACATTTCAATCTAATTAATTACATATCGTCAAGATTATCATAATTATTTGCACATACACCACCTTTTAAAAGTTTAGGCTCAGTAAGATGTTTTTTTTTTTTTTTTGAAAGAAATTAATAGTCTACAAGAACACATTCAATTGATCAAAAGTGACAGAAAAGATTTTGTAACATTTATAATGTTGCAAAAGCTTACATTTTAAATGAATGCTGTTCTTTTGAATTTTCTATTCATCAATCATCAAAGAATGATACTGAAAAATATGTATCACTGTTTCTACAATAATATTAAGAGGCTCAAGTTTTCAAAATTGATGATAAGAAATGTTTCTTGAGCAGCAAATCAGCTTATTAGAATGATTTCTGAAGGATGTGACGCTGAAGACTGGAGTAATGATGCTGAAAATACAGCTTTGCCATCACTAATTGTTTGATATAAGAACTCAAGAACTCAAGAGATGCGTTTAATTCAGAAATAACACTTTTCTTTTTGTCCAAATTATATGTTAGAGCTCTGCAGCATTGAAAACTGTGGGGCTCAAAAATAAGTGTCAGTTGGAACTCATTTGTAGAGTTATTTTTATTAAAAATATATTGATAATTATTAAACACTTCAGTGCCCTCCAAAGGCACCATTTTAGGTATATAAAGGGATGGACTGTGTGTGCGTGTGTGTGTGTGTGTATGTGAGAGAGAGACTCTTTATATAGTATATACTATATACTATAAACAGTAGTATATATAAGTATACTATATAAACTTTATATTCTACTATATATATAATGAAACATAAAATAAGTAGCTTCCTACATGTTTTACAGACAGCAGCCCAGCATCTGTTCATGCAATGAGAAAATCAGAAAAAAAGGCAAAGAGGGAATATGGCAAGGAGGGAATAAAAGATTAAATTTGCAGTCCAGCACAGAGGCAGAAATAGAGGCATATTGAATGGCTGATGAATGATGGCTGACCCTAATCTTGTTATCCTGCCATTGATGACAGTAGTGTCATTTTCTCTCTATATACGTTTCTCTCTCTTCTCCTCTAAATGATTATGGATCATTCATCTTCTTCCACGCTCTGCGGGTAGATTGTTGTGTTTGTGAGAGAGATGTTTCTCTCACTGCATGCACAGAGTGGGACACAAAACAAAACAAATGGCTGTCACGCGCTTCCCTCCGGCCCGGTGCATCTTCATCTAATTTGCATATATAACTCTTTGAAGATGCCAAGCTGATTTTATAAGGTTTGAGTTTATTGATGACCCAAACGAGCACTTTATTGTTAGTAGCTTTTATACTATGTTCAGTTACAATACCTCTCTGCTGTGTCACTTTAATACACACTGAGTGTGGAAAATCTTCCATATCTGTGTGATCTGTTTTTTTTTTTTTTTTTAAAGGGATAGTTCACCCAAAAATGAAAATTTGATGTTTATCTGCTTACCCCCAGGGCATCCAAGATGTAGGTGACTTTTTTTTCTTCAGTCGAACGCAAATTATGATTTTTAACTGCAACCGCTGCCGTCTGTCAGTCAAATAATAGCAGTTGATAGGAACTTCAACTATTAACAGTAAATAAAACTTGCTTAGACAAGTCCAAATTAAACCCTGCGGCTCGTGACGACACATTAATGTCCTAAGACACGAAACGATCGGTTTGTTTGAGAAACCGAACAGTATTTATATCATTTTTTACCTCTAATACACCACTATGTCCAACTCTGTTCAGCTTCCGGTGAGTGAGGTCAGATCGCGCTCTGACAACGGAAGTGATGTCTCGCGCTCATTGAAGTATATGGGCGAGACATCACTTCCGTCACCAGAACGCGTTTTTTGACCTCACTAGCAGGAAGCTGAACGGAGTTGGACATAGTGGTGTATTAGAGGTAAAAAATGATATAAATACTGTTCTGTTTCTCACACAAACCGATCGTTTTGTGTCTTAGGACATTAATGTGTCGTCACGAGCCGCAGGGTTTAATTTGGACTTGTCTAAGCAAGTTTTATTTACTGTTATAGTTGAAGTTCCTATCCACTGCTATTATTTGACTGACAGACGGCAGCGGTTGCAGTTAAAAATCATAAGTTGCGTTCGACTGAAGAAACAAATTCACCTACATCTTGGATGTACTGGGGGTAAGCAGATAAACATCAAATTTTCATTTTTGGGTGAACTATCCCTTTAAACAAATGACCAAGGTACCCACATTCATGCATTTCAGTTGATGATATTAAGTACATTTGAGTATATTTGTAGCTGTATTACTGTTCATGTTTAATCCAACGATTTAAATCAACATTACGTTTTTTTACAATTGCTAACAAGCGTTTACCAATACATAAAGTA
The DNA here is from genome assembly GCF_018812025.1 of Megalobrama amblycephala. NCBI lineage: Eukaryota > Metazoa > Chordata > Actinopteri > Cypriniformes > Xenocyprididae > Megalobrama > Megalobrama amblycephala. Next base: position 31,656,825 of record NC_063046.1, read on the forward strand.
CTTTTTCTAAACTCTTAACACAGCAACACACCTACATCACTCAATTATCCAAATAGTTAATTTTCTGCCCAAAACCATATTTTGTTAAATAAACAAATGCTAAAAACCTTTTTCAACATATACTAACTCTATCAAAACACAGCAAAGCTGATTCAAAATCAAGTCGTTCTGTCAAAACACTAGTACTAGTTTTCTATCCAACATGTACATATAGTCAATCATTCAATTCAATTCAAATTTATTTGTATAGCGCTTTTCACGATACATATCATTTCAAAGCAGCTTTACAGAGAATGCATGTCAACATTACAATTTAAAGAATGCAGTTAGCAAATAATGTAATAATTTAGGCAATTAATTTACAATCACTGTTAGCATTTTAACTGAACGTAGAAGCAATGAGTTCCTGAAAAATGAATTACATTAACAATAATTAGGATATAGAAATTGTGTAATGTGCATGTTGATCCAGATGATTGCATCTTCTGAAGTCCTCACAGGAGTTGGCGCCGTCTCTCCATAGGTGTTGGTCATCTGAGGTCTTCTTAAGAGGTTGGATCCAAACTGAAGCTGAAGTCCTCTCTAGTCACCTCGGGACCGGTGTCCCGAGGCAAAACAGAAAAGCAAATGGAGAATAATTAGCGTAGCTCCTGTTCATAACATTAAGCAAAGATAGTCACATGCAATTGATCTGACATGCGATGCATTATGTGAATGCTTGGCTAAAGAGATGCGTCATTAATCTAGATTTAAACTGGGTGAGCGAGTCTGAGCCCCGAACATTATCAGGAAGGCTATTCCAGAGTTTCGGAGCCAAATGTGCAAACGCTCTCCCTCCTTTAGTGGACTTAGCTATCCTAGGTACAACCAGAAGTCCAGAGTTTTGTGTTAGTATTTTGACAGTCATAGCGCAATGACTGTCAAAATACTAACAGTTGATGGCATTACAAAAACTGGTCCCATTTTATATTAAGTGGCCTTAACTACTATGTACTTACATCAAACAATAAGTACAATGTACTTATTGGGTTCATATTGAATTGCAAAACAGTTAGGGAAGGCTTAGGGAAAGCTTTGGTGGTATGGGTAGGTTTAAGGGTGGGTTAAGGTGTAAGGGATGGGTCAACAGTGTAATTATAAATGTAAGTACAGAAATTAATTACAGATGTAATTACATGCAGGTGTTTTTAAAATATAAGTACAATGTAAAAACATGTATGCACACAATAAGTGCATTGTATAAAACGATTAATTTAAATGTAAGTACACAGTAGTTAATGCCACTTAATATAAAGTGGGACCCAAAAACTGCATTACTTGTCATGTTTCAGTTCTACCTGCAGAAAATATTAAATCCATCATTTTTAAAATTTAGTTTCCTTACAAGTAAGCCATTCTACATTTTTGGTAGTGTTGAATGTGTGCATTTTTGGCAACATACTCTCTAACAGTGAATGAGTCATTACTTAAAAAGGAAAAGAAAGTAACAGAATTGCTCAGGGCAGCCACTGGTCAAATGAGTCCCCTGTGCAGAACTTCAGTTGCTCACTTGGTTGAAATCTCTTTCTAGGGGGTGGGCATGGTGTTGATGGTGCTCCCGTTGAGGGTGGGATGGTGTCCTCTTGGTAGTTAGTGCCCTACGCAGACCACATATTCTGCATATATGGAAAATTGGTAGTGGAATCGTTGTAGTATGAAGCTTTTACTGAAATGAAAATGTATTATATTTATTTATTTTATTTTTTGTGAGGTTACATCTCACAATTCTGACTTTTTTTTCCTCTGAATTGTGAAATATAAACTATAGGAATTGAGAGAAAAAAGTCAGACTCGCAATTACCTTTTTTATTTTCTATGCATGGCAGAAATAAGCTTTCATAGGTTTCACATGTGTAAGGGGGGAAACCAACCATAAAGATGCACAATCCAGCACATATTCTTACCCATACTTCTTCTCCTCCCTTGTCCTGATCCAACTACTCCTCTGCTCCTTCATGTTCCTCTCCCTCACCCATACATTTTTTTTCTCTCTCTGCTCCTCTGTGTTGCTCTTCATCTACACTGCACAAATCCGATTCAAAGAGTCCTATTTTACTGTATGTCCATGAAATGAAAAGAACTTCAACACCTGACCGTGCCTTCAGCTGAGATTGGAATCTACTATTTCTCAATATTTCAGTAATCTGCTAATTAAAAATGCTTATCAATTGTTTTAGTATTTGTTTGATAGATTTTTTCAATACTTTTGAGCTGCTGCTGTTGTTGCAGAAGTAGAGGTTTTATACTATATTTAAAGATTGGAACATTGGGTCTTCATTTCTGACTTGCTGTGTTTAAGCATTTGCAAATAAGATCAGAAAGATCCATGATTTTGGTATTGGGTATGCTTATATGAAAATAAAATTTAAGCATTTTAGAAACGTGTTAACTGACTGCATTTTTTGTAAAAATGGTCACAACAGACTGATGTTCTGCTAAATATGTTTAGAGTTTTGAAAATGTGATTTCAGATTGGACAAAAGTATGTTAGCAATTGAAAAAAAAAAACTGTAAAGGGATAGGGATTCACCAAAAAATTTAAATTGTCGTCATTTATTCACCCTCATGCCATTTCAAACCTGTATGACTTTCTTTATTTTGTGGAACACAAAAGAAGATATTTTGAGAATTGTCTTAGTGTTTTTTTGTCCATGTAGTGGAAGTCAATGGTCACCAAATCTGTTTGGTTACCAGAATTCTTCAAAATGTCTTATTGTGTTCAGAAGAAGAAATGGTCATACATGATTGGAACAACATGAGGGCGAGTAAATAATGACAACATTTTCATCACTGTTAGTAATATTTGAAGAACTGCTTGACGTAAATGTGTGGTAATACTTCTACACTAAAGCATACATTTCAGTCGTACCTCTATTTCATGTGCACTTCTTTCTTAAATGATTAAGCTGCAACTTTGACCCCAAGTCTCAGCACTTCATTGGAGGTCTTCTTGCTTGAGCGACCACATATACTGTTTAGTTGTTTGTTCAGTCCACAGCATGGTAGGTGCAAGCTTGAGTAGAGTTGCTCTGGCACAGCGTGAAAGTCATCGAGCTGTTCAAAATAGTTGGTGCTATTTGAGAGCTGATCATTTGCTACAGCAACAGATTTGATTTACACTTGAATCTCTGTAATTTATTTGATTCGCCTCAACATTAAATAGATTCATGTTTCAATGTAGATATGTGGGTTGAGTCAGTGTGAATCGTTTCTTGAAATTAAGTTTTTCATCAAACTCTAGATGAATTATTGGAATTTGTGAAAAGACAGGTTAATTAATATACAGTTTATCTTTTTCAGTAGGATATACTCTCAAAAGATTTATTACAATACATATATTTATGCCATTTTTGTGATTTATATGCTGTCTATCTCTGGCTCTGGGTGCTTTCTTCTATATCGAGTCTTTCAATCATGCTGGAGTGAGGAATGGGTACAGGTTGTTGATTACTTTTTATTCGTCATTATTTATTTTTCAAGCACACTAATTGCAGGAACGATCCACCTGTCCTGAAGAAAGTTTTTCAAGGTTATAATTTTGATAGAGTAGTAGTGTGTTATTGATAAATATGTTTTATGAGTCACTCCTTCCTTGATTGGATTGAACAGGCCGAATTTGTTTTGCCAGACCTTAATTGTCAGTCAGCACATGATATGTCAGGGATAACGTCCAATCGTTTAGTCAGTTTTTATCCAGATTTAAGCCTGACATGGTTTAATTTTATTGTGTACTTAATTTTATGATGGGATTTATTATGTTATTTAACAAATAAATAAATAAATTGACACCGCCATGTAGGAAGTCTGTTGTCTGGGACCACTGCCAGTGGAAAAAATATAAAGTTTTCATTATAGAAAAAATAATACTGTGATTGCAAGTGTTCCACAGAGCCATGTAATAGTTGTAATACAGTAGTAATAATGTTATTTGTGAACAGTTTCTATTAGTTGTGTGGGTGGTGATTTAATTAGGGATGATTCTGGTCTTTGAGGTTTAGAACTGAATGTTCAGCTTTATAAGCCATTGTCACTTCTTTTATACTCTCATTTAAGGAAGATCTCAAAAATCTTAATTGCTGTAAAAATGTCAGAGCATAATAGAGCCACTTTTATATTATCAGCCACATTCACATTATTATACATATATTATCAGTCAGTTCACAAGTTTAGGGAAGGATAGTTTTTTTTTCCGTTTGTTTTCAGTCTCAGCAAGACTGCATTTATTTGGTCATGTAATCCAAAATACAGTAAAAACAGTAATATTGTGAAATATTATTACAATTTAAAATAACTGTATTTTACTATATTTTAAAATGTCATTTGTCATGGCAAACTGTATTTTCAGCAGTCATTATTCAAGTCTTCAGTGTCACATGATCCTTTAGAAATTATTCAAGAAACATTTCTTTTTATCAATGTCAAAAACATTTTTTTTTTTTTTTTTTTTTAATCAATATACATTTTTTTTTCTCAGGATTCTTTGATGAATAGAAAGCTCAAAAGAACAGCATTTATTTGAAATGGATTTTTTTGAACAATTATAAATATCTGTACTGTCACTTTTGAGCAATCAAATGCATCCTTGCTGATTATCTCTTTTGAGATTTTTGAATGGTAGTCTATCTATCTATCTATCTATTAGGGCTGGGAATTTAACACCTTAATTAGATTAATTAATTATGGAAAATAATAATGCGTTACTTTTTTTTATTTTTTTTTATGCATTTAACGCACTTGCACCGCCCCCAGACCTACACAGGTCATCTGCTATTAATACAGTTAACTGATGATGAATATGACGCAGGCCAACAACTCACTGCATGATATAGCCTATAGAATGCATATATAATGTCCATAAAATTCAAACGGTGAAAGGTGATCGATTTGAAACCTTTTAAGTGTATGACAACACCGGTAAAATCAGAAAGTTCACTGCTAAATTCAAACGTGCTTTCGCGTTTTGGCTTGCATTGACGCTGACGCATTGTGCGTTTTAGATCAATTGACATGATAAACGACATTCAAATATTTGACAATAGGAGCCTACTTATGTTTCTGCCGGTTAGTGCCCACATAACCGAGCACGCACACATAATGTCTGAGCCAGAGTAGACATGAGGACACTATATTTGAGAGCGTGCGAGTTTTGTGAAGAGATTCGTGCTGCCCATTACTTTGATGCGTTCTCGTGTTGATGTATTTCATTGATGCGCACTCAACATGCGTTGTTATAAAATGCCATAGTAACTGCCTCAATTGAACTATAAAAATGAAAAAAACTTTCAGTTTCATATTTCCATATTGATAAAAAAAAAAAATAATTATATCCCAAAATTAATATTTAGTCAACCTCATGGTCCAAAAGATTGTGTAATAAACTCTATGTTGAATCAAATCAAATATTTCTTTCTGAATCTTCTTTTTGTAATGTCTATTTGATGTTTTACTCAGTGACTTCAAATTATCTTTTGGGGGTCATTTCTCAGCCAAGTTGATTATGTATGAATAATTAATCTAATTAATTGCAAATTTATCACCCCATCATTGCTATATATATATATATATATATATATATATATATATATATATATATATATATATATATATATATATATATAATATTCTTTTTTTTGCGTATAATAGTTAACTGCATATAAGGGACATTAAAAATGCAAAGATAACAGTGCATTTTTAAGGATAATAAGTCAACTTTATGGAACATGTTTAATGCTTTAGCCGCCACAATCATGTTTTTCCACAATCCTATTCCAGACTGTCTGATACCGGTGCATCAGTTTGACTGATCATTTGTTCAAACGGAAAAGGCCGTGAGGAATCAGGAAGTAGAACATAAAGGAACGCCGTTACCTTTTCATTTGGTCCATGGAGTGACCTTTAACCCTCCTACCTTCCTTGCCAAAGTCATTATGGCTGAACTGAGACAGGAGCAGTAGAGAAAATGTCCATTATGTGAGATTTATAACTGTGGTCCATGTCCATTGCTGCCTACAATGACAGATAAATCAATTGACGTGGACACCTGTGTTCCATGATTATGATTGCACAGATGCCCTGAGAGGAAGTGAAGGTGAAAGATGTCTTTGTGACGTTAACTAGCAGATCTGTCTACTTAAAAAATGGTTTCACACCTGTCTACATAAAAAACTGGTTTTAGTTTTATAGCCTAATAACAGATTGCTGACCTTTCTCGAAAGGTTACCATTAGCAGCCTGTTTTAAGGAAAGTTTAAAGGGTCTGTGCTTAGGAATGGTCTGAAAAGTGATTATAAACCATGTCAGCCTGGCTTATAAATACTTAATAAATACCAATAATCAATTTGCGGAAAATCACAGTTGATCTTACTGATTGTGCGTTTGTCAGATTGTTCCAGTGTTGTTAACTGAAACTTAAAAATTGTTTTTGTTAATTAAAATAAAGCCGAAATAAGATATAAATATTACATGAAAATAATTTTAATTTTGAAAATGTATATTAAAATTAGAAATGAAACAAAAAATAAAAACTATAAAATATGTTTAAGTACTAAAATGACAAACTAAGAATGAAATAAAAATAAATTAAAGCTAAATAAAAATATTTTTAAAAATAACAAAAATTACATAAATAAATAATAATATATATATATATATATATATATATATATATATATATATATATATATATATATATATAAAACAGTTAATTCAAAACATTATTCAATATTAGAATATTATTGTAACCTAGGTGGAACTCAAAAAGGAAAGGGGAGCTGGATCCGAACGCAGAGAATTTTATTAACAGAATAAACAAAAGCAAATCAAACAGAGAACCAGGAACAGAATTAGCTCACCAAACATTACATCCAAGAAGGACAAGACTCGACAAAGAACACAAGAAACACTGAGGTTTAAATACACAAAGGGTAATAGGCAAACAAGACACACCTGGGAATAATCACTGAACTAATCAACAAGAAAAACTACAAAGGAATACAAAACAAGGCACAGAACAGGAAATAACATAAAAGTCCAGACAAGACCAGGGGAACACAGGCCGGGATCATGACAAGTATATGAATAAGACTAAAATTACACTGGCTTGTTTGACTTTGTCAATGCAGCTGGGTGGCAGAATCTTGCGCTTGGCCTTAAAACTGTCATTTTATGCAGCCTCCTGCACTTTTTTCTTCACACTGCAGCCAAGCAAAACAAAGCTCTTAAAACGTAATGATTCTTGCCCAAAAAGTGGGGTGTGATGCAATCCCCCCCAGGTATAATGGTAGCCGTTCCCCTGGTGTATAGTATAGAGTAAGTTTCCAACACATTGTATCATGGGTAAGCGATGATTTATGGGATATCTAAGCACTTCTTCAGCACTACAGATTCTCTGAGCCAGAATGGAGTCAGTGGGCAGTTTTTCCTTCATACAATAAATCTGTACTTGACCACACAGCACAAAACTGTGACTAGTACTGCGCCATTGAACTATTGATTTAAATACAGCATGTGCGGTAGTGATTGGTGTGCGACATCAAGCTGCCTCTCCAGGATGAGTGAGTGATGCAAAAGATAGATCATAATTACTTTTCTCTATGCGCACAGGAGTCTTTTAGCGCGTGTGTCCTCGCTCACGGCAGGATGAATATAATGGCTTCTGTCATAAATCTATATCCAGAAATCTGGGCTCAGGTTTAACATTGCCACATCTGCAAGAATACACACTTTTTCTTGTTTCACTCATCAGTGCACAATTGAAGGTTTTCCACCCCCTATATATAATCTCATACATCAATATCCAAAGGAACAAAAAGTGAAGACTAAACATATTTACCATACTACTCCTTGTCTTGGGAAATGGCTGCATTCTTCCTAAGATGTTCTTCTGTTCAAAGAAATGAAAGCTAGAGGGTTAAAAGCAGCACAATGTGATGCCGACAGTGTATTTTTGAGTTTGCGAAGAAGAGCCTCTCTGGACAGAAGTTTTTGATCAATTAAAATACATTCCTTTCGTATTTAAATCAATGTTTTTCACATTTATTCCTCACTGAGCCCAGGGCAACTAATTTCTGGAAGGTCAAAAGGCATCAAAGCAGTTGTTTATTGAGGCTAGGCGCTCTTAAAGCACCCAATATTCCTATGCAAATATGCGTGCATAAATTTGAATTCATGACAAGCAGTGTTTCTTGTTTTGACATTGGCCTGTAAGATATAATTTGCAAAGTTTACTTAAGGAAACAACAACATTACAACAAGCAGAATGTGCATGCAGGTGTTGTTTAGCTCAACTAAAACCACTGTTATTAAAATTCCCCTTGGAGACGTATGCACGGGAACTCTATCAGGAAGTCATCTTCGGTGGACCCAGCGAACGGTTCCTCCCCGTAGATCCTCCAGCCCATCATCCCAAAGTCTGCCTCACTGCACTCTATTTCCAAATCCAATTTCTCGATAGCAGACATGCTAATAACACGCCTCTAAAATGTGTTTCCTGAAGCAATTTAGGGGTGAAATTCAACCTTTCAGTCATAAATATTCAAACTATGTTGTTTATGTGGCCTTAGAGAAAGTTGTGTTTTATTTCTAACACTTGTGCTTCATGTGTGGCTTTAAGGGAGCAGAACATTGTGAGACCAAACACTGCGTATGTGTCATGGGTCAAGAAGCAGATTGGCTGCGAACAGAATAAGGCTTTGTGCTGAGCGGAGAGCTGCGGTTATCTGCTTGGTCCAGACGAGAGGACAGAGCAAGACCAACAGGATTGCGTGCAGAAACATTTTGCTTGTTCAAACTTTAGGCCGAAATCGGTGGCTGAGATCTCTTGGATGTCAGCAGTGCTGGTTTAGTAGGTCACTTTAAGTGAAGTGTTTGGAAAGATGGGAAGGTGTGTGGCACAACCATACTTACGGTTACTGTTATTTCTTCTGTGGAACATAAAGATATTTTGAAAAATGTGTCAGTGTTTGTCCATACAATGGAAGTCAATGGTAACCAAAACTGTTTGGTTACCAACATTTTACCAAAATATCTTCTTTTGTGTTCCACAGAAGAAAGAGAGGTCAAACAGGTTTGGAACGACATGAGGTGAGTTAATGATGACAGAATTTTCATTTTTGGGTTTTCAATATAACTTTAATGTAACTGTTAGAAAAAATTAAAAACACTAGGTAGGTTTCCATATATGCTGTAATTTTAAATATTGAAAAAAAAAAAAAAAAGTAATAATAATAAATGATCAAATATTTGTGGTTTAGGGACAAAACAATTCCGGGAGGTGATAGTAGCCAACTGTCTGAGCGAATTGTTCAGTCATGTGACTTAAGGCAATGTCACATGTTTTTTTGATGTGCATCTACACTAGGAATTTATTTAGTAAATGTGTTTCCATTGTACATTATGCATATATCTTCTTACTGAATAAAATATTGATCCACTTCAAGCAAAGTGTATAGGTTATTTTATGACCGAACTGTTGCAAACAGGGGGCGGAAGAGGTGGTAGCAGGGCTGTTACCATCATTGACATCCCCCTAAATATTAAGAATAGCGGTCAACCAGTATAGGTTTTTCTGGGGTTGTTTCTTAAAGGGTTAGTTCACCCAAAAATGAAAATTCTGCCATCATTTACTCACCCTCATTTCGTTTCAAATGTTCATCTTCAGAACACAAATGAAGATCTTTCTAATGAAATCTGAGAGATTTCTGTCCCTCCATTGACAGCCTACGCAACTACCACTTTGACACTTCAAAAAGTTCATAAAGACATCGTAAAACTAATCCATATGAATTGAGTGGATTAGTCAAAATTTTCAGAAGAGACAATTGCCTTATATGATGAACAGATTGAATTTAGGTTTTAGCTCGAACGTGCTGTATAACACACACGAGATATCCTGAATGTATGTGGTTTCTTCCTTGAATGGATGAATGTTTTAAAAAATAATTGGAATAATAATTTTGGAAATAATCAACTGAGGCTCAATGAAAACATGTGCCGCTAGCTACATTTTGTACCTATATAGGGCCGATAATCCGTTTTATTTTTTCCCAAATTCCGTTTTATTTTTTTCCAAATTCCGTTTTTTCCGTTTAAATTTTTCTGGATTCCGTTTTTTTCCATTTTAAGTTTTTTGGACTCGATTTTAATGGTTAAATTAAATTTTAATAATCAAAAAGAATGTCTAATTAATTGAATTCTTAAAAACAACAAATTTATTCATAAAAAATGTATTTTTTAATATATTTTGTTTTTTCAGAAATTCTGTTGCGTATTTTAATTTTTCTGGCAATCAAATGAACAGATAACATTAATTGAATTTCTTTTAATCATGAAATTAAACTTTTTTTTATCAAACAAAGTGCTGCACAACAGAGCTTTAATGTTAAAATTAAAACATGGAACAAAAACTGAGATTGTTCCTTTTAAAAAAATAGTTTTAATAATTTATTATTATTATTATTATTATTATTAAGTCTATTAGTGTTAGTGTTATTATTACATTGAAACGTATCTAAATTTTACTGTACAGAAGTAATATGTTTCGGTCAAGTTAAATCGAACTTTTATTTTGACTGGTTGCCAAGTGCTTTGAGTCTCCGTGTTTATGGTATTTTTTTCAAATAAAGCGTTAAAATGCTGATGAAGTGATGAAGTGACTTTTGAAGATGAATTTCGTGCGTTCATGAGGCAACAGAGGATGAAAACACTGTGAGCGTCACACGTGCTTCAGTGTGTGTGAGGTAAATGAAACCGCGCTTCTGCGACATTCATTTCAGAGACACAACATGCAGGGTTCATATTTAAATAGTATTTTTGTGGTTTAATATTCACAGACACTCTATATCGCAATTTAACGACCTGCTTTTTATTCATTCATCAAAAATTTGACAAATTCCATGACATTCCGCGTTATATAGTAAATTCCGTTTTTATTAATGGATTCCGCCTGCGTTTTCTGCATCGCGGAAATCATAGGACCCTACCTATACAGTACATACAATTAACTGCAGTTTCCAGCTGAAATGACCACTAGTGAAAGTAAAACACCAACAAGTATTCTTTTTCACACAAACCATGATTACAGATGCAGATTATCAATTAAAAAAAGATGTATTTTTGCTTGGTTTCTTGCGCAATGCTATATTAAGACCTCAAAACACCTTTAACACCTTGTAGAGTTTGTAAATGAATACTGTTCATTTTGATGTTTGCATCACATAACCAGCTCCATATGTATGTATGGCTTTTTTGACATCCTAAACTTGCTCAGTAGTTCACTTGGTACAGCATTGCACTTGTGATGCAGAGCCTTTGAGTTTGAGTCCTGTGAAACACGAGTCACGATAAAAGAGCTCAAACTGGAATGTTTGCTTTAAAGGGTTAGTTCACCCAAAAATGAAAATAATGTTATTAATTAATCACCCTCATGTCGTTCTACACCCGGAAGACCTTCGTTCATCTTCGGAACACAAATTAAGATATTTTTGATTAAATTCGATGACTCAGTGAGGTCTTCATAGGGAGCAATGACATTTCCTCTCTCAAGATCCATAAAGGTACTAAAAACATATTTAAAATGGTTCATGTGACTACATTGGTTCTACCTTAATATTATAAAGTGATAAGAATATTTTTTGTGCACCAAAAAAACCAAAATAACGACTTTTTAACAATATCTAGTGATGGCCGATTTCATAACACTGCTTCTTGAATCAAATAAGTGGATCGGAGCGCCAAAATCATGTGATTTCAGCAGATCCGCAATCCGAATCACTGATTCGACACAAAAGATTCATAACGCTCTGAAGCAGTGTTTTGAAATCGGTCATCACTAGATATTGTTAAAAAGTTTTTTTTTTTTGGGCGCACAAAAATATTCTCGTCGCTTTATAATATTAAGATAGAACCACTGAAGTCACATGAACTGATTTAAATATGTTTTTAGTATCTTTATGGATCTTGAGAGAAAAAGTACCATTGCTGTCTATGCAGGCCTCGCTGAGCCATCGGATTTAATCAAAAATATCTTAATTTGTGTTCCAAAGATGAACGAAGGTCTTGGTGTGTGGAACGGCATGAGGGTGAGTAATAAATTACATTATTTTAATTTTTGGATGAACTAACCCTTTAACAAATGCGTTTTTATCTCACATTTGCGTTAGTGATTAACATGAGCATTAACCTTAATGTCACTGGACACAAACAACCGACGTAACCAATGAAACATTGCCAGATTCATGTTCATCTCTTTTGGATAAAACTAAAACACACTTTAACACTAATCCTAACCCTAAGCACCACTCACACTTCACTTCAAAAGTGTCACAAGAAATTTGCAGAAACGTTGCCACAGGCACTTTTTTTTTCTCTCAGTGAGCCTGGGTTGGAAGTAATCATTATATTTGAAATTTGGTTCTGTTCGTGGCACATAAATTCTGCCTTTAATTGTGTATTTCTTTCCCTGTTGTTCTCCTTTCCTACTTTCCACTGAGCTTTCACTCATTTGCCATCCAGCCATTTTCAGACCTACTCACACCTGATGGATCTGATTTGAGCCACAGCTGCTGGTTGGTCATGTAGATGGATTGGCTATCACCAAGGGATGGCAATTGTGTTTAATATCCACTGATATCCTGTACGGTGTGTCTCTGGAGGTATTAGCTAAGCCATGATATGCCTCCCAGCGCTCCTCGTCTAAGCCTTCAGTGAGACGTTAAGGTCTGCTGCTTTAACCCCCTCCTCCCCCCTCGTGCTCAAGTGTCTGTTTCCACATGTGTTTGAGTTAATTAGTTACAAAGCCACAGCAGCTCCCAGGAGGACAGCCACTACAGAACAGCCTCCATCTTTATTAAAGAAATGCAACTTGAGTGCTTTCCTTCCACTTTTTTTTTTTTTTATGGTTTTCTTCATCTGCTGCTTTTCCATTCCTTTAATTGGGAAGTTGGTGTGTTGTGAGGGAGCTTGAGGGATTAAGATGGATTGGAGGAAAAAGACATCAATGATAAATAGATCAGGGAACTGCCAGAAGGAGAGGTGATGGTGTGTCTCGTGTAAAGTCACGCTCACGCTGACAGCGATTAAACCCTGGAGGTCAGCGAGTCTCTGTGCTCTTGGCTGATTATAGGTGTTCTTACATGACTGCTGTATCCAAATATTTCACTATTTGCTTTTCCGTTGGCAGTATCATCTTGTCGCTGCTCATTTGTTTTTGAGGGTTGTGTTTAGGATTAGGGGATAGAATATACAGTTTGTACAATATAAAAATCATTATGTCTATGGAAAGTCCCCATAAAACATAAAAACCCAACACAATCTTTTAAAGGGGTGGTTCAGTGGTTTTTTTCTAGGCTTTATTTTGTTTTGGGGGCAGAGTTTAACATGTCTTAATGCTTTGTTTTTTTGAAAACGCTGTATTTTTCATATATTTTAGCTTTATTATATACCTCTGTTTCCACTGTCATATGAACGGCTCGCTTGACTTCCTGCTTCTATTAAGCCACTCCCTCCGAAATACGCAATGTGCTCAGATTGGTTGGCAGGTTGGTAGCTGGCCCAGTGTATCATGATTCGCTGAAGCGTCCGGAAACGCCACGCCCCTTACCATTCGTAGTTACGCGCTAAGCTGGAAATGTAAATAATGGCGTCTATATTACTGTATCAAATTGAGCCGAATTAGACCCAGATGAAGACGGTCAATCGCAATCGCGTCTTTTAAAGGACGTTTATGAATGGTATTTCATTTAGTATTTGTGTCAAAGTGTTTAGATATGCTGTCACTGCTGTTTGTTAGCTTTCAATATACAGTTTTATCCTGATTAAAGCTTTACTGTAGCCGAATACATGACTGAGTAGTCGCATTTTTGTAAAGGTATCGTTTAATTTATAGCATGAACAACTTTTTGTCTATGAACATAGAAGTTTGTTGGTGTTTGTTGCACTAGAACTTAGCTAACTGGCTAGCAAAAACGAGTTGCTCTTTGTATATGTCCTTGATGCATTAAAAATAGCAACAGAACTATAACATTACGTTTAAAGACATGTACAAACAATAAAATGTACTTACAGTTTGAAGCCAATAAACAGCAGCTTCTGCTTTTAAAGTGGGAACTGCTTCATCTTTCAGTAATAGCTTTTGTGCAAATCCAACATTGAACTCGTGTAGATTCTTGAAGCTGTCTTCAGCGCCGCATCCAGTGTAGAAAATATCACAGATTATAATGGGTTCTATTATCTTTTGCCGCGCCGCTCGCGTCCGGTGTACACAACTCTTCCGCTTTCATTTTGCTGCGCCACATGGCCTCGCCCACTTTGTTGCATGTTCCCGGGGGTGTGTTTATGTTAATAGCAAGGGTTTATGATGTCACCAAGCCAGGAAGAAGCTTGTTGTAGTCCAAACCAGCCGTTTTTGTAGGCAATAAACTGCCATAACTTTAAAAGACAATATCTCCGTTTGCATTAAACGTTCAGCGCTGTAACTTTGCAGATACTGTTTATGCTCAAGCAGCAACATTACACACTAACTAAAGTTAAAAAAGTGAAATCGCATTGAACCACCCCTTTAAACAATACAAACAGACAACTGTGTGGTTAAATGTGCAGTTATTGGGTAAAATCTGATTGCTCTCCAATGCATGGGAGTTGTGTCCCAGTCCCAGCTGTGAGAACATGAGCTCGGTCTGCCTTCATTCATTTGCTGTATGTTGTGTGACCATTCCCACAAGTCTAGTTTTATTAGCATGCATCAACACACCATCTGCAACCTGAAATCACACAATAATTGAGCATAATAAATTATGTTAAATCCATTACAAAGGCAGAGGTTGAAAGTTGTTTGTTTAGGGCATGTTGAACATGCTAAATGTTAAACATGCTGGTTTAAATTGCAGTGTTCTTAATTATATCTGAATTGCAAAGGGAAAAAAAGTACTTTGCAAGCCTTTCTAACACACACACACACACTTTTTCACACATTTCTTTTTCTATTCCATTTGCTCTCAATATCCGGGATTAGTTATTCATTTTTCCCTCTCTGCTCAAAACCAGTCAAGAAATGAAATCTTTTTCCTGTCTAAAGCCTTGCTTGTCATCAGTTGAAACCAAATGCATCAATGTCATTAATGTCACTGACTTGTGGCCATTTAACCTTGTAATTTTATGTCATACCCAAACTGAAATCTTTCTCTCTAGGGAAATTAATCACTTGATAATCACTTTTGTTGGCAAGAAAGATGCTATTACAGTGGTGCTAATTGTTAAACATGGAAACTCAATGAAAAAGGGCACTGAGGTGAACCGGTCTCCCCTTTTATAATGAGGAACGATGCAGATCACTGCTCGGCTCCTATCTGTCCGCATAATCAGATGAGTGTATGTGTATTTTTATTGGATCATTAAAATCATAACAAATACCTTGTGTGTTGCCGCTGTCTCTGTTTATTTGACTTGCTGTATGTTAACTCTGTATTAGAGTTGGATTTAACTCATCTGGATTCAGACAGGATTACTGGGGCTTGTTGATAAAATGAAGTCTCCATTATCCTGTGATCACAAGTGCTGTTTGGCAGAGATCTGACGTGCAGGTAAATGTTGTATATTTGGATTTCCCTCCTCCTGTCTGTGCCAGCACAGCTTTATACCTGCCACAGATGGGTGTGTGTGTGTGTGTGTGTGTGTGTGTGTGCATGGGTCACGTTTTGCCTGCATTGTGATTGCCAAATGTCTCCACGGTCGTAGTGAAACCTGAAATAACCTATACTGATTAGAAAAGCAGCTTAATGAACATATAAATAGTGTCTTAAACAATTCTTTACAATCATTTACTCACACTCATATCATTCTAAAAGTGTATGGATTCCTTTCTTGTACAAAATTCAAGAGAGGATATTTAAAATAAATAAATAAATAAATAAAAATTGTGCATTTTTGTCATTGCAATGAAAGGCAGTGGGGTCCAATGTTGTTATTGTTACCTAAAACTAAAACTGTTGTATTTGTTAATTGAAATAAAGCCGAAATAAAATGAAATGTATACCTTTTAGATGAAAAACTTTTTTAAAAATTGAATTATTTCCTTGGCAACTAACTGAAATACTGAAGTTGAGGTACTAAAATAACTAAAACTAAAGTTGAAAAATATATTAAAGCTACTAAAATAAATGGTGGGACCGTTGACTTTTTGTTGTATGGGCAAAAACTGTTCTTCTGCAGAATGATAATGTAATAATGCAGAAAGGATTGTCAGGTTTTGGGTTTGAAAATATCATCAATAAAAAGTAGAAAAATGAATGTGTGTGTGTGTTTGCAACTTACCCAGCCTGTTCAAACACTAACACATACTCACACACTTCTGTCATTGTTCCTTATATTTTTTTAGGTTACCACTTAGAAAAGGTAATGTTATTCTAAGGGCTAATATTGGAGGAGTATATCGCACCATTAACATGTGACAAAGCAGCTCTGACATGGGCCTAGAATGGCCTGCGGGATAAACCTGATTGTACAGAGTCCGTTCCATTTAATTATAAGTGATCATTAAGCACTTTTTCGCCTTTGCTCTCAGTTCGAGCACAGTATCAGCAGAGAAGATGCTTCATAAGCAGTTTGTTCATTCCAAATTGGCAAGGACACATAATGCAGGTGAGACTAGCTGTGATAGCACAGGGAATAATCAAAGACTCTGCCAGGAGCAGAAACAAGCATCCTGCCCCTGAATGATTACAGTGATTGTGTAAACCCAATGAGAAAGACCATGTGCTGTGATAGATCAGGAAAGTCTCTCTCTCTCTCTCTCTGTCTGTCTCTCTCTGTAGTTCATGAAAGCAGAGCTCAAAGCCATCTGCTAAATAAAGAAAAAACACGGAGAGAACGTGGGAATGAGAGGGAAATGTTGAGAAATGGTTGCCATGACTGGGATCGATATATAAGGCAGTCAGCGAGACCATGATGTAGATTAAAGAAGGAAATATCTCATTATTTATTTAGTTTTTCTTGCTCTTTTGCAGAGGTCCAGGTGAAAGACCTTTGAAGAACTGGGGCTTTGATTGTGATAAATTGACATCTCTCTCTCTTTCTTTACTTGGGTCGGCCGTGTTCTGGTTTTGGAGTGACATAAGAGATGTGGGGAAGAAAGGCTGCAGCCTCATGGTTAGAGAGATAGTGTGTGTAACAGTATGATGGAGCCCAAAGAAAGATCTGTGTGCTTTCACATGCCAGTCTTAGATCTGAATATAACTCCATCTGTAATCATATCAGATTGGTTTTTGATGATGTTTATGTAGCCTACCAGTCAAAAGTCTGGAGTCACTTCACACGTTTCACATGATCTTAAATTTTGCCCTTTAGGCTTGAATTAAGTTCCCTTTCGATACGGTTCACTTGCATTTCGTCAGTTCACTGATGCTTATGGGGAAAACCATTTTCTTATGGGGAAATTCAGTTTTCTGAGAATCCTGAAGTCTTATTGGTTCACATTTGTACACCTGCATAGACAAATGGCATTTCAGCCTGCCAAAAAGGGCCTATATAAGTCATGCAGAAAAAAGAAATAAAAGAGAAGTAAACACTGCCTGTGGATTTCTTTATGGCAAAACTGATGATTTTATTTTATATTCCATCCATCCATCCATTTTCCAAATTGCTTGTCCTGTGTAGCATTGTGAGAATGCTGGAACCTATCCCAGCCAGGACTCAGTATACACTACTGAGGGTTATTATAAAGTGCAACTGAAACTAAAACCATTAAAAAAAAAAAAAAAAGTTACTTAAAATAAATTTTAACTGAAATAAAATATGAAAAGATCATTTTCATTTAGTTTAATTTAATTTGATATTAATTAATTTGTACTAATATAACTCATATATATATATATATATATATATATATATATATATATATATATATATATATATATATATATATATATATATATATATATATATATATATATATATATATTAGAGATGCACCAATGCTAAATTTCTTCACTGATACCGATAACCGATTATTCATAGTGATATCTGCCAATACTGATAGTTTGGGGGTTCCGCCTTTTATACCTTCTTTAAATTAATGATAATTTCATTATAATTAATGATTAAACATTATATTTTTAATTATTATATTTTGAAAGAAATGCAAATAAAAACAAATACAAAAATTCATCAACTTGTTTCAGAGTAACTGATATCAGTTATAAAGAAACATTACTCAAATTATTATTAACACACATTAACTAAATTCTGAAGATTAAATTAATATTTCTTAACTTTCTAAATGTTATTAATTCATATAAATATATAATATAATATATATATCTTAGCATTTTCTTATATATGACAGGATATATATATATATATATATATATATAATGAAAAAAATGTACAAGAACATTACTAGAACTTTAAACAATAATAATATAAATAATACTATGATAGTATCTCAATGATACTAAAGCAACACTGACTCGAAGCAAGGATTTTATTTTAGTTTATTTTTAAATATTTTATTTGTAATGGATTAATGAAAAAAATCATAAATATGGAAACAAGTAATAATAAATGAAGGAGTATGTGTGTGTGAAATAAATTGACTGTGTAAACTGTTACCCTGGAAGAAGGCAGAACAGGGACTGTGTGGCCTGAAAAAGTTTATGATTCTTTACTACAAAAAGATGAATTCTGATGTTTGCATCCATCTATCCTAACCAAAACATTGGGTTTATAACACCTCTGCTTCTATAATTTGTTTTGCAGTAGTTGATTAGCTGAGTACAAATGAAAGGTGATTGGGTCTAATAGGATTGTGGTTTGCTTACACTGTACAAGGTTAGTCTCTGAGCAGGTGTATGATGGGAGACTTCATGCAGCGTCGACTTCTGCAATGTAACTTTCATTAGTGTGGGATTGTCCATATTAGCTGTTCCCATATTCCCACCGATAATGAAGTCTAATTATTTCCGGTGCTCCCCCAAAGCAACAAGAGATGGATTTTCCCGGAGCGGCAAGAGTGTACGCTCCCTAAAACAACACTTTGACACATTGGTGAAGGACTGTATGCTCGCTAATTACCACCTCTCAATATAATGTGGGTCTGTTCATGACGACTATGATGATGCTTCACCTTATCATGATACAGTATGTATCCCTTTCTAAAGACTAATGCAGTTAGAGTCCAGTTCATCTGAACTCTTCATCATAGGCTTCTTGTTAATGAGGCACTTGGACTGGTGTATTTCTGCCAGCCATTGTCTTCTTGTTTATTTTCTTGCCAAAATGTGATTAATGGGTTAACCACTTAATGAAAGTGGTGGGATGCTAATTAGGTATGGCTAGGCAAGATAATACCATGCAACATCATTATGCTAGCACAGACTAACCAAAGGTTGTTATTGTAAATGTCTCCTTGTGTTTTACTCTGACCTCATGCTACTGTACTGTATATAAAACTAATAGTTTTTTTTTCTCTCTGTCTCTACAGGTGGAGAGAGAAATAGCTATTCTGAAGCTCATAGAACACCCTCATGTTTTGAAGTTGCACGATGTCTATGAAAATAAGAAATATTTGTGAGTATACACCACTTTTGTTTATCCATGCACCATGCAATGTGTGAGCTGAGTGTGGATCAGTGCCTGGTAAACTGTGTATCTGTATGGAAGAGCGGACACGCTGATATCTCTGGAAATGTGCTTGCGCTCCAGTGGCTGGGCTTAATGTAGGATTCAATAATTGATAAAGGAGCTACCATGGATGCGACCGAGGAATTTGTTTTCTTAATATTCAGATGACACAGACGTATGGCCGGCGAGCTCGTAAAGTATTTGCCTGTGAACATTTTTACACACACAAATCAAGAATGAATCCATCCTTAATTTAAATAACGCTGACAGGTAATCGCATGAGAAAATCCTTTAATCGACTAATAAATCAGACGTCCGCCGTGTCAGTGAGTGTGTTTGTGTGTGTGTTCAAATGTGACTGGGTGTGAATGGAAGTCTGCATGTATCTCATAAATACATGAATGCGTGAGTATGACATAAATGTTTTTGCCCATCAGACAGGCCGATTGCAGGAAGTTGAATGCGCACACATTCACTCCAAAGCAATACAGTCTGAGACTACTGTACATTGAAAATGTTGGGCTTTTTTCCATTTAAATCTTATGGTGAACAAAAAGTTTTGGGAATTTTAAACATTATGGTGTAAAATTGCTAATCAATTAAAATGTTATTTTTAATTTTGGCTTTGGCTCAAATTTGTATATTGATAATATAATTTGTAATGAACAATTTTATTTTATATTAAATATTTCTTGAGCACCAAATCAGCATATTAGTATGATTTCTGTAGGATCATGTGACACTGAAGACTGGAGTAATGATGCTGAAAAGTAATCTTTACCATCACAGGAATTAATTATATTTTAAAATACTTTATATTCAAATAGAAAATTTTAATTGTAAAATGATATTTCACAATAAGTTTCACAACCTACCCCCCGACCCCCCTGTATTTTTATGAAATAAATGCAGCCTTTATGACAAAAGAGACTTTTCTCAAAAACATTTAAAAAAAATCTTACCAAACCCAAACTTTTTAACAGTACTATACTGTATACTGGCATGGCAATAGATCTGTCCTGGGAGTTTCATAGCTGCAGTTTATCAAAATCTCTTATCCCCTGCTTGTTTTCCACAGATATTTGGTTCTAGAGCACGTGTCAGGTGGAGAGCTCTTTGATTACCTGGTAAAGAAGGGCAGGTTAACACCCAAAGAGGCCAGGAAGTTCTTCAGACAGATCATCTCTGCGCTGGACTTCTGCCACAGTCACTCTATATGGTAAGAATTCTGGACTTCATTGCTGTGTTAAAATCTCTGTTTACGGGGCATCAAAATCCTTTATTTTGAGCATTCAAAGCTTGGCACACTCTCATTATTTTGGTTCAAGAAAGTCAAATGTGTTGGTTTTGTTGTCGCTAACATTTTTTGTTTGTTTTCATACATCATGTATAGCCACCAGCTGTTGTCGTCCAAAGTGTTGTACTGCTGTTGTCTCATTTATTATGCATGGTCAAAGCTCAAGTGAAGCATTTTTCAATCATTACAAAGCATTATGAATACTAAATATCATCATATTGAGATATTGCTATTTTGCAGATTTGGAAAAGTTTCTAGCCACACACTCACACACACTTTCTGGGTCAAAGATTAATGGCTCGCCTCCAGTGCAACTAACAGAAAAGTAGAGTTTTTATCACTGAGTGTATCCTTAAGCCTTTTCTCTCCACATCTTTGAGATATAAATGAAAAATATGCTCAAATTTTCTCTGTATGCTTTTTCTCAATCTTTTCTGTCTATAGAGCCAAGAGGGTTTCAATTAGCCGTACAACAACTGGAAATAATAAAAGTTTTTGCCTTCTTACACAGTTCCTGGGATTTTCAAACAATTTTAAGCTGAAATACTGGGAAACAAATCCTTCATCTTCACTCCAGCATAGTTTGTATTGAAACAATTATACAATTAATGTGGTAATTATGAAGTGTGTTGTGGTAATGACCTACTCAATAAATATGTTTAAAAAGTAATTTAGTTCAGTTGTGGTAATGGTAAATTATGCTTGTTTGAACTTCTCTTGCTGATGGATCATGGTAGAAATTGTGTAAAAA
This sequence comes from Megalobrama amblycephala, assembly GCF_018812025.1. Lineage (NCBI taxonomy): Eukaryota > Metazoa > Chordata > Actinopteri > Cypriniformes > Xenocyprididae > Megalobrama > Megalobrama amblycephala. Next base: position 31,678,522 of record NC_063046.1, read on the forward strand.
GTGTGTTTTGGAAAGGCAGCAAAAAGTGTTGCAATACAGAGAAATAGCTTTATGGGCACCAGTTTATTTTATTATTCTTTATTAATAAGTGATGTCTGGATCATCAAATATTTTTATTTATTTTATTTTCTATTGGATCATTTGAAACATCATTTGAAACATACATTTGATATATATATATATTTTTTTTTTTTATATATATATATATAATATATATAGACTATACTACAATTAGCTGTCTAATTTTTAAGCTGGATGTGTTCTGGCAATAAGAAATAAACACTTCATAATTGACAGTGTCTGAAATAATGTATACTTACTGTGGTCAGTTTTCAGAATTTCACGTTGATTATTATATAGAAATCCTTCATCCTCCATCATTATTTTATTTAGTGACTTTAGGATACAATCTTGCATTATGTTGGGAAAATAAAGTGTGGTTTCTCAAATTTTACTTATAAATTGTGTAAATGAAAATGGTCCCTTTTCAAAGTTTGAACCTGTCCAACTAACCCAGTATTACTTTACAGAACTTCATAAATTATACCTTAGGAACAGTGACAAACTAGACAGTTGGACACCAGCCTGTTTTCTACTGTAGTCCTAAATGTGCTTTCATCTACGAGAAGTTCACTTCAACTTTTTAAAACTTTAAGAGCTATCGCTAATGCTAATAATGATTCTGTTTGAATTCTCACGACCATATCCTCTTCATATGCTAATATACTAATGCACTGAAGGGGCAGCCATTAGCACAATATTTGCATCTGTTTACCATGCGCTTCAGCAGGCGCTCAGCCTAATGAAGACTGCTGCATGCTTCCAGCACAGCTCAACTAGCTGATGGATGGTTTGAAGGCCTTTCTCGATAGGTGATGGAAAGCATTGAATAAACAGTAGAGCAGGGAGGCATCACTCGTTCTTTCCTCTGCTCATTCGCAGCCATTTTCCTCTCTGGGGTTTGAAACCACCACACAGATTATGTTCTGTGGTGATGTCAGCCTTTTGCTATCACTGCATTCACAGGGATAAAATTATGGCTTTCTGGCCCTACTGTGAGGGCAGTCAGAAACAATAAAGTCATCAGCCTTTTACAGTATATGATGCAAGTGCTGTCAAGTACACAAGGTTGTTAGAGAGGAACAAGAATAGAGTTGAGCCAAGTTAACTCTTGTCTAAATTAACTGGACCTGACACATGTGGTTTTCTCTGTTGTGTGATGTAAAGCAGTTGACAGTGTTGGATGGAAAGATTGATATATTTCTGATGCATTTTATGAGTAATGATACTAGCTGCATTAGCAGTGTAAGCACTATTTTAGTGTTTAATGTGTGAGAGTTGATTTGATGATTGGTATATTTATACTATATAGCTTTGCTGCTCCATTCTAGAATAAAAAAATGACGTAGAGGTCAGCAGTGCAGATTAGAGGGCATAGCCTATGTAGTCATGAACTCCAAACTGTAAAAGAAACTGAATAACATAACATTGAAAGTTCTAATAGTTCCAACTTCCAAGATTTAACAGCTTGTTTTTATGACTGTAGTTATTGGTCTGCATATTTCAGTGCTTTTTAAGTGTGGACTGTGTTTACAAAGATGAATGTGCTGTTCTGAGGACATAGACATTAGGAGGACACATAGAGATAGGAAAAGGCACCGAGAGATGGGAGAAAAGTGATATTGCTGACATACTGGTGGTTATTAAAACCTCGACAAATGGACCTTAGCCAGGGTAGACGCCATGTTTTATTTAATGTGAATGAAAATGAGGCTGTGAGCTGTATTTCTGACACAAGTTTCTACTTCACATCATGTTTTATTTGAGCATTCTTGACTATTTTTTCTGATGCTTGATATACTGTCATTTAAAAGCAGAAGTGTGTACAGGATCTATAATATATCCACTTCTGAAGGAACCGTTTGTAGCAATATCATGGTGTAACAGCAACCTCACAGCAGGGTCACTAGTGTTCGCCTCAAGGAGGGATTGTGTTTATCGGTTCCATTAGCTTCTACTTTGTCAAGGAAGATAATGACCACCCATTTCACACCTATGTTAAGTGTATATAGATGGAGGACCATAAAGAAAACGAGTTAAGCTGAATGGAAAGTCGTTGCCCCTTCCTTGTCTTTTGAACTATATTGAGCTCTTAAATCATAAGGTTGGGACAGAGTTGGTGGTATAGTAGTGGGTATGTTTTGGTAACCAGTTTGCCGTATAGAACAAAGGGTCTTCCTTCTGAAGCTATTCAATTTCATTTTGATGCCTTTTCATCCTGAGCATTCATAAATAGACAACGCATAATGAGACTTCCTCGCTCTCAGGCATTATAATGAGAGACAGAGAAGTAAAGTGGCTTAACAGTTAAGGACTAAGTGCTGTTATAGGTTGGCATACAGCATGTTTTGCAAGCTTGAATAGTAATGTATCTGGTTATTGTGTTTAAAACAAGTGGAGTTCATTTGAAAAGGATGTTTATGACTGTGTCTTGCAGTTCCTGATACCCAGAGATCATCCAGTCAGTCCTGCTTCACCCAATCATTCTCTTGCTGGCAGCTAATCAGAAGAGCCTCTCAGTAAACACACACCAGTATTGACTGGAAGCCTCATGCTATCTTTCCATTACAGAGAGATCCTCCTTCTCCTTAGTTGCCTTGGCATGGGAAAGATGACTCAATCTCTGTAAAGAACTTTATTGCTAGTCTGTGTTTAACCTTCACAATAACTTATTTCTGGGTGAAGAGATAGCTGCTTCCAGCAGTCACATTTGTCGTGATAACTTCAACATACAGAGAAGTTTATAGATGAACGTGTGTAGTTTAAAAGCTGCACTTACTACAAATAATGTAGTGATTGTGTTGACTAGTAGAGCAAGAGATTTGACTGAAATGCATTGATAATATTGACAAGATCCCTCACTGACTGTCTTTCTATCTCATGATCAAGTAATTACTGATGGTGACTGGCCAGATGTTTTCATGTCTGCCAGTTCACTATGGTTGCAGATGGTTGATGAGTTCTCAGAATGCTTCGGTGTAATTTTAGTCATTGCGGCAAAAGGAGGACAGTATTTCTGGTTCAAGTCACGTTTCTATTCCACCAACAATTATTGGCCAGTTGTTGTTGCCAAACCATCCCAAATGAAGAGCTTCAGTAAATGCTCATTGGCTCACAGGTCACGATCAGCTCTCTATTGAAAGATACTTGAAATGTACGAGCTGCTTTTTGATCTCTTGGGCCTAAAATGGCCTTGAGTTCCTCGACCACTTTCTTGCTCAGGATGAAAGAGGCTTCGCTTCTTGACACTGGCACAGAAAGCTCTGAATTTATATCTTCAGATCAGAGGATTTTACAATGGTACAAGGAGTCAACATGTTTCCCATGATGTCTGATCAAGAGATTTGGGCCTGAGTCTGATACTGGCAGCTTAAAAATGTAATAAAAAATGTGGTTAAGCTGGAACATTCAATAAAAACACAAACATCTTTATAGACCCATGTGCTCAGTGGAGGTTTACCAGCCAACGAGTGTAATTTTTCAAATATCAGTTACTTTAAATATTAATAAGCAGTACAGCACTTTTATTAAAGTATTTATTTTCTGAGAAATAACAATTAAACTTAGTGCAAAACAACTTATTTTTAAGGATTGTATCTTTTAATGAAGCTTTTTCTTCATTATGATATCTGGACATTTGTTTCGACTTGATAATACATTTTGAAATAATGTAATAAAGAAATGAAAAACATGCTCATCATAGAAGTTATCCACCAAGATGTTTATACTTTAAGCATGTTTTTAATTATTTTTTCCTCATGTTTTGTAGTCACAGAGACCTGAAGCCAGAGAACCTGCTGCTGGATGAGAAGAATAACATCAGGATAGCAGACTTTGGCATGGCTTCTCTACAGGTTGGAGACAGTCTCTTAGAAACCAGCTGTGGGTGAGTCATACTCCATCTACAATTACCAGTATATATGAAGATTGTTTTTCATAAAACCAGGGGAAACCATATTTGGAGCTTAAAGGTGCCCAAGAATGCTTTTTCACAAGATGTAATATAAGTCTAAGGTGTCTCCTGAATGTGTCTGTGAAGTTTCAGCTCAAAATACCCCATAGATTTTTTTAATTAATTTTTTAACTGCCTATTTTGGGGCATCATTAACTATGCACTGATTTTTTCAGCGCGCCGCCCCTTTAATTCGCGTGCTCCCTGCCACACGAGCTCTCGATTATATTACAGCACATTTACAAAGTTCACACAGCTAATATAACCCTCAAATGGATCTTTACAAGATGTTCGTCATGCATGCTGTATGCATGCTTCGAATTATGTGAGTAAAGGCTAACTAACGGCTAATGCTACACTGTTGGAGAGATTTATAAAGAATGAAGTTGTGTTTATGAATTATACAGACTGCAAGTGTTTAAAAATGAAAATAGCGACGGCTCTTGTCTCCGTGAATACAGTAAGAAACAATGGTAACTTTAACCTCATTTAACAGTACATTAGCAACATGCTAATGAAACATTTAGGTAGACAATTTACAAATATCACAAAAAATATCATGCTATCATGGATCATGTCAGTTATTATTGCTCCATCTGCCATTTTCGCTGTTGTTCTTGCTTACCTAGTCTGTTGATTCACCTGTGCAGATCCAGACGTTACTGGCTGCCCTTGTGTAATGCCTTTTATAATGTTGGGAACATGGGCTGGCATATGCAAATATTGGGGCGTACACCCCGACTGTTACGTAACAGTTGGTGTTATGTTGAGATCCGTGTGTTTTCCGGAAGTCTTTTAAACAAATGAGATTTACATAAGAAAGAGAAAACAATGGAGTTTGAAACTCAATGTATGTCTTTTCCATGTACTGAACTCTTGTTATTCAACTATGCCAAGGTAAATTCTAATTTTGAATCTAGGGCACCTTTAAATACGCTGTTTACATTTCATAATCGGGTACCATTATGCTTAATTTAGCTGAAACATTACATGCTAATGTAATTGTTTAATTCTATTCAGAACAAAATACAATACAGGCCTAAAATATCAAATATAAGTTGATTGACTGGATTGACAAGTCCCCTTCACATTAAATGGTTATTGAGAAGAAGAAGAGTGTTTTCTTGAAAAGATGCTTTTGAGAGATTTGGAAAATGTATGAGTCAAAAACTAGCAAAATAACTCCCATTGATAGTCTAACTCACAAATGCACCACTTGGTTTATTTACATGCATCAGTATGATAACAGCCGGAAAAATAGCAAAGTATTAACAACTGATAGCTATAAGTGAAGGACTAAGTCTTGCATTGAGATACTCGGCTGAGCCTGCTTCCACTGTGGCAATTCCTGAAATGCTACTATTAGTGAAAAATATGAATATGATGGCCTGACCCCACTCTGGCTTTCATAGTCCCTGTGAATGTGTAATGCATGCCATTAGAGGCACCATTATCAATGAAAATGAGAGGGCTAGGTGCCAAAGAGCAGAGCATATTATCATGGATAGAGATTAATCAAGACTTTAAAATCCACCCCAAGTGACCAGACCATAGCTTTGACTTCAGTCTGTGTACTTCTGCTCCTATTAGCCATCACTAAAATGGTGCCACGGCTTTGTTGCTTTCCTTCGACTGAGGCGTGCTGTAATTAGGGCCCAAGCGAAAATTCGCGCAGGGCCCTCTTGTTTTTCTAAGGATTATTATTATTTTTTTTTTTTTTTTTTTTTTTTTTTTTTTCCGTCTTCCGGGGCTTTTTGGGGGCCTTAACATGCTCAAAAACTCTTGAAAATTGGCACACACATTGGAATCCGCGGCCAACAGGGCCGGGCAGAAGCTGGTACCCGGGCGTGGCAGGGGGGCTCAACAGCGCCCCCTTGAAAAAGGTCTGAAAATTTGGTCCATATATTAAACACGCTTGCACGTATTAGTCTGAAACTCGGTACACATATAGACCTCATCGGGCCGAACAACTTTCGTGCTCTAAGTTAAACGTCACGCCAACAGGAAGTCAGCTATTAAGGGTTGTTTGAAAAACGCATGCTCTGGAATTTGATATACTCCTCCTAGACGATTAATCCGATCGCCACCAAACTCGGTCAGCATGAAGTCAAGACACTGATGATTAAAAATTGCCAGGGGATTTTTGATATCTCGAACGGTTTGTCCGTGGCGAGGCAACGAATTTATGGCGAGAAAAAGGAAACAGGAAATGTGTTATAACGTCTGCATACATATATTGATCTTTATGAAACTTCACAAGTGTGTTCGTTATAGGAGTCTGATCACATGTATGTGACTATTGTGAGTCAAAGTTATAGCGCCACCAACTGGCAGCAGGAAGTGTATCACTTTTTGAAATGTTTTGAGATCACCCTCTTATTTTTACCTGATTTGCTTCAAACTTCATCAGTGTAATGTCAATACACAGCAGATGTAGACCTATGACAGGATTTTTGATATTTGAAATATTGTTGCCATGGCAACAGGTCAAACTGTAATAATATTCTTGAGTGTTTTTGAGGCTCTTAACATGCTTCAAATTGCATGAAACTCGACACACACATCAATATTGTCAACCAGTAGACATGGACAAAGCCATAGAAATGGGCGTGGTGGAGGGGCTCAGTAGCGCCACCTTTTGACAAAAGTGGGGGGGTTTGTTTTTCCTACAGTCACCAAACTTGGTACACATATTGTTCTCATCAAGCCGGACAATTTTCTAATTTACATTCATTAGCTCCGACCAACAGGAAGTCAGCTATTTTGGTTTGAATGTTAATTTTTTGAAAAAACAGGCTATGAATTTTATACTACTACTCCTACAGGGTTTATCCAATTTACACCAAGCTTTTTTTAACTTGTTGCTAACACATTGAAGTTGTTTAATTGCAAACGGATTTTGGATATCTCAAACGGTTTGGCCGTGGCGAGGCAACGAATTTATGGCAAGAAAAGGGAAACAAAGTGTTATAACTTCTGCATACATTAATTGATTTTGATGAAACTTCGGCTTAGTCTTCGTTGTACAAGGCTGATCACATGGATGTGACTATTGTGATTCAAAGTCATAGCGCCACCAACTGGAAGCAGAAAATGTGTCACTTTCAGCATACATTGAGATCACCCTCTTATTTTTACCTGATTTGCTTCAAAATTCATCAGAATAATGTTAAAACTTGGCACATGTAATCCTTTGAAAATGGGCAGGGAGGAGGGGCTCTATAGTGGCACCTTGTAGTGCAGTAAATGTGGAGTGAATTTGACATAGTCCTTTGATGTTTAACCGTTTTAAGTGCCTATTGCCCGCTGTGCACAGTTGCCCTGAAGCCACCGGGGTGGCGGTGCCACCGGGCTTGGGCCCGCCATCGCTGCTCGCAGCTATATTTATTGATTGTGACTTTCTCATCTCTAGGCACAGATATGGCAGTTTTTAATTAAACGCATTCATCTTTAGTCTCCTCGTATGATGTCTGCTTGACACAAATGTATTCTGTTTACCACGGTTAATGGACTCCAATTGAATTTGAAAGGGGCAGACCCATCGCATATGAACACAGAAAGGCAGGAAGACCAACACAGCCTCCCAGTCATACCTCTGCTCTGTGCCAGGCATTCATTCATTGGTGTATCTGAGGCTTATTGCTTGGCTAACGGATGGACTGACCTAATTTTAAAATAGTTTTAGTTCTGAAAGTCTCTGCCATATTTGCAACCCAATGGTAATTTTAAGTGAAGGGGTGGTTACATAAAAATGGACGCTTGGAATTTAAGTCAATTTAATTAGATCCCCCTCCAGAACCTTCATTCAAGTGAAACTAGATTACCCACAATTCCCTAGTACCACTGGTCATATTTGGACCATTACTCCGGGACCCCTAAGCTTGCAAGTTTTGATAATAACATCAAAGAAACTTTTCTTTGCCGCTTCTTGTTCTCTGAGGCATAACCAGCACTAACTAACTAGCACAAAGTCAGATAAGCTCAGAGTAAAAGCCATGGTAATTTAATAAGAAAAATAGAGTCAGTTTCAGTGTATTTGACTCCTTAACCAGCTTCGCTCAAGTCAGACAAACAGCGCTTTAGGAATAACAAAATATCTTCGAAAATTATGATCCACATCTTGGTCTAAATGAGTAAGTTCTTTCCATCAGGGTCTTTTCACAACAGCTTAATCACCCCCGTGGCTTCCCTGATTTGCCATATCAATCCTCCCTCATGTTCCTATCATAGGGGATATCCATGACACACATCAGGATTCTGCAGGGGGGAAAAAAAAAAATCATGCTGGAACTGTTATTGTGGATTTGTTTGCAAGATAATGAGGCAGAGAGTATCTGTTTATAGTGCATCACATGAGTTTCTTAATGTGGTCTTGTGAACTTTTTGACTGTTCGGGAGTAGCATTGTAAGGTCATGGTAATTAACTAAATGCCCTGTCACAGGGGATCTGTTTTTAAAGGGTAAAGCAAATATACTATTGCTAAATATGGAGTTGATTTTTTTGGTAACACTTTACAAGTTTCAGTTCATATTAGTTAATGCATTAGGTATCTTGAACTACCACTAAACAACATCATTTATTAATGTAGGTTAATGTTAATTTAAACATGTACAAAGGCATTTTTAACATTGAAGTTGTATAAATAATGCCAAATTTACACTGAAAGGTGGCCAAGAAGCGCTTCTGAAGTGGCATTAGGTTTACGCAGAATGGTTAATGCTGCTCAGAGATAGCATAAATGCTTTTACACAGCAATTACAACTGTATACTCTGATACTAAGAGCTACGGCGGGTCAGAGCAGGCATAATTTAGATTACCTTTTATATGGCTTTATGTCTTTATACTGAATTTTGATAAGGCACAGATGGTCTTAACTTGGCAGTGTTATTAACAATGACCAATAGTGTATTTATAAATGAACATTGACCTGGATTAATAAATGCTGTAAACATGTTGTTTATTTTTAGTTCATAATATTTAATGCATTTAAAATGAAACTTTATTGTATAGTGTTATTTTATAATGGCACACTCAGTGTGTGAAAAAATAACCGTGCAAAACAAATGCATCTATGACATATTCACAGAAACTATAATACTTTGTTTCATCACATTATTTTGATAGTAATAGCTTATATTTCTTTTCACCCAGAATAAATGAGGCACCAGCTATGTGTAAAATGGGCACAAAAGCAAATTGAAATTGCTGAGTGAGAGCATTAACACTACATTTAGTATAAAAACCTTGCAATTTGGTGTTGGAAACAGCAATAATAGCTTTATCTTACAGTGAGCAGTAAGCAGAGAAAATAAACCATTACATTAATGTAACACAGGCTGCATAATGGTATATTACACCTGCAATGAAGAATCAGGCATTTATAGAGATGTGTTGAAAAATGGTGAACTGCTTCTGATGATGTGCAATGCCGTTTAAATGCATTACACAATTCAAATGATTACATGCCTGTTTTACACTCCCAGCAGAAAGTTATTACAATATAATGTTATATTATTGGATCATTTGACAATAGCATGTATAGGGTGGTTAGACATAGGGCTGTTTGTCAGAAAGGATGGTGTGAAGTTCCTCATGCAAATCACAAGGAGTTATTACTGAATTAGTGTACTGCATGTTTCCTCAATGTATAAGCCCTCTAATGGGTGTTTTTGCCAAGGTTGGGTGAGGATGACATATTGTTCTGTTTTCTTTCAGATCCCCACACTATGCCTGTCCAGAGGTTATAAGGGTAAGTGCGTGCTCTCAGTGGCATCTCTCATAATTGGGCTTGAATCTCTTTCTTTCCACTTTAACTTCTCTCTCTCTCTCTCGCTCTCTGACAGGGGGAGAAATATGATGGCAGGAAAGCTGATGTATGGAGCTGTGGAGTCATTCTCTTTGCACTTTTGGTGGTGAGTGAAAGCTTTTTGTGTCAGAGACTTCATTTTGTGTCTCATAATTTTGCTGTAATGTAGCCCTCTGCTCTTATGACAAATTTGAGCCTCTCAGCAGCATGCAATGGAAAAAAGAATTCCCCTGTGCAAGTCTATCAGAGGATGTGGGAGAATCCAGACAAAGATATTTCAATGCTGGCTAATCAGCTAAGCAAGAGTTGGATTTTAAGAGTATCAAGGTGTTATACCAGCTCTGTAGTAAGAGCTCAAAAGATTGACAACACCAAACTCCACTATGGTTTCCCACTCCAGCTGGTGAATCATCTTTATATCAGACATAAGTGAGATCAGCTCTTTTTTATTCATCATGCTGAGTGTTTCATGAATCTACTTTTATCTTCTTACTCTTCCTTACTTAGACTGTAAAAGATTTCAAGATCTTGGAGGAGGGGATTAAACTATAATTTGAGTGGTGTGCTTTTGTCAAACCTTTAAAAATCTCTTTTTGGGGTTGGCAAGGTTTTTTAATGTTTTTGAAAGAAGTCTTTTATGCTCACGAAGGCTGCAAAATACAGTAAAATACAGTAAAAACAGTAATATTGAGAAATATTATTCTAATTTAAAATTTAAGATTTATTTCTTACTAAATTATAATATGTAATTTATTCCTGTGATGGCAAAGCTGAATTTTCAGCATGAATACTCCAGTCTTCAGTGTCACATAATCCTTTAGAAAGCATTTTATGCTGGTGCTCAAGAAACATTTCTTATTGTTGATTTTTTTATTTATTTTCTTATTTTATTATTATGTGTTAATCAGGAGCATTCCAATTTTGCATGTAGGTGTTACTAATCTTTGAGTGGAGTTAACCTGTGGCAAATTCAATTGAATGGGTATGATTTGGAAAGGCACACGCCTCTCAATAAAAGGTCCGTCATCTGAAAATGCATATCAGAGCAAAAACCAAGCCATGAGGTCAAAAGAACTGCCTGTAGAGCTCAGAAACAGGATTGTGTCAAGAATGGTTCATAGAAGCATGTAGCCTCCATAATCCTAAATGCATGAAGTTTGTAACAACCAGGACTCTTCTTAGAGCTGGCCTCTTGGCCAAACTGAACTATTGATGGAGAAGGAAAATATAGAGATTACCTTAAAGAAAACCTAGTCCGGACTCCGGAGCATTCAGAACCTCGGATTGGGCAGAAGGTTCACCTTTCAATTGGATAATGACCCTAAGCACACAACTAAGACAACGCAAGATTGGCTTATGGACAGCTGGATGTTGAATGAACTGAATGGGCAGCTTGTGCTTGAACCCAATCGAACATCTCTGGAGAAACCAGAAAATGGCTGTCCACCGACGGTCCTCATCCAACCTGACAGAGCTTGAGAGGATCTGAGGTGAAGAATGGCATAAAATCACCAAATGCAGATGTGTAAAGCATGTTGCTTAATACTCAAACATTTGAGGCTGTAAAGGTGCTTCAACTAAGTAGTGAGTTAAGGGTTTGAATACTTATGCAATGTGCTTATTTCAGTTTTTCCTTTTTTAATAAATTTTCAATAAAGTCACAAATCTGTTTTTTGCTTTGTCATTATGGTTTATGGAGTGTAGATTGAAAGTAATTTAAAGTAGTTTAACATAAGGTAGGTTAAACTACACAACTGAGGTGGGGGGAGTGAATATATCCACTCTCATTACCCACAACTGAGGTGCCCTTGAGTAAGGCAGGACTCTTTCTAGAACTCCCTGGGCTTCAGCAAAAACGGCTGCCCGCTGCTCGGGGTGTGTGTTCACGGTGTGTGTGTGTGTGTGTGTGTGTGTGCATTCACTACTCACTGCTGTGTGTGTGCTAGGGCTGCACGATTAATCGCATGCTATTCTCACGCGCATTTCGTCAGTAAAGCCGGAGTAGTAGAGCCGTAGGTCACTGAAAAGCCACGCAATATCGCGTTCATATCGCAGATGAATCGCCTGCGATAATGAACGCGATATTGCGTGGCTTGTCCGTGAACTACGGCTCCGTCTATTAAAAGGCGCTGCGTTTAAAAACAGGTGATGGCGATTTAGCGGTAATCAGGGAACCGGCTTTACTGACGAAATGCGCGTGAGAATAGCATGCGATTAATCGTGCAGCCCTAGTGTGTGCACTTGAATGGGTGAAATGCAGAGCACAAATTCCAAATATGGGACATCATACTTGGTCACACGTCACGTCACTCACTCACTGTAGTAACAACAAAATCTGAAAAAAATATGATGTATGAATACATACATCGTATGAATACATTCGCACGGCACTGAATATACTCAGTAATGTGTGAGTATGAACTGAATCCACCGAAAACACTATCAGCTGATTTTTAACTGCTATGTGTCGTTTAACCTCAAAGTGATTGGCTGCCATTCTACATTTTTTTGCCTCGTATTTGCAAGTTAATCATTCCTTAACATTTTGACATTCTCACTGCTTATGCTAGGTTCACACATATTTCGTTCGCAGTGCGTATGTGGTGCATATTTTTTTCATGCTCATGTTAACAGGTCAGTACATTCACACTGCACACGAATGCGGTCTGGCAATGCATTCCAGGAGTCATGCGTATGCATCAGTGCAGCAATCATTTCCGTTTCCCAGTCTATTTTTGCTGTGCCGCATGCACTGAATGAAAGTGACGCACTGTAAAGTGGCACATTGTTCACAGAAAAATAACATGAAAATGTAGTAATTTCACCATAAATGTATATAATTAAATTCTACTGTGTTTCAGAGTCAACATATGGCTATTTGCCCTGGGTAAAGCAAGGAAAATTACACCTTACATCATATTTAGATAAGCAAGGGAACAATGAATGGATCTCGTCTCTTTGTGGAGGTGGGAAAAAAAGGTTCTTTATGACCCACAGGATTTCTTGTATAAAGATTTAAATGCAAATGAAAAGTCATGAGAGTCGGCTGTTTAAAATGTTTGTCTTTTTAACATAAGAAAAGTACATATTTAAATGTTTTGCCACTTGCTTGAGCAACTTAATATACAGTGGGTACGGAAAGTATTCAGACCCCCTTAAATTTTTCGCTCTTTGTTATATTGCAGCCATTTGCTAAAATCATTTAAGTTCATTTTTTTTCCACATTAATGTACACACAGCACCCCACATTGACAGAATAACACAGAATTGTTGACATTTTTGCAGATTTATTAAAAAAGAAAAAATTAAATATCACATGGTCCTAAGTATTCAGACCCTTTGCTCAGTATTTAGTAGAAGCACCCTTTTGATCTAATACAGCCGTGAGTCTTTTTGGGAAAGATGCAACAAGTTTTTCACACCTGGATTTGGGGATCCTCTGCCATTCCTCCTTGCAGATCCTCTCCAGTTCTGTCAGGTTGGATGGTAAACGTTGGTAGACAGCCATTTTTAGGTCTCTCCAGAGATGCTCAATTGGGTTTAAGTCAGAGCTCTGGCTGGGCCATTCAAGAACAGTCACGGAGTTGTTGTGAAGCCACTCCTTCGTTATTTTAGCTGTGTGCTTAGGGTCATTGTCTTGTTGGAAGGTAAACCTTCGGCCCATGCTGAGGTCCTGAGCACTCTGGAGAAGGTTTTCGTCCAGGATATCCCTGTACTTGGCCGCATTCATCTTTCCCTCAATTACAACCAGTCGTCCTGTCCCTGCAGCTGAAAAACACCCCACAGCATGATGCTGCCACCACCATGCTTCACTGTTGGGACTGTATTGGACAGGTGATGAGCAGTGCCTGGTTTTCTCCACACATACCGCTTAGAATTAAGGCCAAAATGTTCTATCTTGGTCTCATCGGACCAGAGAATCTTATTTCTCACCATCTTGGAGTACTTCAGGTGTTTTTTTAGCAAACTCCATGCGGGCTTTCATGTGTCTTGCACTGAGGAGAGGCTTCCGTCGGGCCACTCTGCCATAAAGCCCCGACTGGTGGAGGGCTGCAGTGATGGTTGACTTTCTACAACTTTCTCCCATCTCCTGACTGCATCTCTGGAGCTCAGCCACAGTGATCTTTGGGTTCTTCTTTACCTCTCTCACCAAGGCTCTTCTCCCCCGATAGCTCAGTTTGGCCGGATGGCCAGCTCTAGGAAGGGTTCTGGTCATCCCAAACGTCTTCCATTTAAGGATTATGGAGGCCACTGTGCTCTTAGGAACCTTAAGTCCAGCAGAAATTTTTTTGTAACCTTGGCCAGATCTGTGCCTTGCCACAATTCTGTCTCTGAGCTCTTCAGGCAGTTCCTTTGACCTCATGATTCTCATTTGCTCTGACATGCACTGTGAGCTGTAAGGTCTTATATAGACAGGTGTGTGGCTTTCCTAATCAAGTCCAATCAGTATAATCAAACACAGCTGGACTCAAATGAAGGTGTAGAACCATCTCAAGGATGATCAGAAGAAATGGACAGCACCTGAGTTAAATATATGACTGACACAGCAAAGGGTCTGAATACTTAGGACCATGTGATATTTCAGTTTTTCTTTTTTAATAAATCTGCAAAAATGTCAACAATTCTGTGTTTTTCTGTCAATATGGGGTGCTGTGTGTACATTAATGAGGAAAAAAAAATAACTTAAATGATTTTAGCAAATGGCTGCAATATAACAAAGAGTGAAAAATTGAAGGGGGTCTGAATACTTTCCGTACCCACTGTATATCTATATAGAAATAATACATTCATAATAATTGAATAATTTGTTGTTTAAATTTAGTGCATTTAAACATGAATACGTCTATGAAAGATTATATAACAGTCTGTGAAAAAAAGAGAATCACAATGCTGAAACAACATTTTTAGTAACAATAACATAATGAATAAATGTTGTGTTTGTGGTATACAGCTGCCGATCAGTTGCGCACTGCAAACGCGTCATATTTGAAAGCACAATGAGCCTGTGCTGCTTCTGCACTGCATACGTACTACAATACGTACTGCATACCCACTGCAAACGAGTATGTGTGAATCTGCTGTTACTCGGCACCGCTGTCAATCCCACAATCCCCCATGCAAGCCTGCTGCTCAGCTCTAGTATCTGAAAATGCTTGCTCATCTCTGCTTAGCTCTGTGCCAGTGGACACGTATGGTAACACAAAGCTGTGTATCAACTTTACAACTTTCTGATCCATGCTTGTTTCACTTTTCCAATATCAAATTTCTGAGACAAATGGCACTAGCTTATAATTAAATCGTTCTCAAACCAGACAACAACTCTGATTCTCTGAACGCAGACGGCCTGTTTTGATACTGGATAATCAAGCTGGTCCGAGTGTAATTACTGTTCAAGACCAAGAGCCCAACACAATCCCATCCCAACAGAACATTTTCCCCCAGCGAAATTGGAAAGCCAATTGATTCCCTGTTCTCTATTGTGTTTGTGTGCTCCATTATAACGGCTTTCTCTTCACAAACCAATCAAATTATTCCTGCATATCCCAGGAACCTGTTCTTTGATCTTTGAGTGCTCAAAGACCTTTCATTAGAGATATAATCTGCATTCTTTTTTATTTATCTTCTCTCTACTTTGCTAATTTTTGCTTGATTATATCATCTTTTACGTGGCCCTGTCGTCAGTCATGCTTGTGAATTTTCTGTGTCATTTATCAAGCGCTGACATCTCAGTAATGTCAGGGGCCCTGATGGGTCTCTCTGATGTGAAAATGATGAAGTGTATCTGGCACAAAACAAAGCTAATTATCAAAGCACAATCATCTCACTATGCCAGCCTTTTCTTTATTTATTTTGCATCCTACTTCCTGTGTAGATATGCTTTATGAAGCTCTCTAAATTATAGTGGGGTGCTTTCTCTTTGTCAAAGCATTCATCACTTATATTTCTTCAATTTTTCCACTATTTTTTTAAGGTATACGGCTATGCCCCTCTGTAATTCCAAAATCTGAAGAGGAAACATGAAAAAAAATGTTCATTTTTGTAGTGTTCTTGTAGTGTTCTAGTGTTTTTTAATGTTCAAAAGTCTGGGGTCAGTAATATTTTTGTAAGGAATGAATACTTATTTAGCAAGGATGCATTAAATTGATCAAAATTGACTGTAAAAATGTTTACATTGCTACAAAAAATATATATATTTCAAATAAATTCTGTTTTTCAACTTTATTCATCAAAGAATCTTAAAATATTGATGAAATAGGAAATGTTTCTTATTTCTGCAGGATCATGTGACACTGAAGACTAAAGTAAATACAGGAATAAATTGCATTTTAAAATATATTCAAATAGAAAAGTTATTTTTAATTGTAATAGTATTTCATAATATTACTGTTTTTCTTATATATATGATCAAATAAATGCAGCCTTGGTGAGCATAAGAGGCATCAAAGATATGCCAAAACAAGAAAACAAAAATTACATGAAATAATGACCCAAAACATGATTAAAATTTTCATGTTTGGGGGTACCAAAAGTAATTTAAGTATCAACCATTGAAAAATACATATTGGTTGACATTAATATTGGGGGGATTTTGTCCCTCTCACTAATTGTGAGTGCTATAGTTCTGACATTTACTATATTTCTGTCTGTCAGGGTGCTTTGCCATTCGACGATGACAACCTGAGGAACTTGCTGGAGAAAGTGAAGCTCGGGGTCTTTCACATGCCCCATTTCATTCCTCCAGACTGCCAGAACCTCCTGAGGGGGATGATCGAGGTGGACGCCACCAAACGTCTCACGGTCAGATTTTTGACAATTTCATCAATGTTCAAACCTTCTAAAACCTGATAACATAAGAGTTTCTAAAACAGATTTCTCTAAAATAGTTCATGTGGCCTATGGAATCATAGGTGGTGACAGCTTACATGTGCACTACACTGTCTAAACATGCTGGTTGGCTGTTCAGTTCTACAGACATTTACAGTATATTAAGCTGATTTGTCTTAAATAAGTGTTATGAGTCTGAGAACTCTTCTGCTTTTGAGCTGTCACTTCAGGTCAACACACTGCAGAACTAATCCAGCCATCCTGTCTGTCCAGATCTCACACATTAGCTTCAAAATGCTTGCGTGTCTGCGCTTCTGTCTATCTCTTTCTTTCTTTCTCTCTCTCTTTCATGGTCTCCTCGTCTCTCTGCTCTTCTCCCTTAGCTACTGTTTTCATTGTTCTGCTTCGGAGCAGCCCCCCTTTTCCCTTTAATATGCTAGAGTGACAAGAGGTTTATAAGCTTGTCCTAACCAACCCTTTGAAATGCTCCAGTTTCCTTCTTTGCTTTCCAGAGAAAACAGATAGCTGTCTTCACTGCCCACATCTCTCAGTGATTGAAAACAATAGTGCTCTCCTAGGAAGGATCCAAACATAGCCCATTTCCTGTGTGGTTTGTCAGTTATATAAAAGAGATCTTTTGTATGATTCCAGAGTGGGAAGGAAGTTGATACTGTCTTATTGCCAGTTTGAAATATTATCTTATAGATCCAGTTAAAACAATCCAATAGAGTATTGCTGAGTACTAAAAGTAGTACAGTTTTACAAAAATGTGGACAATGTATCATTATAGTTTCTTGAACACCAGCACACATTGTCAGCACACATTCAATGGGGAGTTCATAATAATGAATAAAGAATAATGGCACCATTTATCTGCACATACTGTCTGCGTTGTTGTAGCACCTGATTCTGTAAAGGAATGTAAAGCACAAAATCTGTGCTAAATGCAATTTACATGGCGCAATTCATGATCTCGCAGATTGCAAGTTTCATCATCATTTGATGAATTACTGCTGCCATCATTGACAGAAAATACAAAAACTAATCTTTTAAATCAGTGCTGTGGCACAAATATAGCTAGGTGTATAGGTTTTTTTTGTAAGTACATATGCTGTGATGACAAATATTTATCTTAGTTTTGTTTTAGTTTTTTTTTATTTTTGTTATACATAAACTAGGAGTCTCCATAGATAAGGCAATAAAATAATTATAATTAAAATAAAAAAATAATTTCTTAATAATTTAAGTGTCAGAAGTTTTAAGAGCTGACTTTTTTCAGGGTTCCCACACTTTTTAGCCTTTTTAAATTTACATGAAATTTAATTTTTTATTCTAGTCATTATTATTTACTGGATAAAGATATTTAAAAATATGTTTACTCAGTTTCTGTCTAATATACACTACCAGTCAAAAGTTTGGAAACTGTAAGATTTTTAATGTTTTTAAAAGAAGTTTCAATATTTTATTCAGAATACAACATAGATGACATGTCAAATGTTTAAACTGAGAAAATGTATCATTTTAAGGGAAAAATAAGTTGGTTTTAAATTTCATGTCATCAACACATCTCAAAAAAGTTGGGACAAGGCCATGTTTACCACTGTGTGGCATCCCCTCTTCTTTTTATAACAGTCTGCAAACGTCTGGGGACTGAGGAGACAAGTTGCTCAAGTTTAGGAATAGGAATGTTGTCCCATTCTTGCCTAATACAGGCTTCTAGTTGCTCAACTGTCTTAGGTCTTCTTTGTCGCATCTTCCTCTTTATGATGCGCCAAATGTTTTCTATGGGTGAAAGATCTGGACTGCAGGCTGGCCATTTCAGTACCCGGATCCTTCTTCTACGCAGCCAAGATGTTGTAATTGATGTAGTATGTGGTCTGGCATTGTCATGTTGGAAAATGCAAGGTCTTCCCTGAAAGAGACGACATCTGGATGGGAGCATATGTTGTTCTAGAACTTGGATATACCTTTCAGCATTGATGGTGCCTTTCCAGATGTGTAAGCTGCCCATGCCACACGCACTCATGCAACCCCATACCATCAGAGATGCAGGCTTCTGAACTGAGCGCTGGTTGTCCTTGTCCTCTTTAGTTCGGATGACATGGCGTCCCAGTTTTCCAAAAAGAACTTCAAATTTTGATTCGTCTGACCACAGAACAGTTTTCCACTTTGCCACAGTCCATTTTAAATGAGCCTTGGCCCAGAGAAAATGCCTGCGCTTCTGGATCATTTTTAGATATGGCTTCTTTTTTGACCTATAGAGTTTTAGCAACGGTGAATGGCACGGTGGATTGTGTTCACCGACAATGTTTTCTGGAAGTATTCCTGAGCCCATGTTGTGATTTCCATTACAGTAGCATTCCTGTATGTGATGCAGTGCCATCTAAGGGCCCAAAGATCACGGGCATCCAGTATGGTTTTCCGGCCTTGACCCTTACGCACAGAGATTGTTCCAGATTCTCTGAATCTTTGGATGATATTATGCACTGTAGATGATGATAACTTCTTTGCAATTTTTCTCTGAGAAACTCCTTTCTGATATTGCTCCACTATTTTTCACCGCAGCATTGGGGGAATTGGTGATCCTCTGCCCATCTTGACTTCTGAGAGACACTGCCACTCTGAGAGGCTCTTTTTATACCCAATCATGTTGCCAATTGACCTAATAAGTTGCAAATTGGTCCTCCAGCTGTTCCTTATATGTACATTTAACTTTTCCGGCCTCTTATTGCTTCCTGTCCCAACTTTTTTGGAATGTGTAGCTCTCATGAAATCAAAAATGAGCCAATATTTGGCATGACATTTCAAAATGTCTCACTTTCAACATTTGATATGTTATCTACAGTGCCCTCCACAATTATTGGCACCCTTAGTAATTATGAGCAAAAGCAGCTGTGAAAATAAATCTGCATTTTTTTTTTTTTTTTGATCATTCATTCAAAAAATTCACAAAATTATAACCTTTCATTTAAGGAAAATAATTGAAAGTGGGGGGGAAACTTACATTATGAAATAAATGTTTTTCTCCAAAACACGTTGGCCACAATTATTGGCACCCTTTTATTCAAAACTTTTTGCAAAGATAACAACTCTGAGTCTTCACCTATAATGCCTGATGAGTTTGGAGAACACCTGACAAGAGATCAGAGATCATTCCTTCATGCAGAATCTCTCCAGATCCTTCAGATTCCAGCTCCATCCTGGTGCTTCTTCTCTTCAGTTCACTCCACTCATTTTCTTTAGGGTTCAGGTCAGAGAACTGAGATGGCCATGGCAGAAGCTTCATTTTGTGCTCAGTGACCCATTTTTGTGTTGGATTTGATGTTTGTTCCATCATTGTCCTGATGGAAGATCCAACCACAGCTTATTATTGGATTTCTAGCATTTTTATCTGTTGGTATTTGATACATAATACCATGTATCTGAACAAGATGTCCAGGACCTCCAGCAGAAAAATAGGCCCACAACATTAAACATCCAGCAGTATATTTAACCGTGGGCATGGGGTACTTTTTATCCATGTGTGCACCAAACCCATCTGGTGGGTTTGCTGCCGAAAAGCTTTTTTTAGTTTCATCTGACCATAGTAGCCGGTCCAGTTTGAAGTTCCAGTCTTGTCTGACAACTGAATATGCTGGAGATTGTTTCTGGATGAGAGCAGAGAAACCCTTTTCTTTTTGTCCACTCAAACTTTCCTCCTCACTTCACATTAGGACGATTTAGACACACGTCCTCTTCCAGGCAGATTTGTAACATGTTTAGTTGATTGGAACTTCTCAATTATTGCCCTGATAGTGGAAATGAGGATTTTCAATGTTTTAGGTATTTTCTTACAGCCACTTTCTATTTTGTGAAGTCCAACAATCTTTTGCTGCACATCAGAACTATATTCTTTGGTTTTACTCATTGTGATGAATGATTACGGGAATTTGCCATTTGTATTTCCTCATGTTTATATTCCTGTGGAACAGGAAGTCATGGCTGGACAATTTCATGCTCCTAGTCACCCTGGTGTGCTAAAAAAAATTTAAATATGAATGGGAATATACTTCAGAGATATTTTACTCATAAGAATTTCTAGGGGTGCCAATAATTGTGGCCAACATGTATTGGAGAAAAACATTTATTTCATAATGTGAGTTTCCCCCCACTTTCAACTGTTTTCCTTCAATTAAAGGTTAGAATTTTGTGAATTTTTTGAATAAAAGATCAAAAGGATAAACAATGCAGATTTATTTTCACATCCACCTTTGCTCATATTTACTAAGGGTGCCAATAATTGTGGAGGGCACTGTATATTCTATTGCGAATAAAATTTAAGTTTATGAGATTTGTAAATTATTGCATTTCTTTTTTTTATTCACATATTTATTCATTTGTAAAGTGTCCCAACGTGGAATCGGGTTTGTAAATCACTTATTTGCATGCTTATTTTTTCTTATTTTTTGCTTATTTTAAATCAATTTCTGTCATCTTGAGACCCTATTGGAAGTTTGCTGAGGCCCCCTAGTGGACCCAGGTCCCCTGGTTTGGAGCTAAAATGGTTTAAATGAAATTGCATTTATGCCTGCTTTCTGCGTGACATTAATTGTGGTATGCAAAATTGCACAAACCTTTGTGAAAAATATGCCTAAATTACAATTAAAGGAGCACTGAAAACTGGATTACAGGTGACTAGGTGATACAGTTGATAGTCCCACAACTATCCAGTGAATTTGCCCCTCAGCCATATAAAAGTAAACCAGAAAATATTTAGTTTTAATGTTCCAGTTCAGTGTGTCGTTCCTCGCAGTGTCTGGATCAGGTCAAGTGCTGAATTTTTATAGCTCGTAAATGAATACACAGCAGTCACATATTCTGTTGATTTCAGTTAATCTTAAAGTCATTCCTGTTGGTATTACATGCACAGCCAGAACAACCATTCACTCTCATGGGCTGCTGCTGTTATGGCTGTTGTTTTTGTTCTGCGGGCCACAGCTTTAATTAGCTGGCTGCTGAAATGTACATGTCTTTGTAGCTTCCACACTTAAACCTGGAGAGATCAGAGGATGCGACACAAGAGAGAGATTAGAGCCAGCCAGCAGGAAACTGCCTGACGTTCAGAGATGGATTCACTGCTTTTATTGTCATGCTCTGCTGTCTTTGTTTGGCTCTGTTAATGGTTAGATAATGGCTTAGCTCATGTGTTTTTCTCTGTTTACAGTTAGAACAGATACAGAAGCACACATGGTACATGTGAGTATAAACTTCACTTTTTATTTGTCGGCACATGCCTGTTTTTGCTCAGTGTCTGTCTGCGTTTTTTTCTTTTTTTTTTTTTTTTGTCTATGCATGTACATACTGTTTATGTGTTCTGTAAGTCTATGTGTGTCCTCGTTGCAATAACTGAGAACATAACAAAGATGATGGCTCTGTGCTTCTTTAAGTAATGGCATGACAGCAGTGTGTGTGTGTGTGTGTGTGTGTGTGTGTGTGTGTGTGTGTGTGTGTGTGTGTGTGTGTGTGTGTGTGTGTCTGTCTGTCTGTCTGTGTGTGGTCCTGGTAAACCCTACGTTATGGGGACAAAATGTCACTATCTGAAATCCTTATCCTTATGAGGACATTTTTTGGTCCCATGAGGAAAATAGCTTATAAATCATACAAAATGCTGTTTTTTTTTTTGTTTGTTTTTTTTTTTTGTTTTTTTTTTTTTTAAATGCAGAAAGTTTTCTGTGATGGGTAGGTTTAGGGTTAGGAGATAGAATATACAGTTTGTACAGTATAAAAACCATTATGTCTGTGGATTATCCCCATAAAACATGAAAACCGTGTGTGTGCGTGTGTGTGTGCGCGTGTGCGTGCGTGTGTGTGTGTTAGAGAAGAGCCTTAAGCCAAACAGACTGGCTTTACTCAATGTTTGTGCCACCCTAAGCAATACCTTGTTTTTATCTTCAACTGCTTCATTTTTAAACATAATTCCTCCAGTATCCAACTTTTTGTATTAGTCATGATTTGTTACTGGGCCCCAGGGTTATCATTATTTTGATTTTTA
The DNA here is from genome assembly GCF_018812025.1 of Megalobrama amblycephala. NCBI lineage: Eukaryota > Metazoa > Chordata > Actinopteri > Cypriniformes > Xenocyprididae > Megalobrama > Megalobrama amblycephala. Next base: position 31,701,198 of record NC_063046.1, read on the forward strand.
AATTTTCATTTTCAGTGTAATTTAATTTTAGTATTTAAAATTACTTTACTAGTACTAAAATTACTTTTTCTAGTTTCAGTCTAACATTTCTCAGCACAGTCTTGTGTCATTGCTGTCTAGGGGCATTTTCATGTTTAATGCAGAAGGGTTGTAAAGGTTTCAAGTTTTATAATATGCCATGTATCAAAAACTAAAATTCATGATCATTTTTATTTTATTTTAGTTTGTTTTCGAGTCATAAAAATAACAAAATTATCTGTAAACTTTTTTTATAATGCCTCCACAGATTTTTTGGAGAAAATCATCAGATTTTTTAATGATGATGTTTTAATATAAGCTGAGAATCTACTACTCTGGTATATGAAAGCATTAATCAAATTTGCCAAAATATTGTGCGGGGAGGTGGTTCATTTGTAGAATGATGGGCGCTTCAACCCCCAGAGCTTTCTGTGGGCGCAGATTCCATGTGGGCCTGTTTGTGACTTGTACCACCAGCAAGGATCCCAGAACACGCCTGAGGCGATTACCATGTGTGCTCAATTAATGAAAAATAAACAAGAACACTAGATTATTTCAATGCCCTTGTGCTGATCTTCTGTACATCTATGTATTTGTTCACAGAGGAGGGAAGAATGAGCCCGAACCCGAACAGCCGGTGCCACGGAAAGTTGCGATCCGCACGCTACCCTCCACTGAGGACATCGACCCAGATGTGCTAGAAAGCATGCACTCGCTAGGCTGTTTCCGAGACAAGAACAAACTGATGAAAGACCTGCTGTCAGACGAGTGAGTAACTAAGAAAGCGACGCAACACCTCACATTCACCCCAGACAGGTTGTTTCCCATGATACCAAATGTTTTTTTCCCATGATTAGACAAGACTGACTGCGTTTGCTTTGGGAGACCATATGTGAGGCTATTATTATTTTAAATCCTTGTTCTTTAGGGTTAGTAAACACACAGTACAGCATCTTGGTTGCGGGCTATTAGAGAAGTCCTTTCACTCCTGCTCATCTGTCATCTTCCGTACTCGCACAATTACCACCCACACGCTCCGCTGTGCGTGATCACTTCGTTAGACCCCCTGATAGATTGGCCTGGGTGTTCCTTTCCAAAACATCACGGCCTCTGTCTCTTCTCTTGCCCAGCGTTTAAACAATTCAGATGGCGCCTGAAGCAAAGACGGTCATATTTACTTCCCGCTGTGTGGTCTGGGGCAGAAAAATTCAACACAAGGGCTCTTGCTGGGAGAATTTCAAGACTTTTTGAACTCGCCCAGACTCTTTTTGCGGATATTTTATGTCTTCGTGCATCATTAATGAAATAAGTGATGTCCTGTGATCTCTGCAGGATGCCTTTTAGCTCTCTGGGCCTGAGGTGCTTGCTACTCTTTGCTCTTTAACTAATGATGTTAATTAGCTTGAGCTGAGGATTATTCAGGAGCACTGCAGATTTCACTGTATATCAGAAACCTGTCTTGACCACACATTTTGTTCCTCCATGCCCTTTCCACCTCCAGTGATAACCAGGAAAAGATGATCTACTTCCTCTTGCTGGACCGTAAGGAGAGATATCCCAGCCATGAGGATCAGAATCTACCACCCAGAAATGAGATTGGTAAGAAAAACTCAGTCATTTTTATTTTTATTTTTATTTTTATTTTTTTTAACTAATATTTTTTTCAAGATTTCTTGATGAATAGAAAGTTCAAAAAAGTAAAGATTATAAATGTCTTTACTATCACTTTTTTTTTCATGCATCCTTGTGAATAAAAGTATTCATTTCTTTTGGGAAAATTTTTTTTTTTTCTGGTGTTTAAATACTTGAAGACATTATGAAAAAAAACTGTACGATTGTATGATTTTTCCATTATGAACGCCATAGGCTTAATGGGCTGTTTTCATGTGTTAGGGATCATTTAATTTATCGTATGCTGGTCTCCTCAGATCCTCCCAGGAAGCGAGTGGACTCTCCACTCTTGACGAGACACAACAAGAGGAGGCCAGAGCGCAAGTCTATGGAGGTGCTGAGCGTGACAGAGGGCGGTTCTCCTGTTCCTGTGAGACGCGCCATCGACATGGCACAACACGGACAGAGGTACAGCTACACATCTCTCGCTCCTCTATTATTTACAAAACTCTACCATCGTAGCAGCAAGCGTCACAGTAAGAAAGGCTGAAAGTATGTCACATTTTGTGAAGCCTTGAAAGGAACATTTGAAGACAACGACGTGTGTCATAAAAGCAAAAATAAACTTTGGAAAAATGTTCACAGTTATAAGAAGCTGCATACTAGCTTTGAAATGCTTTTTAAATTGCACATGAAGAGTACAAGAAATGAGATCAATGAGCTCAGCTAAATCTGTGGAAAAAGAAAACAATGATTTCAGAGTGTTTTGCTATTCTCTGAAAATCAGTTTCTCATCTAGTCAAGCAGCATGCTAAATGTGCCATATGGGAAATTTTGACTTCTCAAATTGGTTTTAAGGGGAACAATGGGATTGCTAATGTGCTTTTCATTTTTCTGTATCTTTGACACGTTATGTTGCAAATTTGTTTTACTTTTTTCCATGTTCATTGTGATCCATTTCATCAGCCCTGTGTCCTTTCCCTGTGTAGATGCTTTGGCTCAACTCCATGATTACTTATTACTTATTGTAAATTTACTCTAACTTTACTCTCTCTTACTGTAGTAAATCTGTTTTCAGTAAAAGCTTGGATATCTCAGATGCCAACCCCATACTGCAAAGCAAAGAGGAGAGGTACAAACCACCGCCATGCTTTCTTTTCTGCTCTAAAGATGCAGTGGGGTTTTTAACACTCAAAACATGCAACAGAGAGCACTGGCCTTTTATTTCTACCACTGACATTTGATATCTTAAGAGCTTAGCTTGCTTCAGAGGGGGAAAAAAAAGTAAAAAAAAAAAAGTGGAGGTCGACTGCATATTGGGAAGTCTTGTAAAAAAGTTTTTTCCTGCCGGCTTGGCCTCTCAGTTTTGGTAAAGCAGCGGCCCTCTGGCTCCCTCCACACACATCAAAAGCATCTTATCTCCCTTATTTTGCCTTTCATGTTTCGTTTGATGTCTGGCATTTTTGTCCCTTGGTAGATCCCAAATTGTTAATTTCTTCCCCTCGCTCTCGTTTTGCCTTCACGCTTCTCTTGCCTTCACCCTGGATGTTTGTTTTTCTTCGAGTGATGTGTGCACTTACAGTAGGTGTGAGACAGAGGTTATCCGATTGTTTGTGTTCATCTGTACAGGCATTTTTCTTCAACCTTGAGTTTCACTGTCCTGTCCTACATCTGCATTCACTGTTTAGTCTGCCAGATAACAAAATGGGCCTTGAATATTTCTTTATAGACACTTCTCTTCTCTTTTTTTTTTAATTTTTTTTTTTTATTTAATCAATGCATTAAGTATCAGGGCACTGAATGAGGCACTAGTAAATGAATTCTTCACTGACAGACTAGATAGATCAAATACATCTATGCATGTTAACAATTCAAAGTGTAATGACTTAATTGAACCGAAAAGCTCCCCTGCATCTTTTATACAATTTAATACAGCATTTTTACAAGTGATAGTTTTCTTAATAAAGTTGTAGCTTCTCTCTTGTAAAATATTAATGATTCACTACATATGCTGTACATTGCTTAAACAGTAGAAATATTTCCTCGTATAATTACTGTCCTCTAGCGCCTGGCCTTTCTTTCCATGAATTACTTTATTCCATAGCCATTTATTACACATATAAAGAGCTCTTTTCCTGACGCTGTGTTTGGCTAAGCTAATTAGCTGAATGCAAGAGGCATATAATGAACATCAGCATTGCACTGAATCAGGCTGCGGTGTATTTGGTGTTGTGATTTTTACACTTGAATGATCAAAGACAACTTGAGACCATGCATAATTCTCATCTAAGTAACATTTGCAAATGCAATTGATCAGTTTATGGATCAGATCCTTCCTGGAGTCAAATCGTGTGAGTCTGAATGTTGACGCCTTTAAGGATGATTTACTGTTTCAATTTGCCTTGATGACAAAACCCATTGTGACCACGGTCAATTAAATCCCAATCATTTATTGGAGAACCACTGAAGCTCACCATCTAATACACAATGGAATTCGGAAGTCTTATACAGAACCTCATAAAAGGTTGTGATGACCTTTTACATTCTTAGGATGAGTAATGATAAATTGCTCAAATTTAATTGCAACTTAAAAATATAAAAATAGCATGATCAACAAAAAAAAGACCTATAGGCCTGCATAGAAAGTTGACATATAATTAACAGAAATGCAGCTTATAGTGAAACATAAAGGTCTTGTCTGATACTGCTGTCTCTGTCCAAGTGTAAACTCAAATTTTTAATCATGTTTCACTCACACAACATGCTTAACCTCCTATACAGTTACGACAGTGTGCTATACATGTGGTAGAAATGTCTTTACTATCTATGTTGTGTAACTGTAGGTCTCGGTCCATCAGCGGAGCCTCTTCTGGTCTGTCCACTAGTCCCCTCAGCAGTCCACGGGTAAGCCCTTTATCCATGTTAAATCATTTGTTTTACTCAAAGAGTCTGGTGGTGTTGCTGTCCATTGCCAGCTGGTATGATATCTATCTACAGCAGGGGTGTCCAAGGGTGTACCGCCCTGCAGATTTTAGCTCCAACCCAAATCGAACTCACCTGAACCATCTAATCATGGTGTTCAGGGCTGCTTGATAATTACAGACAGGTGTGTTGGAGCAGGGTTGGGACTGAAATCTGCAGGACGGTAGCCCTCCAGGAGCAGGGTTGGACACCCCTGATTTACAGAATATCTATTGATGAGAAACTCATGTCACAAGACATCTGATATACAATCATTCAGCATGAATATATGCATCAACAGGTGGTACAGCGGTGTGTTGTAATAGTATGTATATATAAATTGTTCAAAAATGACAGTAAAGACTTATACTTTTTCAATTTCTATTTCAAATAGAAAATCTTCCTTTGAACTTTCTATTCCTCAATTTAAAAAAGAATCTAGTAATTATGCTAAGCATAGTAGACTGCTTGTATCATGGTTTCCACAAAAATATTAAGCAGCACAACTGTTTTCAACATTGATAATAATAGGAAATGTTTCTTTAGCACCAAATCAGTATATTAGAATGATTTCTGAAGGATCATGTGACACTGAAGACTGGAGCAATGATGCTGAAAATTCAGCTTTACCTTCACAGCAGTAAATTACATTTTGAAATATATTAAAATAGAAAGCAGTTGTAATAATATATTACTGTTTTACTGTATTTTTGATTAAATAAATGCAGCCTTGGTGAGCATAAGAGATTTAAAAAAAAAAAAACATTAAGACATCTTACCAACTCCGAACTTTTGTACATTAATACATTAATATACATTACAGAGTACATTAATATGGTACCATATGCCTATGTTATTATAGGCCAGGTTTAAAGTGCAACGCTTCATTTTATAAAACATGTAACAAGAGGACCCTGCTTGAAGACCTCTGGCATAATGCAACGTGAACTATTTATTTCTTATAATTGTTAGTGATGATGGAGCATTAATTATGTATACTGTTAGCTTTGTTAAAAAAGACAGTCACTGTCTGTCCCTACCAATCCACCTTTACAACTTCTAGCCCAGTCATTCTACCATGCTTAGCATAATCATGCTAATCTATGCCCAATTCACAGCCTTGTTGCCTTGAAATATTTGAAGCCCAAGTCACTAATGGCTTGTTAAAATCCCTTGAAAATCCCTGGTTCCTTACTAATGGTGAAGCCTCTGGATGTAGCCAGCTTTTACAGTTGATTTGTTTAAAGAGGCTAACCGATTACAAATCCACTACTAAGACTTCCCAATATGCAGTCCTTGAGTTACATCAAGGAATTCTCTACATGATTCATCCCAAAGTCAATTCTGATCCTAATCAAATATTCTGCAGTTTGAAATGCTCTACAATTGGTGAATGGCTGCAGTGTCGCACTGTCACTGATGAAAATGGCTCAAACAGAGAACATGCTTGGTGGAAGTAATTTGAATTAGTCTGTGAAGAACTCATTGATACAGCTCATCTGAGATTAGTTTTACTGCTCAGACACAGACTTAAAGGTTTGTAATGGAAGAATCTTCCCAGCAGTATGAAAAAGCTTTAAAAATCCATTTTATTGCATTCGTGCTCTTCTTTATGCCCATGCTAGGGTTGCAGTTGGAACAGTTAACACACCATTGTATTTCTTTTAAATGTTTTACAATATGCTTGATGAGCATTTCCCTCTACTTATTGTAATCACACACTTCACTTTTAGTGGCCGTATTGTGTCAATCCCCCCCGTTTCGGACCCTATTATTATTATTATTATTATTATTATACAGTGTCATCTGTCAAACAGCATCCTCATATCATACCTCCAGCAGCAGCATTGTACTCTATGCTCTGTTTAATGGTCAACTGCACTTATTTTCACTAGCCATTTCGATAGCGTGACGCTATTGTCTTGAAAAACTCTAATTGTTGAATTGAGTCAGTATATACTGTGGCTTGTGTCACATTTTATGTAATTTCTACTTAATTTATGAGGTATTCTGACAATAGCGTCCTTTTAAAGCAAAGCTCATTGCACAAATTTCCTGCTTGCTTAGTCAATGCTGACAACACCTTCTTTAATTTCATCCTGACAACAACCCAGAGCTTTGTGTTGCTAATTTCTGTTGCTGGTTTTGATTAGTTTTGGGAACACTGGTTTGGGAACATTTTATTTCCACTGTCTTGTTGCCTCTTGGCTGGTTGTGCTAATGGCATGTTTTTTCTTTCTTTCTTTCTGCATTTCCTCCTTCACCTCTCATCACCGGTGCCTTGTTCACCATCCTTTCATGTTTGGTGTTGTGTGTGTGTGTGTGTGTGTGTGTGTGTGTTTGTGTGCGTCTGCGCCGTAATGCCTGTTATCTATGGGGCCGTGTGTTGTGTGTATGGGCTGTGTTGGCTCTTTTTATGCTGCTGGCTCTGTGCATGCGCTCTTCCAGCCCATGCGGCGGTTCGCCGTTCCTCCACAATCCGCAGAACTCACGCAGTCGCCTAACCACAGCCCCACCCACGCGCCTGTGTCCCGGCTGAACGGCACAGGCCCCCACTCCCCCAAAACCTTTCAACCAAAGACAGATGCCCATCAGCCTAACAACAAAACTCAGACACTTCCAGCCAAGCCCAAAGTTGCAGACAAGCCCCTGCAGGCCACCAGGTCCAACCCGCTCCCTAACACAACGGCAGTGCTATCTGCGGCCAAGTCGGAACCTTCTACACCCTGCCAACCCATGCCCCTGCTAATGCCTGGCAGCCCGAAAGTGCGCCGGCCACCGCTTACGGTGCCACCCAAGCTCTCTGTTCCCCTTTCTCCCCTTTCGCCCATCCGGCTTCACCACCTTCACCCGCTGGCCGGGACTGACCACAACGGCAAATCTATCCCCACCATACAGGTTACGCCCCACCCCTCCCCAAGGGGCAGCCCATTGCCAACTCCAAAAGGAACGCCGGTGCACACGCCTAAGGAGAGCCCAGCGGGGACCCCTAGCCCAACGCCACCCCCCAGCCCCTCCATCGGAGGCATGCCGTGGAGAACACGCCTCAACTCCATTAAGAACAGCTTCCTTGGCTCACCACGCTTCCACCGCAGGAAACTACAAGGTACCAGCAGTGCCGGAAACATCCTGAAGCAGTTTTTTCACCCTTTAACATTAACCTGCCCAGGGACTGCAGATGAAAATTTGTCATTTTGACTCAATTTTGGCACATTTACATCAACATGATGTTAATTCATGAATCTAAATGTAAAAATTGCAGAAATGTGCATGCATAAAATGAATTATAAGATTAGTACCAAGATATTGGATATTATATAATAATAAAACCCTAGTTATGTAGGGCACTAATGCAGTGATATGCAGGATCAGGTGCAAAGTAAAGCACCATAGCCTATGTGCATATAGAAAGCATTTTAGAAAGAGAATTATGCTTGCTAATCCTTTTTTATTGCGGTTTTTAGTTGATGTTCCCCTCTTAGTGAGGTATATTCTCTAAGGACTGATTTTACAGATCGCTGGGTAATAAACTCAATGATAGTCCATTATCAGCTATATCTGATGATAAATCTAGTAATGATAATGAAAATTCCACAAGTATCTCACTTCACCTCCAGCTGTTCCTCTTTCCCTCTTCTACTGGGGAGAGGATCAGATGAGCTGATAGAAGGGGGGGGTTGAATTACTCTTAATCTCTGCAGGTTTGGAGTAATTAGCTGTGGTTAATCAGCATTCCCCTCCTCAGGTTGTGAATGTCTAATCTCTCTGGATATAGAGTATGATGCAAATTCCACTGAGGCTTGTTCGCTTTGTCTCTTTCCAGTTCCCACACAAGAGGAAATGTCCAACCTAACACCAGAGTCTTCCCCCGAGTAAGTATTAGCTATTTTCAAAGACAATCAAGTAAAATATGCAGTTTTATTAAATCACAAAGTGTGAAAGAAACATTAAAATAATACTCAATTATAATTGAATGATTCATTACAATATTCATTATTCTACTTGGTGTGGGGCTAAATGCATCACTTTTTGTGTTAACCTGAGCGGTTTAGAGTTAAATCGCCAACACTCAATTAAAGCTTGCTTAATTAAGACACTTAACTTTTGCTCTTTATACTTTTATTTTCTCCAGATTTTATTTCGAGTCGAAAGGAGCTCTGAAAACTCTGCAGCAAAAGTTAATGTGGTGGTCCAAACACTGTTCCTTGCCCCATTAGCCTAGTTTGTTGCTAAAGACATTATCAGGGAATAGTTCGTCGTGAATAATTCAGTGTTTTAGTTCCACTTAGCTTCACAGCCACACAGAGCGGTACCACAGTGGAAACTTTCTTCTGGAGTATTTTCCTCTATTTTTTCTGTTGTTTTTTCCAAGTTTTTGGTGAGTTAGTGTCACGTTATGTTGGCTGGCTCAAAGATGGCCTTGATAGTCACTGACTGTGGTAAAATCCCAGTGATTTCAAGCAGGGCTGAGAAATGAGCCATATGCCAGCATTCAAACCTCCATATAAGGCTTTTTATTGAAAAGTTTTAGTAACTTTTCCTTGACCTCCCCACCCCAGAGGACTTTTCAGTCGTCAGCTAATCCTGTATTGTGACAAACCCCTGTTATCTTATTCTAGATTACCAATACTCTTGTTAACTCTCGAATTTTAAATGCAAAATTTATATAATTGTTTTTGAGGTTTGCATGGTGCTGCACAGCATATACATCATGTAAGTTTTGAATTGTTTGACAGCCCGTAAAATGTCACTTTTTAAGTCATACATGTTTTTATTTCTTGTTATGCCCTAGAGACACATCAACTGACTGACAGCTTACTAACTCCCATCTTGACAGCATTCAGTCTGTATTTCACTTTAAGAGAAATTCAGCCAAGCTCTCCGGGAAAGCCTCTGCCGATATGTTTACATTTTGAAAGATACTTACCATTTGATGGCCTGAAATTCTTCTGCCAACTGTTCTTCACTGTTGGTGAAGCTAAAAAAAAAAAATATATATAGATAGATAGATAGATAGATAGATAGATAGATAGATAGATAGATAGATAGATAGATAGATTTCCCTGGTGTACATATGTGCATTTTAAGATGTTTTAAGGCCAACAAATTGGATAACAATAGCTTTAAAGCCATGTCAACAAATACATACATGCATGCACAGTTTTGAGGCAGCTTTAATCGCATGTTTGGTAATTTCATGACTTCATTTACCTCAGAATAATGATGGTGCATGCCCGTAGTTTATTATGCGCTTTATTTAAGCTATAATAAAGTAATTTGCAATGCGCGCCGGCGCATTTTCGCGAGCAATTTTTTGAGTGCACGCCATGAGTAATGGCTGATTGGAGTTTTACTGAAATAGCCTGACAACATCTCATCTGACCGCAATTCACTGTTGTTCAACTGAAGCTCACTCGTCGTCACCTGCACCTTTTCTGCGCTCGTTTGACTTGCGCCTGGCGCTGAGGCGAAGTTGGAATGCGTGTCTGAAAAGTGTCCCGTTTGTTGTGGTCGTAAAGAGACAGTTCTATATAAACCCAGCGTTTTACTTGGCGATGTTTTAAAAAATATTTTTATTTTTGGTATTTTATATGCTCTGTAGGTGGTTTGTGGAGTAGCATCACCCGGGTGGAAATTTTTTTTTATCCCCACCGGGGGATAAAAAAACATACATACAAAATAATGTTAAAATACCAGTCTCAGCAAGTATCCTTGTAAACACAGTCACATATGGCGTACTTGACGTAAACAATTGAGAAAGAAAATGGCCGAGTGTCATTATATTGGATCCGTTCATTAGCTCTTAAAGTGACAGCAGCCTAATATACCCGCTGATGTCTCTCAATAATGTTAATCAAACAAAATACAAAGAGAAAATAACTTTTGTAGCTTTAACAAAGATTAATTATATTTAATTTATACAGTCAAGTCTATGCAGTGTTATTTTACATTTGATTATTCAGTTTCTGTACCTGAATTCTTAAAGGATTAGTTCACTTCAGAATTAAAATTTCCTGATAATTTACTCACCCCCATGTTATCCAAGATTTGTATGTCTTTCTTTCTTCAGTCGAAAAGAAATTAAGGTTTTTGAGGGAAACATTCCAGGGTTTTTTTTCCATATAGTGGACTTCACCGGGGTACAATGGGTTGAAGGTCCAAATTGTAGTTTAAATTCAAAGGGCTCTACGGAATCCCAGCCGAGGAATAAGGGTCTTGTCTAGCGAAAAGATTGGTCATTTTCTAAAAAAAAAAAAAAAAAAACGTATATACTTTTTACCCACACATGCTCGTCTTGCACTAGCTCTGCGATGCGCCACACATCACATAATCACATTGGAAAGGTCACGTGTGACGTATGCTGAAGTACCGAGCAAGTGTTTACAAAGTGAACGTGCAAAGACTTAGTGCAAAAACAACCTTTACAAAAAAAAGTTAAAACAACGATTTTGGACGATTTTGAAGTTGGAGGAGAAAATGAGATGGAGTTTTTGCCCTACCGCGGTACTTCCACCTACGTCACACGTGACCTTTTCGTGATTGCGCAACACGTGGCTCATCGCAGAGCTAGTGCAAGACAATCATTTGTGGTTAAAAAGTATATAAATGTTTATTTTTTTGTTGAAAATGACTGATTGTTTCTCTAGATAAGACCTTTATTCCTCGTCTAGTATCGTTTAAAGCCCTTTGAAGCTGTGTTGAAACTGCAGTTTTGGACCTTCAACCCGCTGGTAACCATTGAAGTCCACTATATGGAGAAAAATCCTGGAATGTTTTCCTCAGAAACCATAATTTCTTTTCGACTAAAGAAAGAAAGACATAAACATCTTGGATGACATGGGGGTGAGTAAATTATCAGGAAATTTTAATTCTGAAGTGAACTAATCCTTTAACTGAAAAACATAAAGCACTGTTTGTTTGTTTTATTTGTATCTTTGTTCTATTGTATTTATCTAATGCTTGTAATTTGTTTATTATTTTCTATGCAGATTCACTCCCCTACAAAATCCTACAGAATGATTAATTCTTCCCAGAGTTATTTAAGTCATCTGGTGAAACTGTTTTCATATCGCAATATATATCACAGAAAAACAAATATCGCAATGTCAGTTTTTTCCAGTATCGTGCAGTCCTAATATATACCATTCAAAAGTTCAAGTTAGTAAGTATTATTGTTATTAAATCAGTAAATCAAAAGTGACAGTAAAGACATTTATAAGATTACAAAAGATTTCTATTTAAAAATAACTGTGGCTGTTCAACTGTTCAAGCAGCACAACTGTTTTCTAAACTGATAATAAGAAATGTTTCTTGAGAACCAATTCAGCATATTAGAAAGATTTCTGAAGGATCATGTGACTGTGAAGACTGGAGTAATGGCTGATATATATATATATATAAATATGTATATATATAAATATGTGTATATATGTATGTTTTTTTCTGTTTTGTTTTGTTTTGTTTTTGGCATCACATGAATAAATTACATTCTAAAATATATTCAAATATGAAGCAGTTATTTTTGTAATAATATTTTACAATATTACAGTTTTACTGCTTTGAGCATAAAAGACTTCTTTCAAAAACATAAAAACGTACCCCAAAACGACCCCAAAACTTGCAACATTATTCAAACATGTATACTTGATTGACGGATGGTACGTGAATTGAGTGATGTTTGTATGTATTGTGTTGTCTTGTTCACTCCTGTTGTTCTTCTTCACAGACTTGCCAAAAAATCTTGGTTTGGAAATTTTATTAACCTAGAAAAGGAGGAGCAGATCTTTGTGGTGATTCGGGACAAGCCTCTGAGCTCCATCAAAGCAGATATTGTCCACGCCTTTCTCTCTGTAAGTATCCAATGAGTGTGTGAAATCTGTCATCATTTACTCATTTTCAAGTCATTCCAATCCTGTTTGACTTTTTTCGTACTTTCATGGTTATTTTAAAGGGATAGTTCACCCAAAAATTTAAATTTGATGTTTATCTGCTTACCCCCAGGGCATCCAAGATGTAGGTGACTTTGTTTCTTCAGTAGAACACAAATGATGATTTTTAACTCCAACCGTTGCGGTCTGTCAGTCGTATAATGCATGTCAGTGGGAACTCCATCTATAAGAGTAAAAAAAACATGCACAGACAAATCCAAATTAAACCCTGCGGCTCTTGATGACACATTGATGTCCTAAGACACGAAACGATCGGTTTGTGCGAGAAACCGAACAGTATTGATATCATTTTTTACCTCTAAAACACCACTATGTCCAACTGCCCTGCACATACGGTTAGTGAGGTCTGAACGCCCTCTGACAACGGAAGTGATCTCTCGCACTCATTGGAGCAAAGCGTGAGAATCACTTCCATCATTAGAACGTGTTTTCTGACCTCACCAACCGGATGTGGAGGGCAGTTGGACATGGTGGTGATATAAAAATGATATAAATCACACAAATCGATCGTTTCGTGTCTTAGGACATCAGTGTGTCATCACGAGCCACAGGGTTTAATTTGGATTTGTCTGTGCATGTTTTTTTTTTACTCTTATAGACGAAGTTCCCACTGACATGCATTATACGACTGACAGACGGCAACGGTTGGAGTTAAAAATCATCATTTGTGTTCTACTGAAGAAACAAAGTCACCTACATCTTGGATGACCTGGGGGTAAGCAGATAAACATCAAATTTTCATTTTTGGGTGAACTACCCCTTTAAGTTTCAAAAGCATCATAAACTTATCAGAAATATCAGACTTGTGTGATGTATTTCAAGTCTTGAACAGTTTTGTGGACAGTATCAAATGAATGATTAATAAGACATGACTCAAAATAAAGATTTATACCAAATTGGATATAACTTTGGATATGCACAAAAGAGAGCCAAGATGGATGTCTGTTCCTCACACAAAGCATATGACTTCAGAAGACTTGAAATGTAGCACATTCATATGCACCACTTTTATGATACTTTTGAAGAGCTTTTTTGTCATTTTGGAACTTAACAGCCCCAGACCTCCTTCATCGTCATTGTATTGAAAAGAATATCCTGGATATTCTAGAAAAATTCACCTTTATAAAAAAAGAAAGACATTGGTTTCTAAAGACAATAATATTAATTTTAGGGCGAATGATTCTTTTAAGACATTTACTGTAGGAGCTCTGTCATATTATTTTAGATTCCCAGCCTCAGCCACAGTGTGGTGTCTCAGACGAGTTTCCGGGCAGAATACAAGTCCACCGCCGGCCCCACCGTGTTCCAAAAACCAGTGAAGTTCCAGGTGGACATCACCTACACCGAAAGCACGGCCGCCACCAAGGAGAACGGCATCTACTCTGTCACTTTTACACTGCTCTCAGGTAACCATGCCGACAGTGAGAAGCCCATTTTGATGTCATAAACTCGCTGGCAGCCAATAGAAATGCACAGGGATGTGTGTGTGTGTGTGTGTGTGGGTGATGGAGAGGCTGGTTGATGATGTTGAACTTTGTCTGTCGCAGTGGAGAGAGAATTTTTCTCTCTCTCGTTCCGCTAGCGGTTCCCTTCCCCCATTACACTCCCCCTCTCTCACGCTGAAAATAGACCAACTGCTCGAGGGGGTAATGGAAAAAATTAAACTAAAAGAGGCCTTTTTGCCTTCTGGTAATCACTATGCATTTTCAACCTGCTGTGTTTCAAAGGACAATCCAAAAAGATCCCACGCTGCTGGTGCCATTACCGCACACCCTGTTCCTCGCTTTTCATTTCCCCCTTTCTTCGTTTTTGCTCTCTTGGCTACACAAAAGGGATTGAATCTTGTTCTTAAAGTCACGCATTTTAAAGCGTATGTGTGCACGTGTCATAAACTCAGCCGTGGGCCAAATGCACCATAAAAATCAGCCCCATCCCATTAGTCTTTATGGGGCAGCCGCTAGGGGGAATAAACCCAGGATGTATCAGCATAAATGTACATTCATTTCAAAAGACACACATGCACAAGTCTGTACAGGATCAATGCGAAACATTCAAAGAGGTGTTGTCTGTGTTTGCGTGTCCCCCGCAGGTCCCAGTCGACGCTTCAAACGGGTGGTGGAGACGATTCAGGCTCAGTTGTTAAGTACACATGACCAGCCTGGTGTCCAGCAGCTGTCTGGTGAGTGGCCAGTCACTCCACTGACACACCTCTTCCTCTGGCTCTCTCTCTCTTTCTCTTTCTGCTCTCTTACACAGCATCCTGAACATGCATGGCGCCTAGCCCACCCTTGCAGAGCACTGAACGCTGCACACACCCATCAAGGTCAAATGAGTTTTTCCAGTATCTAACTATTGTTAGAGGTGGTTTCAAAGACATTTTCAGGCCGTTAATATGAAAATAAACTTCTCAAAAGGGTTAGATACAACGTATCCTCTGTTCCATTAATGTCGGATGTGATGTCTTATTTAAAGGTGCTGGAAATACACGTTTGACCTTATCAAAGCACATTGCACAGAACTGCATTGCAAGGCACTGGCACACACGCACACACTCTCCTTAGCTGTCACACGCACTCACAGAGCATGCTAGAGCCCCCTCGCGTGTATTAACAAGGGTTTATATCCATATCCAGGAAATTTCTCGCAGATATTCAAATCAAACCTGTGTCCCAATTAAATGAATGTGGCTTCAAACTGTTCGCTTTACGAGCAGAAATGTGATGGGCTTGACTGTGGTTCCTGCTGGAGATGATGAAATAAGAGAACAGAGAAATCCTTTGCCTGTCTTCTCATATGGCTGTTTGTGCACATGGTGAAGACCCTGTTACAGCTCCCTCTGCTGGACAAATCCTTACTTTTCAAAAGCAATATCTCTCATTTCTGCATTATTGTATGTCTACTGTGCACAATAAGCACATTTTCTTGTACATAAAATACCTGAATGACTTTCATATGCCAAAGTATGCACACTGCATTGGGTACTATATCCCACAATGCAATGTGTTCAACTTCCATTTCCAGTGTATTGGAATTTAACTAGATTGAAAATTGAATTTAACTATAAGCAATATTAACTACAATTTGTAACATTTCTGTCTTTATTGTATTAAAAGAATTACAGTAGTTTTCATCAGAATTAGTTCAAAAATACAAAATAACTGTTTACTGTAATTGTTTAGAGCTGCATAAAGGGTGGAATGCACTGCATGACTTCTGATCAGATTTTAAAATATCAAGTGTGTACTTGCCGGCTTTGTAAGTGATTACAGATAAAAATGCATCATACACTAAATGACTAAGGACTTTCAAGTAGTTTGGAACACAACAAATGCTGAGAAACATGCGCCTCATTGCAAAATCAACTCAAAATATACATGCCTGATATCATCCATAATGTGAAGCTAAAAATTTGGAGTTTTTGCCTTTAATACACTACATTATTTTCTGTGAAATCTCCATTCAGCAACTAGTGTTGACTCGTCCAAACTGAAATTTGGGGCAAAGTCTGGTCAAAAGTTGTGTGCTGTATTCCAGCCTTTCACATACTATCTTTTAAAAATAGTAGGCAGTATACAGTGTGCTAGTATTGGTATACTGGTTCATTCATTACTCTTGAAATGGACATTTTGTATAGTGAGGTACAATGCCTGTCACTGTGTGCTTTGGTTGAATACTGCAGATTTTAGCAAATGTCACAGGTCATCTATGCATCCCATGTTTCATACAGAAAATGAATGTGGACAGTATAACCTACATTCTGCATAAATTTGGACTGTCTTAAAGAAGAGCTGTTATCAGGATCGCGACCCATAACCACTGTAGCTTTAAAGACGTGCCATCCTCTCACCCTGTCAGTCACGTCCATCCCTTCCCCCTGGCTTTGCCCTTCACCCTCTGCTCTCCCACGGCTCTTGGTCATGCCGGCTGTTGAGTGAATGGGCACGTGAGCTTGAGTGTCCTGTCCTTACTGACCGTGAGCAGACCTGCACAGCACTGAGCACCAGCATGCTTCACTCTCAAACAGATGTGGCCACGTAATAAACATCTGTGCAAGAAAATTGAATCACTGAGTTCATGTCATTACTCTAAAGTCAATAGGGTGCATTGAGAATGTCATTATAGGCTGAATATTTTATTTGATCAGACATGTTACAGTAATATGTCATGTTCCTTTGACAGGAAAGCGTTCAAAGGGTGGTAAGAGGTCTATTTTAACTCTTCTGCCACGATGTATGTCACTTTGTCATACACACGGTGTCCAATGCGTGGCACTTATACACAGAAAACCCTTTAAAAGGGTTTGTTCACCCAAAACTGAAAATTCTGATATCATTTACTCACCCTCATGTTGTTCCAAAAACATAATGCCTCTTTTCCTCTTTAAAAAAATGCTAATTTTTAGTGCATCAAAAAGTAGAAGAGACACAATTGTATTAAAGGGTTAGTTTACTATTTTAACGATGTCTTTGCTACCTTTCTGGACCTTGAATGTGGTTGCTTTTTATGGAGGATAATAATTCTACGGATTTCATCAAAATATCTTCATTTGTGTTCCAAAGATGAACAAAGGTCATCAAGGTCACAGGAGGGTGGGTACTTCATGACAGAAATTTAATTTTTGGATGACCTAGCCCTTTAAAAGCAGATTTAATTTAGGTCTTTTATGTCTTCTCAAAAGACTTTGATTAAACTGCTTGAACTGTATGGATTATTTTTACAATTTCTTTTTTAAAGTTTTGGTTGCATGAACTTTCAGGGACAGAAATCTCTCATGTTTCATTGAAAATATTTCCATTCGTGTTCCGAAGATGAACGTAAGTCTTGTAGGTTTGGAATTACATAAGGGCGAGTAAATGATGACAGAATTTTCATTTTTGGGTGAACTAACCCTTTAAATATATAATATGCACAGATGTGTGTATGTGGGAGTGTGTGTGCATGATCTCACTTGATAGGACAGTCCATGAAAGTTTAAATTCTCTAGAGTGATGAAAGCTTCATACATACTTCATGTTGTTTTTCTCTCCGTATTCAATTCTTGCATCATTCTACTTTGTTTTGTGGGTCGATTGTTGCATCTGAATCACTTTGGTGAAAGGCCTCATTAATTTAGACATTTAATCAGCAGCTCTTATGAATCTGTTAAACCAGGTTTTCTATTTGAAGATAATGTTAGCATGCATCTCAGCACATCTTCTCTCTAAACACTTCTTTCATGTCGATCGTTTGGGACTTTTACAGTAGAAATAATCATCTGTAGAGTCACTATATAATGAGGAGCAGAATACTAAAGGGACTAGTTTGCTCAGCGTGACCTACTTATGTAGGGCCCTATAAATACAGTATGAGTATTAAAGCAAGTATCTGCTCAATGTTTTGGGTTTCTTATTGGATTAAAAATCATTTAGAAGAAATAGAGTAGTCATTAGCCATTTTTTGTCAAAAATGTGATCCCACCAACACACACTAGATCTTAGAAACAATCAAATAAAGCCTCAATTGCATAGTTCTCAGAGATCGTTCGTGGTTTTTAGCTGCTTTCTTTTTTATATATATATAAAGATAACGTCATAAGATACCATAAGCGTGGATTTTAATATGATGTCAATTCATATTACCTTAACCTGGTTGCATTTAAATCAGGAATATGATAACTGCAAATGTAATTTTATCGTGTAATTTTTTTGGGTGAGACATAAATCCACTATTTAGCCCAGAGCTCTGTGACTTTACGTAGTCTGCTGCTCTTCCTAAACATTTCCGCTTTCCAATAATACCACTTACAGATGCCCATGGAATATCTAGCAGGGATGAAATTATACAAACTAACTTGTTGCAAAGGTAGCATCCAATCACAGTACCATGCTTGAATTCACTGAGCTCTTCAAAAGCTGTTCTCTCTCCCCCTTTTTTTTTAATGCAGACTGCAGGGCTAGGTGCTTGATTTTTATACACCTGTGGCATTGGGTCTGATTGAAACAACTGAATTCAGTAATTTAAAGGTGTGTCCCAATGCTTTTGTCCATATAGTGTATTTCGCTGCAGCTCAAAACATTCCCCATAAGAGAAAAATAGCCATGCTGTACTGGAGTTACTGTAGAAATGCTGAAGCAGTTTTCTATGTCTCAAAGCTGCTACAGCTGTCAGATCTCTTTGAGAGTCTCCTAGGCTGTGGCAAAGCAGCCTGTCTTCTAGAGAAGTGGCAGTTTTGAGCTTTCTGTCATGATGTTGTGAGGAGTCCAGATTGTGTTGAGAGACTCAGAGACAAGCTCTGTAACTAAGGCAATATACTCTAGTGCTCACATACGCCACAGTCTGCAGTGCTACAGCCTGTGCTATCGGGCCACGGCTGCTCAGCCACTTATGAAATTGGAAAAAGAGGTGATGGTTTGCAAGCCTGCGTTGGTGTCAAATAGGGTGTGTAGTTAATCCTTCTGAGCCGGCCGTCAGGTGTATTCAGAATCTGCAACAATTTGTACCACTACATTTCAAGCCATTTATGAGATTTTATTTTTGGTTTGGTTACCTTTGATTTAAAGCAGAAATTATGAATTTAGAATGAATATATTTAGCTGTATATGTACCAGGGTGTAAATATATTCTCTGACAAAGACTGGATTCAATTATGATTCTTTGTTAATTCATGTATTACGTGATGAAATTTGAAATTTGTTCATGATTCCATTTAGTTCAGTAGTTTTAGCACCATTTATAATTGTTATATAATGAACACAAATTTATTTAGAGTAGGCTTGGGAACCAGTCCAGTTCCTTTAAAAAAACAAAAAAAAAACCCCAGCAGCACTACAGAGTGAAACATACAGCAAACAGGGTAGACCCAACACCAACAGTTAGGTTATCTAACAAACACTGCGAACAGTGTAGTCCAATTTCTGAACAAAAGACTATCTTGAACCGGTTCAAAAACATACAGCATTGTAACCCGATACACAAACAAATGATTTTCATGAACAGGCTCTTTTAAGTGATTCAAAAATATACAGCATTGTAGTCCGATTTGCAAAAAAAAAAAAAAAAAGATTCTTATAAACTGGTTATTTTAAGTGAATAAAGAACATACAACGTGACCAGAGTAGTCTAATTTGTGAATGGACATTTATGAACCGGTTCTTTTAAGTGAATCAAAAACAAACATCATGACCAGACTGGTCCGATTTGTGAACAAATGAATCAGTCAGACAATTTTCATTGTCAGGTGTACCAATGCATATTTACACCCCTAATGAAGAATATATATATTCATTGATGTATATTCACACAATTTAGTGTTTGTTTGTTTGTGTGTGTGTGTGTGTGTGTGTGTGTGTGTGTGTGTGTGTGTGTGTGTATACAGTACAGTCCAAAAGTTTGGAACCACTAAGATTTTCAATGTTTTTAAAAGAAGTTTCTTCTGCTCACCAAGGCTAAAATAACTTTAAAACAACTGTGTACTATTCAAATATATTTGACAAAGTAATTTATTCCTGTGATGCAAAGCTGAATTTTCAGCATCGTTACTCCAGTCTTCAGTGTCACATGATCCTTCAGAAATCATTCTAATATGCTAATCTGCTGCTCAAGAAACATTTATGATTATTTTCAATGTTGAAAACAGTTGTGTACTTTTTTTTTCAGGATTCCTTGATGAATAGAAAGTTCAAAAGAACAGCATTTATCTGAAATACAAAGCTTCTGTAGCATTATACACTACCGTTCAAAAGTTTGGGGTCAGTAAGAATTTTTTTTTTTTTTTTTTTTTTTTAAGAAATTAAAGAAATGAATACTTTTATTCAGCAAGGATGCATTAAATCAATCAAAAGTGGCAGTAAAGACATTTATAGTGTTACAAAAGATTAGATTTCAGATAAACACTGTTCTTTTGAACTTTCTATTCATCAAATAATCCTGAAAAAAAATATTGTACACAAATATTTTGTACAATTGTACACATTAAATGTTTCTTGAGCAGCAGATCAGCATATTAGAATGATTTCTGAAGGATCATGTGACACTGAAGACTGGAGTAATGATGCTGAAAATTCAGCTTTGCCATCACAGGAATAAATTACTTTGTGAAATATATTCAAATAGAAAACAGTTATTTTAAATTGTAATAATATTTCACAATATTACTGTTTTTTACTGTATTTTTAATTAAATAAATGTAGCCTTGGTGAGCAGACGAAACTTCTTTTAAAAACATTAAAAATCTCAGTGGTTCCAAACTTTTGGACTGGACTGTACTGTATATATATATATATATATATATGATTATAAATATGTGACCCTGGACCACAAAACCAGTCATAAGGGTGATTTTGTTTTTTAAATTTTAAATTGAGATTTATACATCATTTTAAAGCTGAATAATTAATTGTTGTATGGCTTTCCATTGATGATGGTTTGTTAGGATAGGACAATATTTGGCTGAGATACAACTATTTAAATAATCTGGAATCTGAGGGTACAAAAAAATCAAAATATTGACTAAATCGCCTTTAAAGTTGTCCAAATGAAGTCCGTAGCAATGCATATCCACTCACAAAAAAAAAAAAAAAAAAAAAAAAAAAACATTTTTGATATATTTACGGTAGGAAATTTACAAAATATCTTAATAGAACATGATCTTTACTTAATATTCAAATGATTTCTGGCATAAAAGAGAAATTGATCATTTTGACCCATACAATGTATTGTTGTCTTATGCTACAAATATACCCGTGCGACTTCTGACTGGTTTCGTGGTCCAGAGTCACACACACACACATGTATAAAATCTCAAATTCAGGATAAGTCATTGCCTGAACCTCATCACTCATCAGTACGGATGAATTTGTTTGTAATGCATCAGTAGTCACATCTGTTTTCATTCCATCCAGTGAAGATCACAGATCAGATGGAGACTGCCCAACCACAGATACTCACTACCACAATAAGACCTTTGAACATTAATACAGCTGTACTGTCAAACTGTTGAACATGCCTGCAGATGCGCGCTGTATCCATGTCAGATACACGGCTTATCGTCTCCAGTTTATGCAGTCTCGTCCTGCCTCTCATCATCTCACCTTGCCTCGTCTGTGATCCTCATTGTTCATGTATTTGTTCTCTGTCTTTCTCTCTCTCCTTTCTTGTTTTCTTGTTCTTCTCCTCTTCTCCCGTCTGTGCACCCAGGCAGCCCATTGAGTAACTTCTTTGACGTAATTAAACAGCTCTTTTCAGACGAGAAGAACGGGCAGGTGTCCCATCCGCCCGGCACGCCCAAGCATGCCAACAGCAAGAGACACGAGCCTGAGCCTAATGACTCCAAATGTCCATCTGGCCAAGACAAAGCCAAGATGGCACCATCAGTTGGGACACAGGAACAACCTTAAAACCAGGAGAAATACTAGATTACTAGTTTTAAAATAAAATAATAAAATAAAAATAAAAGAATCCAGTGAATACTGAAAGGATGTTGTTTAACCAAGCCTCTACAAAGTTTTATATAATGGAATGAATATTGAAGTACTGTACGTACTGACCCGACACTTTACAAAAGGCGCCTACAGACACACACACATATATATATTTTTTTTTTCTCTCCAGTGTTGTTTGTTCTTCAACAGTGTTTTGTTAAATTCTGTTTTATGATGCCTTTATTTATTTCTGCTACCAGGAATTATCCAGAAAACGTGTTAAAGCCCAAGTCCTGCTCTTGCACAAGATTCATGTATGGCACATTGATGGAAGGCACATTACACAGGAAGTTCAGTACAAGCAGCTGAGGGAAACTCCTCATTCTGATGCATCTAAACACCCCAAACACCAACAAGAGCTGTTCCAACCTATTCTTCAGCTCCTTCCTCCAGCAGCTACTGTACATACAGCCACACATTTCCAAGGATTTGGAGTGAAGCCTTAAAATAAAGATGTTTATGAATTCTCAATAAGCTAACCAACAATTCATCTTTTTATTTAAACTTTCAGGTTTTCTTTCTTCGTTTTTTTTTTTTTAAATCCTTGCTCGTCTTCTCTCCTATCCCCTCTCTCTGCTAATGCACACACAAACGTACAGTACATACAGGACATTACAAAAGGACAAATGACGAATGGACATCATAACGCACGTGTTTGAGGAGTTGCCCTCGAGGACCGTTGTTGGATTGTATTCTTTTCATTGTGGTCTTTTTTTGTGAAATGAAGAATTTAAAACATTTTATGGACTCAAGTGTCATTGCTGTACAAGATTTGGAGAACCTATTTGAAAAATAATGGGAAGAACTTCGGTGTGAACCGTGGACTGGGATACGGGGGCGGGAGGGGGGGGCGTCACAGTAAATGATCTATTCTGTTGTACAGACTAAAATATTCCTTATGTAACAAATGTCTATGAGTGACATTGCTTAGATGAATTGTGTTGCCACATCCTGTTTTTTTTCTCATGTAGCGTTCATGAAATGTTAGATTTGAATGACAATTATGCTTAATGTATTCAAGGGTTACTCTTGATGTCAATTTTTCGATTTTTATTTATTTTGTGTTTAATTTTTATTGAGAAACATCTGCAGGATTCAGAGACCTTTTTAGAGATTTTTTTGTTTGTTACTTATTTATGTGTTTTTGTCTTTTAATTTATTCAGCTGGGGAATATTTATACCACACAAAAGCGGGTGGTGAAGATTTTATTGTTTGCATCAGGGCGACTCGTCAGATTGTTTGAAGGATCTTGTGTTTTGTGTACGATAACACTTATCCGATTTTGTGAATGAAGCACTCTTTCTTTCCCGGCTTTGACCAGAATAAAGAGCTTGTAGTATATGTTAAATTATTTACTGGTAATTTAAGAATGTAGACTAGCCTCTTTAGGGTGGGGGTGGGGGGGGGTCGGGTGAGGGATAATGAAGTATTGATATTTGTCACTCATCTCATTGTGCGTGTAAAACAGGTGGACATGCTCAAATCACATGTTGTAAATAGACAACTTTGGGCAAACGACTTTCTTAAAACCATCAAGGGGATCCTGCGGCTCCTGACTCTATCTCTCGTATTGCATGTCCGACATTTGGCTTTAATTTGCATGATGTTGTGGATGTTAAATTTCTCCTCCCCTTCGCCTTTTTCATCATCGACTTGTTTCCACCATTATCATGCCTTCATTTTCAGTTTGTCATTTTTCTCTCATCTCCCTTATTGTGAACGCTTTCTCGCCACATGCTGTACTGCATCATGATCTCGGGATGGGGGTCTGGGACGTCATAACACATGATCACTTATGGGAACATACAGCGTGGAGAATAAGTGGAGATGTAATCTAAGCAATACACATTGTTGTCCTTCCTATTTTGTACTTTGGGAGAGCTGGATTGTAATGTATCACGGATTTGATTAATACAGAGCGGGAAAAATAGAATCGCCGCTAACGTATCCCCTTGTAACTACTGTGAACAACTTCAGTGCAACGGAAATAAATCCATTGACTTTGGAATGTTGTATGTGTTTTTGTTGTTTTCATATCTCTCTCTGCAATGATTAGGCAAGATGAAAAACTTATTTGTATTCTGTTGACCATAGATGGCACAAAATCTCAACACATTTGATGAATGGTGATATGTTCTTTATTTTGTCATTTCATCTGAACATCATCATTTGTAAGATTGTTAGTCCAAACAGTTTTAAAGTTAATTATGTGAAAATAGTAATCTGTGACATTCTATTTTGTTGAATATCAAAGTTTTTTTGTGTGTATTTGTTAATGAGGGATTTGTCAATGTTTTTAGATTGCGGAGAACATATTTTTATTTTGAAGTAAAACGATAAAATTAGTTCCTTGGGGTAAGATAGTCACCCCAGAATTGGCACAAAAGGCCCAGAGGGACATGTATATATTTTTAATTGAAATAGTATGCAGTTATTATTCTGCATAGGCTAATGCCCTATAGGCTAATGAAGTGAAATCGTTCAATTTGAATTCACAGTGTTGCTATATTATGACATATCTTCAAATAAACTATGGGCAATATTTAAATATTCATATGCCTGTATACCTAGGCTACAAGTAATAAAATAAACATAGCTTTTAGATAAATCTCTTTTACTGGGATTCATGCTTTAGCTGTCATCGGTTATTCAATTATCAAAACATAATTTTAAAAACAAAAGTTGATTTATTATTTTACATTAATTAACATTCTTACAAGAATGATATCTAGTTTCTTGGAGGGGGCATATTGATCTTAAGGGGGGCATCTTCTCCCAAAAATTCGCTTGCCGGCGCATGCAACATGATGACGCACGATTTTCCCGTTTACAAATGTCATCCTGTGGGGAGAAATCATCTTTGATGGTTTTGTGCAACATAATCACAACATGAATTAAAATGGGGTTTATGCACAATAAACTTCTGTATTCTGTAAAACGGGTTGCATCTTCCGGTTGGCCTTTTGTATGTGCGTCATTAATAGAGCTGTTTTACTCAAGATGCTTTCAAAGGAGCAGGCAAGATGGGCATAACCGATGTCCATCGCATAAGCAAAATTGATATCTAAAAGCTGTTTTTATATTTCTTATTCTTGCCAACATTTGGATATTAAAGTTAGGGTATGGCAATATTTTTATAAACAGTTTTTGTTATACTGGATGAAACTCTTCACATCCTGATAGCAATCAATGGTGGTCTAAATATTGGACCATACATATAACTTCCGTGGAAGTCTCAGGACCAAAAAATGTTCGATGTCCAACGGCTGCATCCAAAAGCTTAAAAATGCTGCCTTCAGAGGATGCATTCCAAGGTAGGAAGGCATCAAGGCACTTCCGAATCCAATGTTAGCTTCACTTCCCGTTTCCTGAGATGCCTTCATCTGATTGATTTTTGAAGTCAGCATAGATGTATCCTTCACTGCCTTTGATATCCCACAATCCTATGTATTTTGTTCAGTGACAGTTGAGCTAGAAAAAGAAAGATGGCGTCTGAAAGGGGTTTCTTATCAGTTTGCGTGTAAATGTACATTTTTCCACTTCTGATGTGATTTGTAGCGAGAAATTACTACTGTAGTAAATAAATATTTGTTTTAATTCTCACCAAAGATCGCTTTTGTGAGGTACCTTTGGGCTCAAATGTTGCCTGCAGAGTCATTGGCAGCGAGGCAACAAGTCAGCTGCCTAAGTTTTCAGATGTAGCCAACATATAGCTATATTTCCATGGCTGCATCCGAAAACTTAAAAATGCTGACTTCAGAGGACGCATATGACATGTACTCATCTTAAAAGAGTGAATTACCCCTTGAAAACCTTATAAATTTTCATTTTTCTGAGTGAAGATGAACTGGCCTTGTGTTTATCCATCATGCAGTTCATACAAGCATGTAACCAAAATGAACACGAGTTTACTGAAACAAGCATAGCTACTTGGCTGTTGGTTAACACTATCCAAGTAGAGGACACTTGAACAGAGCCACTTGGTCACAGTTCTTGGCCTCATGGACTACACTTCAAGATCTCAGTGGTGACAGTCACCCATACATACTGTTTCAAGAAAATGCATATTTAGGTATCCCAAACTTCTGACACTCCTATTTTCATGCTATAAGAATTTTCAGATGTGACCAACCTAAAACTGCAAATCCTGCCTGCTCCCTATATGCTAGCATAGGAAAAAAAAAAAAATCAATACAAATGTATTTTTCATGTTTATTAGTAATTTGAAAATTACATGTACCATTTGATTGCTGCATGAAAAATGTTATATCAAATAATTTATTTTTTATTGATCCCAAGATATCTCCGTACCATTGCCATACTGCATATTAGAAATATATTTACACTTGTGATATGAGAATACAAAAGTATCTACAATACTGCTATGTACATTTTTCATAAATCTTCGTAGGCAGGTGTAGGACACTTTGACCACTGGGGGGCGCTAATACTGCAGTTTACATAACTACTTCTCAGAAGCACATGGGTACTTTAAGTAGCTTGTTTAAAAAAAAAGTGTATCTATACTGAGGTATGATCAAACACCTCCTCAATCCACATTTAAGTTCATTATCCATGACCAAAGCACAATTTTATGAAAAAATTTTATACATTATATCATCATTTAAGTCTTAAAAACTGTAATAAATAGCTCACACAACACATTAAAACATTGGCACTGAATAGGAATTACAAAGATGCCACCTGGAGGACAAACATCTAACAATGTGTTGGTAAGGGACTTCACACGCCTGCCTGCAAATGTGAGCTTTGTTAACCACATCTGTTATTTCGAACATTTTCCCTCATGCGCTCAAGCTCGACATGGGCCACAGATCGAGTGCAGCCGTGAAGCCAGTGTAGCCTGAAGCCCATCCAATGCATCTGGATCCAGTGCAGTGCTGCAGTCAGAACCCAGCAGCAGCTCCTCAAACTGCGCACAGTCCAGAAGACTGACCATGTTCTGCAGGAAAAAGCCTTCACAGAACACTGCCAGCTCCACTGCCTCACTCACCTGCTCAACAACACACAACAAAACACAGATGACATCAACAGACTGAAGCTGGATGCTGAAACAATGAATATGCTCAGGTAAGCTGTATGTACATACTTTGGAAGTCTGGTAGATGCTCACAGCGTTGTTGAGGTTTATTCTCTCTGAGCAGAGGAGTTCACAGTGTCTCTTCAAAACTGGAAGCTGGAATGAGTGTGCCACAGGTAGAAGCTGTACAGAATATAACATAATGCATCACAGCTTACATTAACATGTTTTATTCTCATTTTTAATGCCAAGTAAATTTAATTACAGAAATATATTTATACAGTACACTTAAGGTGTACGGTACTGTGTAGTGTATATGCTGTATGTCCATAACATGTTTTTTCTTACCTCCAGCAAATCATGCACAGACACGTCTAAACATTCTATTCCTCCACAGTACAGATGTGCCATCATCATCTGAAATGAACATTTCGAATTTTACTTGTCATATATATATGTTTGTTGTGTATGTTTAGGCCAAGGTTTCTTGGATACCTGGAATGTGCTGTATTTTATGTCAGTGATTTCAATGGCCATGTGATCTGATGCGCCATTGCTCCTGTAGAGGCCCAGCAAGTCTCTGAACCTTAAATGAAACACATATACAGCTTAACCAATCACGTAACTGATTGTAAGGTGTGTTACATTAAAATCAGTTCAATTAAGAGACCCACCTCTGTGAAGCAGACATGAGCAGAACTCGGTGGGCATAAAATGGCCTTCCCTCCACCACAAACATCACATCAGACATCTCAGTGTTGTTCAGAAAATGAGCATCTGTGAGGGTGACACCGTACTTATTAAAATCCTATGACATATTTTTGATGCTGAATTGCAATGCAGTGAGATGTTACTGGTACGTTAAAAGTCCAAAAAGTTTTGGGTCCGATTTTTTTGTTAGTTTTTTTTTTTTTTGTTAATTCATTAATCTTATTCAACAAGGATACATTAATCACAAATGACAGTAAAGCATTTTACATTGTTACAAAAAAGAAGAAATCCTGAAAAATATATCATGGTTTCCTCAAAAATATTAAGCAGCATAACTGATTTCAACATTGATAATAATAAGAAATGTTCCTTGATGACCAAATCAGCATATTAGAATGATTTCTGAAGGATCATGTGACACTGAAGTGAATTACATGAATAATTACATTTTGATGTATTTTCAAATAGAAAACAGTTATTGTGATAAAATACAGTTAAAATGGTTATTTCACCCAAAAATGAAAATTATGTAATTTATTACGTTCTATGGAAATCCGATGAAATCCGAAGGCTCAGTGAGGCCTCTATTGCCAGCAAGTTAATTTACACTTTCAGTGCCCAGAAAGGTACTAAAACATATTTAAAACAGTTCACGTGACTACAGTGGTTCTACCATAATATTATAAAGCGACGAGAATACTTTTTGTGTGCCCAAAAAAACAAAATAATGACTTTTCAACAATATCTAGTGATGGGCGATTTCAAAACACTGCTTCAAATCCTTTGTTTTGAATCAGTGGTTCGGATCACGTGTCAAACCGCCAAACTGCTGAAATCACGTGACTTTGCCGCTCCGAACCACTGATTCAAAACAAAAGATTTGAAACAGTGTTTTGAAATTGCCCATCACTAGATATTGTTGAATAAAGTCCTTATTTTGTTTTTTTTGGCGCACAAAAAGTACTTTTGACGCTTCATAACATTAAGGTTGAACCACTGTACTCACATGAATTGTTTTAAATATGTCTTTAGTAGCTTTCTGGGCATTTGAAAGTGTTAATTATCTTGCTGGTAATGGAGGCCTCACCGAGCCATCGGATTTTATCAAAAACATCTTAATTTTCATTCTGAAGATGAACAAAGGTCTTACAGGTGTAGAATGACATGAAGGTGAGTAATTTGTGACATAATTTTCATTTTTGGGTGAGCTAACCCTTTAAATTGTAATAATATTCAACAATATTACTGTTTTTACTGTAATACTGTATGATCAAATAAACACAGCCTTGATGAGCATAAGAGACTTCTTTCAAAAAATTAAAAACATCTTACCAACCCAAAACTTTCGAACGATAGTGTAGGTGTAAGAAGTACAGTATGTTGCGTGGTGATCTACAGTACATTACCCAGCTGGGCTGTAGGTGTGTCCTTCACTGCCAGAACAGATGGGACGGCTGTAGAGCAAACACAGTGGCTAAAGATGACTGCCAGCTGCTTACGGATGTCCTTACTCTGAATGTAATAAAAAAGAACATATGGACAAACATGAAACAATACTTGACAATTCTTGAAATGTAGCATCACACTTCTAACATTCACATGATGTTTTGGGTGATGGTTTTGTTAAGGTTACCTTGCTAGTTTTGATAATGGAGAAGAGAAGTGGAAGACCCTGTGAGAGCAGCTCCTCACAGTATTTTTCTTCCCCAATAGTGGTGAAGTCTTTGAGGAGAGAAAGCGTGAGTTCAGTCCTGGACTGGAGTTGGGCACTGCGCACGGACTCCAGCCATACATGCAGCTTCCACGGCACTCCTGAGAGAGAACAAGCTTGTTCAAACTCATTGATCTGTTTACCTCATTCTAAATGTGTTTATACACTACCATTCAAAAGTTTGAAAGACTTTATGTTTTTGAAAGACATTTCTTATGCTCACCAAGACTGCATTTATTTGAACAATAAAAACTGTAAAATTGTTCACATTTGTGAGAACCTAAATTACCTATTATTTTATTTTGTTTAGTGTTCTGTTCGAAATCATGGGAGAATTGTGATCTCTGTTTGAAACCCAAAAATTGTGATTCTAAATTTATCCAGAATCATGCAGCTCTTACCCTTAATGAATAAAAGTATTAATTTCTAAAAAAAAAAAAAAAAAATTAAATTAAATTAATAAAAAATGGTAGTGTATATCTCAGGGGTTGAGAATACATGATTCTACTAATATAAAATAACAAATATTTCTTTTAAAACTACTGGTATTGCTATAATGGTGACAAAGCTGCTTGTTTTGGTTATCTTAAAGGTCCCGTTTTTCGTGGTTTTTTGAAGCTTTGATTGTGTTTATAGTGTGCAATATAACATGTGTTCATGTTTCGCGTGTAAAAAAACACAGTTTTTTTTTACATAATTTACTTATCTGTATACCGCTGTTTCCACTGTCATAAAAACGGGCTGATGACTTCCTTGTTCTATGAAGTCCCTCCTTCAGAAATACGTAACGAGTTCTGATTGTGCCAGCGGTTCCTGTGTTGTGATTCGACAGCAGCTTAGCGCACCGTGCCTGGAAAGGTCACGCCTCTCACCATAACGTGGAGATGCACGCGCTCAGTGTTATTGTAAACATGTCTTTAATTTTACCCTATCAATTTGAGCCGGAATCAGACCCGGTGATTGGACTGCGGGATGAAAATAACAGCGTTTCGACGACATGGCGACAAACACACTCTACAAACGCAACTCTTGTGTATTCCTGTGGGCGGAGGTTAGTCAAAAAACTGTTTTAGTGACGTCATTAAAGAAGGAAGTAGAGGGATGTAGTCCAAACTGGCCGTTCGATGTAGGCGACTTCTGTTAAATAAAATATCTCGCTTGGCATTGAACTTTGAGCTTTAAAATTTTACAGATTTTATTTATACTCTAACAACAACATTACACACTAACTAAAGTTTGAAACATGGGATCATGAAGAACGGGACCTTTAAAATTTGCTGAGTTCCCCTGGTGGACAAATTGCAGGTTAATCTAACCAATGGTTCACTAATAATCTCTCTCAATAGGTTGACTGAGTCTGAAATCAATGACTGTAACACTTTGCTATGCGCTACGTGCCAAAAATCTCTCACTCTTCATGCATCTGTAATTCAATTTGTTGTCCTTTTTCTTTAATTTATTATACATGAGTCAGATGAATACCCAGTGCCCTGAGCTCCATGGTGACGTCCAGGTATCCGTGCTCGGCGCTGTGCAAGCTGGCTTCCTGCAGGGCTCTGATGCGGGCTTTACACAGTCGTGGAGAAGAGACAGACTTTGCATTTGCTCCCTCCTCTATTTCCTGCTTCTCCTGCTCTTCTACTCCCTCTGCCAGGATCTCCTCCAGAGAAAGAACGTCCTCTTGCAGCCGCTGAGGTTGACTCAACAGCTTCCTCAACACGTTTCTGGGGGGGGATATTCATTTCATATGTTCATAATGAAATTGAATCACTGATCTTGATCAGTGTGTGTTTGTGAGGGGTCAGTACCTGTGTCCGTGTGCTGCAGCATGACTGAAGCAGTTCATGCCCTCATAGAATGATGATGTCAGATGCACCCGCAGCATGGGGTCAGCGCCGCGGGACAACAACAAACTCACCATTTCGTAGTTCCCTGAAAACACGCATACACACACACACACAATCAAAACTATGTTTCTAATAAAGCCTGACTAGGGAAGTTCTTTGCAAGTACTATATACCCCGCTAGAAATGTTACGTTCCCAGAACATTCTCAGAACGTCCCTGCTGCCCTTGTCAAAAAAATTGAATTGAAAATTAGAGCTAAATTGACTAACAAAAGCAGCTGTTCAAAGAAAAACTTTTTTTTTTTGTTCTGTTATGTTTTACAAAAAAAGCTCTTTACAGGTATCTGGATTAATATTATAAAACATTTTCTTTAAAATGTAGATCTCTCGTAGTAAATCATTAGCTGTCAACAGCACATGCATGAGCTAATGTAACTGCTGTATCACTGCATCAGCAACTACACAGTTACTGCAGTCTTTAAATAAAGCAGCAGAACATCAGTGTTTCTGGCTCATCACTGACTGAAGCACAGGCGCTACTCTCCTGCACAATGGTAACCTCAAAAAACTCAACAGAAACAGAAACACTATTAATATTAAACACTAACAGATCTCTCTAGATCTCAGCGTCTTCACGTACTACAAACCACTCTGACTTTGTTTCTTTCATACAAATGTTCTTAATGAGGTGTTGAAGTTTTATTAAAATGTATAAATGTCACCGTTATGGAGGTAAGCGCTTGCTTTAGTTGGGATCCCTTGATGTTCTTACTTTATTTTTTCTCCAATTGTTATAACTGTGTGTTTATAAAGCACATTTGTTACAAAAAATATTTGTGAGAAAAAAAAAACCTGATCAAATGGATTTAATTGCTCATTGTTGATGACTACATCATACAAGGGTCTTATTCACTGATCTCTGAATATTGTATTTTCTTTCATGTTGTTGTAGTCCTATGATAATGCATAAAATCTTGTCCATTATTCAGATGGTATCATGTAGACTCACACAGACATCAAGATTCTGCGTATGATCCTCAACAATGGTGACAAAATTTTCAGATAAACAGATCAACTCTGAACATCACAAAACAAGCTACTGAAGTCACAAAAAAGATTTTTGCTTATTGTCACCATTGTTGAGGTTCATACGCTGATTCATGATGTCTGTGTGACTCTATTAGAGACCGCTCAAAACTCTTGTCTGTATAATGAACTTAAAAAAACCTAACCATTAATTAACGCAAAACTAACATATAATACAATCATAGTTTAATCTCTGGAGAAAATCGTTGAACCAGCAGCACTAAACAACCCAACTTATCTGATCAGAATTTCTGTTGTATTTTTTGCAATAACAAATGTCTCTTGAAAACACAGTTATAGCAACCAAAGAAAATCTAATGGTAAAATGGCAAGAATCCAGAGCCCACCTAAAGAAAACGCTCACCTCTATAATGGTGACTTCAACCAGTTCCCAGAACGTTCAGAGACGGTCATGATGTGGAGTTCTTTTAAGGTTTGGGGAATGTTATTTGGTGGACCTTCAGGGAACATTCAGGACGTTCTGGGAATGTTTAGGGGACTGTTACTATAGGATGTTCTGGTAACTTCCCAAATGTCCTCTTTGTAACGTTCTTGCGCGGGAACGTTATTAAATGACCAACAGAGGACCATGTGACAACGTTCAGTTAATGTCCCAAATATCCTCATTGTAACGTTCTTATGTGACCATAAAATAACCAAATTGGAACGTCCCCCCTAAAGTCATATAAGGAACCTTGAACCTTGTTATAGAGGTGAGCGTTTGCTTTAGATGGGCTCTTGATTCTTGATATTTTAACATTAGATTTGGTTGTTTAGTGCTGCTGAGTCTAAACTATGATTGCATTGTATGTTAGTTTTTTTTTTTTTTTTTATGAGTTTTTTTTTTTTAAGTTCATTATACAGACAAGAGTTTTGAGCGGTGTCTAATATAGTCACAGACATCATGAATCAGCATATGAACCTCAACAATGGTGACAAACAAAAATCTTTTTTGTGACTTCAGTAACTTGTTTTGTGATGTTCAGAGTTGATCTGTTTATCTGAAAATTTTGTCACCATTGTTGAGGTTCATACGCAGAATCTTGATGTCTGTGTGAGTCTACATGATACCATCTGAATAATGATAAAAAATCATAGGACTACAACAACATGAAAGAAAATCACCATTCAGAGATCAATGAATAAGACCCCCTGTATGATGACATAGTCATCAACAATGACCAACCAAATCCATTTAATCAGACTTCTTTCCTCACAATTATTTTTTTGTAACAAACACACAGTTACAACCACTGGAGAAAAAAAAAAAAAGTCAAAATGTCAAGGGTCAGGAGCCCAACTAAAGTAAGCGCTTACCTCCGTAACGGTGACATTTATACATTTTAATAAAACATCAACACCTCATTAAGAAGATTTGTATGAAAGAAACAAAGTCAGAGTGGTTTGTAATAAATGAAGACGCTGAGATCTAGAGAGATCTGTTAGTGTTTAATATTAATAGTGTTTCTGTTAACTGAGTTTTTTGAGGTTACCATTGTGCAGGAGAGTAGAGCCTGTGCTTCAGTCAGTGATGATCAAGAAACACTGATGTTCTGCTGTTTTATTTAAAGACTGCAGTAACTGTGTAGTTGCTGATGCAGTGATACAGCAGTTACATTAGCTCATGCATGTGCTGTTGACAGCTAATGATTTATTGCACCAATGCTGCATTTATTTGATCAAAAACACAGTAAAAACAGTAATATTGTGAAATATTACTACAATTTAAGAGAACTGTTTTCTATTTTAAAATATTTTAAAATTCATTCCTATGATGGCAAAGCTTAATTTTCAGCAGTCATCAGTGTCACATGTTCCTTCAGAGAACATTTTAATATGCTGATTTGCTGCTCAAAAAACATTTCTTTTTTTAATCAATGTTGAAAATAGTTGTGCTGCTTAATATTTTTTGTTAAAACCGTAATTTTTTTTTTTTTTTTTTCAGGATTCTTTGATATATAGAGTTCATAAGAACTGCAAATCTTTTGTAATATTATAACTGTCTTCACTGTCACTTTTGATTAACTGAATGGGTCATTGCTGAATAAAAGTATTAATTTCCTTCATAAACTTTTGAATAGTAGTAATATTATTTACACTCAAATACATCTGCTACTATTTGCAAATAGCCTCTGCTATAGTTTTCTTTATTTGGAGTACTTTCAAACATAACTCTTTAAAAGAAAGCACATGATAAGGATGGCTTTGCACAGTTTTTTCCCACCTGCGGCAGATGCCAGCTGGAGGGGTGTTTCTGCTGAGCTGTGGTGGCCATTTCTCAGGGCTGTGCCCTCCACATCTGCTCCCACATCTAACAAGAGCTGGAAGTTCAAACAAAGTTCATTTAACACTATAGTCCTCCAGTGGCAGTTTGTAATGTTAACATACTATACAAACTTAAAACATGCCTTCTTTTATAAGTCATTTTTAAAATGAACATTAATAACATACACTATTATTAAATCACTACATACAGTAACAGGACTGTACATATAACTAGTATGCATGTTCACCTGTACTACAGATATGTGTCCATGCAGCACTGCAAAGGTGAGGGCCACCCAACTGCGGCTCTCAGGATGGACAGAGGGATGTTTTGGTGAACAGTTGGGCACCTGAACAGAAGAACAAAGTGAAAAAAATAAGTATTTCTTGGTAAACAACCAAATTTCTACTGCATACTGTATGTGTGAGTTCCCAGAGTATTACATTACTGCAAACCAACCATCCATTCAAGAATGTTAACCTGAAATGAGCCCATCTGTAAGATATTGATCAAGGGTGACCAATCAAGCTCCTGAAGGGCCAATATCTTGCAGAGTTTAGCTCCAATCCTAATTAAACTAGCTAATCAATGTCCTCAGGATTAATAGGCACTCTTCCAGGCAAGTGTGTTGGGGAAGGACATTGGCCCTCTAGGAACAGGACTGGATGGCCTGTTATAGATACATGAGTGAAAATGCAACTGAATGAACACAGTGTCATTACCGCTATGTCCAAGTTTGCTCCAGCATCAATGAGCATGTGCACCAGCGCCTCGTCCCCTGCTGAACAGGCGTACATCAGCGGAGTCATGCCCTACATACCCACCCAGAAAGAGAGAAGGTTAAACATCAAAAAACATGGTCAAGCATACAGCTGTTCCAATCAGAAGTTCAGGGTTCACCTGGTCATCCATTGTATTCACCCCATCTGGGCCCAGAAGCTGGATAGCCTGGCCAATCAGATCAGTGCGGCCAGAGTTGAGCATGCGAAAGCCAAGATCCAGATTAAACTTGTCTGCGGCAGCCTTTGAATCTAGACGTTTAAAGGAGGTGAAACAGCACTCTGGCCTGAGAAAAAGAAAGATGGAGAGAGAGTGAATTTGGAGTTAATTACATTAAAAGCGTGTGAGTAAAAAATACTGCAATAACTTGGCAAAATTCTTTTACAGATGGAAAGCCAAAGTACAAAGTTAACTGGGTAAAGATGGAAAGAATTTGAAATTGGTGCTGCGGTATGTGCGAATTAAACCCTTGACCATGATGTTGCCAGCACTATGCTCTACCATTTAAACAACAGGAACATCTTACTTGAGCTGTCGAGGTTCACAGTCCAGTCCAGGGAGAAGCTGTCGGGCAGTCTGTCTCACATCATCACTGTCCACTAACAGGCTCCGTCGATGCTCCGCATGGACCATAGCGACTCGCATCCACTCCATCAGAGGAGGAAGGAGAGGAAATGGCCTGAGAGAGACATGCCGTTATTCAGTTATTTACCAACATCTTTCACCAAAATCGAAATGCGCACACACAAACATGCTTAAACCCAGCAAAGTTCAGGGAAGATCAACAGTGGCACAAAACTGAATCAGAGAGAACTGAGCACAGTGTAATTACAAAGGCTGCTGATTTGGCTCACAACAGCCTCTTTCAATCCTGTCATTTATTACCACAAACAAGCCTTAATCACAATTTGTATAACAACATCTGCCATCTTCAACATTCACAGTCTCACTGGAATTCAAATCAGTGTGATATTACAGAACGAATCCTCTATGGTTTTCTTCTTCTCTAGTATCTGTGCCAGGAGTGCTGTGATTGTGAAGCATGCTCACAACCATAACTGTCCACCTGCTAAAAACATTAGTATTCATTATCTGACTTGAATGCAGAGCAAGGTTTCCACACAAAGTGAAGCCCTCTTATCTTACTAGAACAGACCTGAAGGTGAACTTTAAAGTATGTCTATAATATATAGGGGAAAATAAAGCTAATTTCAAAGAAAATAAAAGTCATAACATCTGAATTTATTAAAGCAAAAAAATTAGTCGTTACTCACGTAGAAGGCGACATTCTCAGGACCTTGCGCAACGTTCCCTAAAAGTTCTCTAAAGATGACGAAAATTCCGAACCTTTACAGAACATTAGGGACGTTCCTAAAACGTCCTCTTTTGGTAATGAAAGTGCTGCAGTTCAAGGTTCCTTATATGACTTTAGGGGGACGTTCCATTTTGGTTATTTTATGGTCAAAAAAGAATGTTACAAAGAGGACATTTGGGACATTAACAAAACGTTCCCACACGGTCCTTTGTTGGTCATTTAATAACGTTCCCGATATGAGTTTAGGCGCAAGGTCACGAGAACGTCGCCTTCTACACGGGTGTTTTATAGAAAA
Source organism: Megalobrama amblycephala (assembly GCF_018812025.1). Taxonomy (NCBI): domain Eukaryota; kingdom Metazoa; phylum Chordata; class Actinopteri; order Cypriniformes; family Xenocyprididae; genus Megalobrama; species Megalobrama amblycephala. The sequence goes on from NC_063046.1 coordinate 31,738,247, forward strand.
TAATAAAGTTTGAAGTCACCGTTATAGAGGTGAGCATTTGCTTTAGATGGGCTCTTGATTTTTGACATTTGAACATTAGATCTTCTCTGACTGCTTTAACTGTGTTTCCAAAACATGCTTGTTATAGCAAAAAAACAAAAAAACAAAAAAAAAAACAAGAGAAACTCTGATCAGATGAATTTAGTTATTTAGTGATGGTGATTCAATCATTATGGAGTGTCCTGATTTTCTCTAGAGTCTAAACTCTGAGTGTATTAACTGTTAGGTTTTTTTTTTTAATTCATTATACAGACAGAGTTTTGAGTGCTGTCTTTTAGACTCACAGACATCATGAATCAGCATATGAACCTCAACAATGGAAACAAACAAAAATATTTTTTTTGTGACTTTAGTAGCTTGTTTTGTGATGCTCAGAGTTGATCTGTTTATCTGAAAATTTTGTCACCATTGTTGAGGATCATACGCAGAATCTTGATGTCTGTGTGAATGAACTGAATGATGCTGTCTGAATAATTTCTGCACAATGATAAAAACTTTCAAAATATCAAAGCAGGACAGGATTTTATGCATTACCATAAGACTACAACAACACGAAAGAAATAAAATATTCAGAGATCAGTGGATAAAGCCATGTTATGATGATGAGATCACCTTAAACGAGCACCTAAATCCCTTTGATTGCGTGTTTTTTTTTTTTTGTTACACAGTTACAACAATTGTGAAAAAAGTGAAGTTAAAACGTCAAAGGTCAGGAGCCCAACTAAAGCAAGCTCTTACCTCCGTAACGGTGACATTTAGACATTTTAATAAAACATCAACACCTCATTAAGAAGATTTGTATGAAAGAAACAAAGTCAGAGTGGTTTGTAATAAGTGAAGATGCAGAGATCTAGAGAGATCTGTTAGTGTTTAATATTATCTGAGTTTTTTGAGGTTACCATTGTGCTGGAGAGTAGAGCCTGTGCTTCAGTCAGTGATGATCCAAAAACACTGATGATCTGCTACATGTTGTTTTATTTAAAGACAGTAACTGTGTAGTTGCTGATGCAGTGATACAGCAGAATAAAAAGCTCTTGGATTTCATCAAAAATGTCTTAATTTGTGTTCCCAAGGTATCTTACAGGTGTGGAACGACATAAGGGGGAGTAATTAATGACAGAAATTTCATTTTTGGGTGAACTAACCTTTTTAACAGGTAAAAGGTTTTAGCCCATTAATCTCACCTCTCTTTGATGAGGGCTATCCTGGGTGGTTCAAGGTTGGGGTTCTCCAGTGACTCCATCTGTGGACTACGTAGGTAGTAATAGAGTGTATGAAGGGCGTCTGGAGACCAGGAGATGGGCTGCAGGCAAAAAGGGCGTCCAGGACTGAGACTGGGACTTGCTGAAACCAAACGCTGCATATGATGCATTGCACGGGACACCAAGTCACCTGGAGGACACACACATACACTTGAACTTCAAGCACAAACCATGTAAAATGTTTCATATTGTCAAATAGTATCTTTAGCATGCAGAAAAAATAAATGCCTTTCAAATGGGCCCTGCAATAAATTCCCTAAGTTCTGAAAGCAGACAAGCACCAAAATCACAATGTGCTGCTAATAGAAAGGCCATCTGTGTTTCCAGTTCAATCCCATAAACTATAGACAGTAGCTGTACAGCCAAGTGCAATTGTGTCACTTTTTACGTGCTGACAACACACAACACAAAGCATATTTCAATATAGCAAAATATATCTTCCGCCCCATCTGTTTTATGTCCAAATGTGGAAATAGAAGAGGATTCGGATAAACTCAAACGTCTAGGAGCTTTATTCTAAATTACTCTGAGGGGCATTAAATCTGCTGTTTTTGCCTCTCAGTGCAGAAATCCAGGCTCAAGCTGTTCCCCAAAGGAGGAGAAGATACGCTGAGGACAGGCCAAAGACACACTCCTTAAAATCTGTGATGACCATTAAAGCAGCTTACAGTAAAGTCAGTGGACACAGTCCTCCATATGTGAAAAGCATCATAGAGGAAAGAGATGAGAGAACACAGCGACAGCGGAGATGCATCATTTTATCCTTGACTGGAAATACTGCTTTTGTACTTAGTTATAGCTGGCTAATCTTTAAACAACAGCTAATATGTGAAAGAAATATACATAGTTATCAAGAGGGGTGTGGGAAACAATCTAAGCAATCAATAACATATGGTCTACATGGACCTTTATGAACACTCGTGCACATTAGTTGTTAACAAAGGGCTGCTTTACGATTGCTTGAGTGTCTGCAATCATAAAGCATAAAGAGGGTGCTTTTTACTCCTTTGACCCAAACAGAAGGTGCTCTTGTACCAGCAAAACAACTGCAGGAGTGTTGCTGGTCCCCTGAGGGAGAGCGTGTTTCCCTCTTTGGTGAATGCGAGCAGCGGCCCCCCCTCCCTCATCCTGAACTGCGGTCTGCAACGTAAACAAACTGCCCACAGTTTAGGCACTCAAACCCCCCCAGGCAGGCCTGCAATGTCGAGTTGTCAGAAGAACGGCACTTAAAATGTACAGATGTCTCTCTCTGTCTTACAGACATGTAAAAACAATCATGCAAAAATAGCATTTCACTGGACAGTAATAGACTGAGATGAAAAATGGACAACAACAGTGTTTCTACATTAAAGTTTTAACGACAAGTGCCTTTTGGGTGACCTAATTCTTAAAGAGAACTGCAGTCTTTTACTAGGCTGAGAAAAGCTATTTCTTCTTGGTTAGTTCACCTAAAAATGAAAATTCTGTCATCATTTTCCTACTCTCATGTCATTCCAAAGACTTTCATTCAAAAATGAAGATATTTTGAATATTCTTTAATCCTTTTTTGTCCATCCTTTGAAAGTCCACGCAACCAAATCTTAGTATCGTAAAAGCAACCAAAACTAAAAAGATATATCGTAACAGTCATCCAAATTAATCAAGTGGTTTAATCCAAGTCTTCTGAAGAGACACAATCACTTTATATAATCAAAAGATTTAATTTAAGCTTGAACCAACATTTACAGTGTCTTTATGAACTTTTTTAAGCATCACAGTTTTGGTTGCTTAGGCTTTCAGAAATCTAGTTTCATTAAAAATGTCAATATTTCGGTTTCCAAGATGAACGAAAGTCTTCTATATAAATGATGATAGAACTTTAATTTTTGAGGGGATGAATTATCCATTTAATCAGTTATTAAGAAAAAAAAAAGAAGAAAGTTTTACATTATTGCTTATAGTTTCATCATGATAAAAGCGTGTTTAAACATATAGTGCAAAAAGTGTAGTGCAATACACAAACAAATTATTTTATGAACCAGTTCATTTTTAGTGAATCAACAAACATACAGTGCGACTAGTGTAGTTTGATTCTCAAACCAGTAACTGTTATAAGCCTGTTCTTCTTAGTGAACCTAAAATATATTGTAGAGGCAAATGGTTTAGTTCAGTGGTTCCCAAACTTTTTAGCGCGGAGAAGGGATTACCATCCTTCTGCGTACCCCCTCTCTTCCACTTCGACTGCAGTCACACCTTTACCATTAAGGGACAATATTTGCCCCCTAAATTGATTTTCCAGTGCATGTTTTTTCCTTTGTGAATAACTTTATAAAATAAATAATGTTTTAAATAAAAAATGTTCAATAGAGAAAGTAAAACGTTGAAATATTAAACTAGAACCGCCAGTAGGTGGCAGCAAGTCGCTGTTTTTATGAGTGAATCATCGAGTCATTCATTCAGTAACGAAGCAAGTGGCTGTGAATGAATCATTGAATCATTGACTCTCACGATTCGTTCAAAGCCGCAGAATTGTTCGCGAAACACAGACGTGTGTTGTAGTTCTGCTGTGGTTTTCGTTAGAACTATTATTTCATTGCAAAATAGAGTAAATACTGACATTACTGTGTTTAAAATGTACGTTTTGTTTTTTTTGACCTGTTGTATAATAATGTCACGTTTGCAGTCATGTGGATATTTGGGAACAATTGTTATCATCATTAAATACAAGAACTCACACAAGGTATGTTTTTGTATCAGAGAAAGTTTGAGTCTTAAATCGAAATTAATCCATTATCTGTGTCTATATTTCTTCTTCGTGCGAGTAAGTGCTAAATCCTCACTTTTACAAAGGAGAACGACAGTAATTTAGCGCGATAAAAGACATCATGCTGCACGCAATCTATCATATGCATGCTGCTTGTGTGGATGCAGTCATTTTTGACTGCAAATGATGAGGTAATTTGATTAAATGTACTGGATTTACGACATTTTGTTAGTTAGAAATACATATTCGATTTTAATATTATTTTATGTTAGAATTAAATGAACTAGGCTACTCAGCATTTGTTCGTGTACCCCCTTTTGTCACCTCACATACCCCCAGTGATACGCGTACCCCAGTTTGGGAACCACTGGTGTAGTTGAATACATGAATGAATGGCTATTAACCGGTTATATTTAGTGAATCAGAATCACTTAAAATTAATTACTAGTCTTTAAAAGTTCTAAAAGAACCATTACTCGAACCATTGAGTTACCAGATTAAGGTTAGGATCAGATTCAGAACCACAACTGTTAAATTTCTCTAGTCATATGACAACAATGTAGCATTTCTTTGTTTTTTAACTGAATATGAATTGAAGGGGTTATAACTTACTGAGTTCAGAGAGGCTGCCCACGCAGGTGGCCAGCAGGGCCTGCTCCAGCGTCCTGAGCTCCAGCTGTGCGTAGGCATTCTCTCTGCTCTCCACCGCTGAGTCTGGACCCTCAGCATACGGGCTGAAATGGGCAGGTAGAGACAGCTCACCTACACATGAACAAGTTTCAATGAGATGAAATCATCAGAACTCACAACAGCATCAAACAATTCAATAATATTTGATTCATTTATCGTATGTGTCTCTAAACATAAACTCTTGCGTCAGTCTTGTACATCTCTGACAATTATGGGGGGATGGGGGGAGACAGACTGCCAAGGGAAGGCCAATCGTTTCCAGTATGTGTCTCTGACAGAGATAAGAGGAGGAAGTGCGGTAAGTCATCATTTCCTCTACTCGGAACGTAGCTCTTTCTCCTTTCTTTAGTTGTTTCTTCCATGCTCATTTATTCATGCTGTGTCTGATTGCTTTTCTAAATGTCTCTAAGTATCAATTCCATTTCTGGAGATGATTTTTTTTTTTCTGATTTATTAATTTATTATTATTTACAATGTACAATAATCTTTGGCATGATATGTTTCAGCCAATTCTAAAGCCTGGTGCACACTGGACGATTTTGGCCACGATTTAGCTGTCTGAGACAAATTTTGGGAATTCTAAAAAATTCCTCTGATCCTAGGCCAAAATCTGTGGTCTTTGATTGCTAGTTTGACATGTTCGCCAACAGCAGATTAGTGATGATTATGATCAAATTTGACCTCTGATGAAATTCTGCCAGTGTCAGAAGTTTTAAAGTCCTGTTCTGCAGTATGGCTTCTCTTACGATGACCATCAAATCAAAAACCGATAGGAGCGCCGTACCTGATGACGATATTAGTGCAACAACAACAAACCACCACTTTCCCCACACACGTCGTCTTCATTTTTTTCTGAGATCCTACAGTGTGACATGGCTTACAGCTGGGATCACGTTTACCCAGTCTGACAAGAAACAATCGTAAAATCGTGCAGTGTGCAGCTGGTTTAACACTGGCACACCGGTGATTATACTGAATCTGGCTCCCAACAGAAGGGTGATCTATTTCTTCTCACCTCAGTATAAGTATAAACATAAAGAATTATAAATCCCTACAGAGTTATAAAATATGATCTGTTTTTTGCTCGCATGCAGAGATGATACATTTCCAAGCTTTCAGAAACAAAGTGCAAGTTGATAGTCAGTAAAAATAATGAGCAGATCATATGTTTGGCAGCTGATTTATCAAACTCAAATACAGGATATGTGTTTGCTTTGCTTTTTATTTGATTTGAAATCCATGCCTTCCCCTGGATCTCTCTTTCACTGGGTATCAGAAGGGGATCAAATGAGGGATTTGCGTGTGGATTTGTTTTCTTCAAGCTAAACGATAAACCATTCATGAAGTACAGTATAAACAAGCCATGATGACTCAAAATATCTCTCCAGATGTTGATCATCATCTGATATTTTGAGGCAATTTTTATAACATTGTTCTTAAATTGTATTTGCTATTTGGTTGAACAAACTCATTGTAAAGCCACGTTTTGCAGCTGAGTGAACCATGGCCTCACTCATCCACTGCCAATGTTTTGTTTTTGCTACAGCAGCAGATTCTCAGCTTAGCGTGCTACGATTGCCTACTAAACACAAAAGAGTGATCTTCAGAGCAGAGCATAGCAGTTTTTTGCCTGAACGATATTCAAAGATATACTGTACTGTAGCTTAAATGAACAGAAGCTGTGTATATATGCATTTAATACTTTTCCATATAAATCATTAAACACCATCATGTGTAAAAATTAAAAACAGAATTGTGTGGACGGGTCACAGTGGTATATATGCCACTGTTTCCAAATAATTATGCTGCACAACTTTTTCAACATTGATGATAATAATGAACGTTTATTGATAGTAGTTTGGGTAACTCACCGACTAGCAGATGTTGAAAAATGAAAGATGTTTTTGCACATACTGTATGTAGTAATGAGTCTAGTCAGAATATAACTCTGTCTATAACCACATATGCATATGCCTTGAACTGAGGCAATCTGGTCTAGTTGAGGTCATTTTACATGTGCTACAGATCATAGTTATTAGTTAATACAGTGCAGCTGAAAATACAGAAATATGTCTTTATAGAGACCCCAAATCTAAAGCAGATTTGCATGTGTAGGAGCTGTGTAGCTGTTTGGTCTGGCCTCTACGGCCAGATGGGTTTGTATATGGGTACGGGTGAGCCACAGGGTGTGTGATGCAGCTGGTCAGGCTGTGGACCCACAGACCCAAACCCCTCTATCCAGGACACACCCGTTCCCTTTCCCACAGCTAGCCGTGTCTATACTGGCAGCCGTGAGGCTTTGACATGCGTCATAGGCAGCCACACGCTCCCACAGACACACATACTGTACGCTCTCATCTGCTACCATCATTGTGGACTGAGGGGAATGTGTGTGCACTGCCATTATGTGGAGAGAAATTGAGCTCACATACACCACTGATGGGGGACTGGGAAATCCATACAAGTGTGATAGGCCTGACCAAGAGTTACACTGCCAATGAAAGAGAGAAGGAGAGAGAGAAGCTGGGAAGAGACAGGGTGAGGGGATGGTTGAAGTGATGTGGCAGAAAATACACTAGAAATGAGATGAGCAGCAACATTTACTGAAGTGAATCCAATCTTGAACTCTACTAATGTGCTTGTGTGTGTATATTGTAGATCAAAAACCATCGTAAAACCAGAAAGATGTCTCACAAATAATATGGGATCTTCATTTAAAACTCTATCGGAAACATCTAATATTGGAGTTTTATGACTTCAAAATGTGTGAAACAAAATGCTTGTTGTCAGGGTGCCAGACTGTTAAGGGCTTCTACTGGAAACAGATGTGTATGACAAAAACTCTCAGGTCTGAGTAACTCAAGAACTATTTTGATCGTATTTTTAATCTTTTAAAATCTGATGATATAAAAACAAAACCCAATAAATCAATAATTACAGTATTTTATATTATGTCCAATTACCAATAAATGACCCACCATTAACCCTTATATGCATACCTCGGGTCTTTAGTGACCCGGGACGTCATTTACTACCCTCCTCCTCGTTCATTTTTGAAAGTTAGACATCAACCTTCTTGGTATTCCTCAATCAATTCATTATAAAGAATATAACAAGAAAAAAAATCATAAAATTATAAAAGAATGCCTATTTTTGTATTCATTTTTTGTAAAAAAATTGTATAGGGTCGCAAACGACCCGAGGTGTGTATGAGTGTACCTATATTTTTTCTGCAGAACAATAATTGAATCTTAGATGACGGAATAAGTGCAATTCACCTTTATTCCACAAGGTGGCAATGTCTGATACACAATGCTGAAGTGACGACTCATTTAGACAGAAAACGAAATAATAAGAAAAACATGAAATGGCTCAGCGATTTACTGCAGAGCGAGTACTAAACGCAATCAAATATGACTGTAACTGTTACTGGATGGATCTGGTGAAGCTGTTAGCGATCAAAATATTGATTTTGAAGATGTTGAAAATTATATAGTTTTGAGAATACGTTTGAGATCGCGAATAGGCTCATATTCGTGACCTCAAACATAAACCTAGCCCATTATTTGCTGAATTTACTGGGAAATGAGCTCTGATGAGGACAGTGGTGATGGCATAAAACATCTGCTCAAACTGAGGCCTTTCAAGCTCCAAAAGGTTACAAAATATGATTTATTTTATTCTTCTGTAATTGTTACTCTAATATCAGAGGAGTTTTATATTATCGCGCCAGGTAGAGATCCTTCCGTGTTAGATATAGATCCGAGTCGATAAAGACCCGAATATGTAAGAATGATTGGCGAAACAGTCATGCATTTAAGGGTTAAAATGTATGCTATTTGTAGTATATTTTCTAAAAAATACAATAAAATAAAATCAGTGCTAACATTTTACAATAAGATTCAATTTGTTAACATTAGTTACATTGGTTACAACTACATTAGTTAACAATGAAAATACTTCTAAAGCATTTAATAATCTTATTTCATTTAAAACATAATTAATACTTTTTTATTGAAATTCTGTTAATATTATTTAATGAACCTGAGCTAAACGAACTAACAATGAACAGTTATTATTATTAACTAACGTTAACAAAGGTTAATAAATACTGCAACTCATTGTTTATTAATTCATTAACTAACAGGAACTTATTGTGCTACCAAATCAATAGTTCATCATAACATTACAGTTTATGGGTATTCATTTGCTTCTCGTTAGATGATGAAATTTTTAAATAAAAAAGTAGGAAATGAGCATGCAAATTAAATACAACCCAAAAATAAATCCAATATTGACTGATACAGATGAATCAAATAAATCTCTAACACTGTCCATGCTAGTTACTTGAAAATACCATTTGCTTTACTCCATTGCTCTGAAATGTGTTAAAATGACAATAAACCTGACTTTGATAACATTCAGACTGTTCTACATTAAGAATTAATATCCATTTGTTTGTGTAAGAACTGTTTAGTTCTTCAGTTCAAAAGTGTTCTTCGCCAGAGAACAAATCCCTTAAGAAAGTGCTGAAAGAAACCTTTCAATTGCAAACCCAAATACAACCACACTAATTTGCTTAAATACGAGTGATCAACTTATTTTGCTTGCCTGATTTGGCTCAGGTAATATGGTGTGAACACAGTGGTCCAGTCACTCTGTCACACGCTCCCACAACACCACCATTCTACACAGGGCACAATGGCACAAGTGTGCTGAAGAGCCAGAGTCAATCGGCCCTTGTGTTACTAGGTGCTGTGCTGGAAGTGCCTGTTGATTGAGGACATGGCGCGTTGACTGCTATCTCTAAGTGGTAAAAGGGGAGGTGCCCTGTTAGTTGTGTGTGACCGTGCACACGGACCATTTCTGCCAAGATTTCTCCTCTCCAGAGGGCAGACCACAGATGATAATAACAACTTCCTGCATCCCGTTCAGCTCCTTATTTAAGACACAGCCCCCACTCAGTGGAAGAGCTTTGGGTTTACAAATCCAGCCAACAGGGAAATACTATACAAGGTCAAAAGATTTACTTCATAAACTTGGCCTTAAACTTTGATATGCTGTTTTACTTTTAAAATCACCTAATAAAAGAGTTTAAAAGTAATAAATCTAATATTTTTTCCCTTGTATGTTATATGTAACCTTTATTGTAATATTTCATTGACAATTTCAATTTTAAATGTATGACATACCTAATAAAAAGAGAATGAACTTAAGAATATAATTGAAACAGTGGGCTGCTCATAAAGCAGATGGCTTTCCTACTGTGTCAGTTGCAACCTGAGTGCAACAGAACCTTCTATGAGAACCTCTATGAATGAGAAGCTCCTGGAGTTTAACAGTCTTCATAATGATAATCATTATGCAGAACATTATGCAAGGGGCCACTACTTCAGGTGTTCACATACTCAAATGCAAAAGGAATAACATGTATCCCAGACAGCAACATAGTGTGGCCCAGATCCGGCCCACATCTGGTGCATGTGGATTACACACGGAACAGATATGGGCTGGATCTGGGCTGTCACTATGTTGTTGTCAGGGATCTTACTGGCATACTGATACTACTGCCAAAACATCACTTATTCAAGTCAAGTAAGTGCAGTTTTGACTACTTAAAATCTTTTACAGTGGCAATTATTATAAAACATTTAAAAAATTGTAAGCATAAATGCCAAATGAATTGAAAATATAACATAAGTGAAATATGGACATTTGATTCAACACATTTTGTAAATGCATAACATGAGTCCAGATAATGGGTTCAAATCCCGGACGAACCCCCCAATTTCTGTTAAGTTCTCTTAGTCTAGGGGTTTGGTCATTTGATGCAATGCACTTATTCTGTACATACACTTGTGTGACCCAAATTTTTAGAATTAAAAATTTAAAAATAAGGGGACAGAAAAGCTCCACTAACTGAAATATGACCCATATTTATGAATGATCTCTGTGACGGACAGACAGGTCACTGATCACAACCTCTCTCTTTAGCCCTTTGACACCCTTGCCACCTCAAGCCGTAACTAAAACAGAACAACAGCCTGGTCAGTTTCAAAGCAGCCAGTTTGAGAGCTGCAATCTAAAGCCAAGAATTCACTCTGAAGCCTCATTCTTGAGAAAGATGGAAAAAGCAGAACAACAGTAACTCAGTACTATACAGGATCTCCATCTGCGTGCTTCTCTCACCCATAAACCCCTAAGCCAGTTTCCATGGAGGCAGTAATTTCAATTGCAAAGTATTTTTGTAGCAGTTTTTCAAAACATGTCATGGCTCTAGAGTGGATTTCCTGATCTGGGGTTGAATGGAGGACAAAATCTCTTTCTGATGATAGCTTAATTGCTTACAGACTATTCACTGGGCCTTCGCAGATTAACGGGGTTATCGCTGAGTAGGATTTTAATGTAATTTAGCTTGTCAGACTGCAATATTAATCAAAGTTGGAGGGTTTGGTAAGTATGGGATATATTGAGGAGAGACAGCATTATATCATTAATCATCCAGAGCTAATCCATAAAATATGATGGGTGTCAAGACTGAAGGCTAACAGATACTGCTAAATAAATCACTCTGTGTAATTGCTGTGATGACACACAGTTGATTAAGTTGCACTCTGTGGTAAAGAAACTGCATATATCACTCAAGGAACACAATGTGGATGCTTAATTATCCTCTATTAACCCTTTGAAATTACTTTTCAACAAGGTGTTGATTACATCACATTTAATTCAGTGTTACTAAAGATCCTCCGCTAACATCATTAGTTTCACACAAGCTAACAGAAATTGTTATATTCAAATAGTAATCCCCTGTAACAGAGGCTCAAATTTATTTGACACCTACTTAAGCAGTTAAAGGTGGAACAAAGAGGTGTAGATTAACTCAAGATAGACTGTATTCATAAAATGACTGATTGGTAGTGATTTTTATGGGCTGTCAGGAGGTATGGAGAACATATGGTGTTCCCCAGTGTATACTCACTGGTGTAAGTGCATTTTCTGTGCTCTGTGAAAAGCTCCAAAGTACCTTCTTCTTTGAACATTAACAATGTGTTAAACCCCTAGATTTCACATTTATTCAGATTAATGAGGTGCTACAGGGAACATTTTCTTTCAATTGCAATCTCTTTATGTGAGTCGAAGTGATTAGATCTTTGTTGTAACAAAACACTGAAGCAGCCCCATAAAATGTTTTATGTTGTACCATAAAATGCTACATTCCTACATGCATTAAGCTCTCATTTGATATATATCAAACCACAATTCTTCCCTTTCTTAATTCAAATCAGTATACAGTAAAGATGCATTATTTGGTGGGCATACCTGATTATTTTCAACAGAATTAAATTTCCCATGGCAGATTAAATAGACGGTTCACCTAAAATGAAAATTCTATCATTATTTACTCACCCTCACATAGTGTTTGACTTTCTTTCTTTTGTGGAACATAAAAAGCAACCTGATCAACCTGATCACATGAGAGAAAAAAATAAGTATTTTATGATGTGGTGATTCATATGAATTTGTATAATGTGATTCATAGGAAAACATACAAATTTTTGAAAAAACATAAGCATGAAGGTCCTCCTCTACCCCAGAAGCTAACCGTCAATCGGGTGCAAGCAGATCATATGAAAACATACAAATGACCATCCATTTGGCAAAACGTAAAATAGTTTCAAGATGTTGATACTGAGTAATTTTTTTTTTTTTTTTGGTCCATACAATGGAAGTCAGTGGTAATCAAAATTGCTTGGTTAACAACATTATTCGAAATGCCTTCTTTTTATGTTCCACAGAAGAAAGTATTTGACAAATAACATGACAACATTTCAATTTTTGGGTAAACTTTCACTTTTACATCTGTCTAGAAATCAGCAATGGGAATATTTTTTTGAATATTGATGAATCTAAAGTCAACTTCAGTGCAACTTCCATTACTGGCCACCCTGAATTTAGACTAAGTAACACCTCTTTGGAGCAGATGCTAATGGATCCAGGCAGGCATGCTGGGGAGTTGAGGAAGGTCAACTCGCACACAGAGCAGCTGTCACTGCATGCTAGAAAGGCACCTTCTCCTCTCCTTATAGAAAGCATTTGTCCACTCTAGGTGCTTGAGGGCCCAAGTGAGACCCTCAAAACGATGTTTATAATAGCACTTAAAGGCTATACGTGCAAATAGAGAGCACAGACCTCATGCGAAATACTAGCTTCTCTGTAGCAGCTTCAGCACATCTAGCGCTGTCTTTTTAAAATGTTTACTTCTTAATAATCCCAGAGGACATTTTGGACTTTTGAGAAAGTCTTAGCAAAGTAGAGCTAATAATCTTACCTAAGAAAAAGGTTCAGCCTCCTAAACACTCTGGCTTTAAATGACCATGGCTGGGAAATGCTCTAATTTCTGTGGTTTGTAGTCAAGCTCAAAGAAATTGGGCTGTGTGGGTGGAACGTTTTATGAGGATAATTAACCAATGATGATTACAAGGCTCCACACACAGACCAAAACTCAACACCCCATTCAGCGGGACTGCTCTCACGCTGCAGAGAGCCAATCTGATGTGAACTGTGTCTCACCTACATCCCCTCATTTGACCAGCTCTTTCATGCCCTGTCTGTCATTAAAGTCAAGTGGGGACCTCAATTAAATCAAACTATTTATTCAAGGGCTCAATCGCTTTCCTTTTAGAAGAATAACACCATGTTTCCGGTAGACATCTTGCATGGCTGAGTCATAATGGCCATTATTAGCTTGTTTATTGTGAAGGCTCATCTGCAGTTGACCTCCACCTAAAATTATGATGATAAAATTATCAAATAAAATAGATAAAAGTTTTTTTTTTTTTATTAAGTAAACTAGTTTTAATACTACAGAAGTTGTTCATGGAAGCAAGTATTAATTATACACGTGTGGGCCATTTATGCAATAATCTCTTAAGTTCATTCTGCTATGCTCTCTCATTCTGAAGAGATGCTTGTTTTTTAAAAATCACCCCCTGCCAGCCACTGCTGGGTTGTATATATTTTCAGCTTGGGATTTTCCCTATGGCCCTCCATGACAACACTGTTGTAATTTCATAAAAAACAAACCATTCTGCTACACTGACCTAATAACATATTGGAAAAACAAACAAATTCTGAGAACTTCAATTCTTTATTAAATGGAAACCTGGTAACCTACAACATTAATGCATCATGACTTCTGATACCATCTGCTCAAGGCACTTTGTGTGGACAAATGCGTAGAGGCCATAGAACAAGACCACAGTAGCTTTCACAACAAAAAATAGGCCTTTTTATGTCATTTAAGCTGCGCAGCAAACAGTTCCAGATGTGGCTCTGCTCAGCATGTGAGACAAGAGTGTTGTGACATGAAAGCCTATATGGCATCCTTCTCTCATTTGAAAAGTCTCAAGTTTAAAAAAAAAAACTATTTCTGGTTCTCAAACATTTGATTTCCAGGAGGAACAAAATTCAAATTGACTAACAGTGAGTGTATGTGTCACGGTTTGTAGCAAACGTGAACACGAAGGATCGAAAGTATTTTAATATAACTCTCAGGTAACAGAACACAGGATAACTTCCATAAAGCATAAACAGAACAGAAACAAAGAGAACTTAAGTACTGGCGATAATGAGGCACACACAGCTAAAATAAATGACAAATCAATTAACAACCATGACAACAAACTAAGGGAAACGGTGCAAACTGAAAACAAAGTCCAAAGCTGTGTGAGTGTGATAGAGGGCAAATAATATTTTATCATCATATTTTTTACTCTAAGAGCTGGATGTGTTGAATGTGCTTTAGAATATCATGTGACTGCTGAGTTTCTAAGCCTCAGTGTCACGCAGGTCAGCTGTATCTTAGTATAAGTGAGCAAAACAATTTTACCAGCCGTGGGTGATTGAGCACGAGTGCACTGTCACATCAATCACGCCAAGTGTGTACATGTGAATCAGATTAATACATTTCTAAGCCTATGCCTCCATAGGGGGTGTTTGAACTACACCTAGTAAAAACCACTCATGGAAAGATGTTAATAGCTACCACATTCAAATGTACAAAAGTGAGGTTGTTGTTGATATATCCTACTCTGTGGTATGTAGTTTGTGTGCTGTTGTTGGTTTAATGGCAGCTTGATGGTTTATATTTCATTCCCACAGGATATCAAAAAACTCTTACTTTTAAAGGCATGAAAATGAAACCATTTCCTCTCTTGTCTCAAAAAGGCTGCCCTGTCACAGAGACGATCAACAGACTGATTTAAACCAGAGGGAGAGTGTGTGATGGCTTTCCATGCCTCTCTCACTTGTTTCTGCTTATTTTCCACAGCTATACACGGCTTATGGATGGCTTAGAGCAGAACAATGGGCTTTTTGTGCATTTCTGAATATGTGTGTGCCCAGTGGGATGTACGGCCACAGCCAAACCTTGTTTATAATGGGGAAGCTACCATTTTATCAGCAAGTTCTGATAAACTGTGGAAGAGAGTGAAATCCACACAGGTAAGCAACGCAAGTCTGAAACATTAACCCCTGGTTTCACAGACAAGGCTTAAGCCTAGTCCCAGACTAAAATGCATGTTAAGCATCTTGCACAGACTTACCTTAAAATATGTTACTGCCATTGTTTTGTGTAATGTTTCTTTCTAAGTCACATTTAGAAGAGCTACTTAAATATCTAAGGTCCTGGCCTAATCTAAACCCTGTCTGTGAAACCAGGCCTATACGTTTATCCATGAATATGTACAGTATTATAGTATTACAAGGAAATTATGTATTCACGGCTTTAATAAGCCATCACTTGTGCCAAAAGATGGTAAATATAAATTTCTTGTATTCACACCAAAGGCACCGCATCATTGGGCCTTGAGGTGTCATGCATAATGATCAGACTTGTGGTGAGACTTGCTTTTCTGACATTTGTTTATACATAATTATGCAGAGCTGTGAACATCCCCCTTTGAGACCAGATGAAAGTGGAAAAGATAATTAGTATTTTCAATGAGACCAAGATCAAGGTGCCTCTCAAAGACTCAGAATCTAATAAAACAATACATTTTTCAATGATAAGAATCAAATAACACATGCAAACAAAATAACGAATACTTTGCTACACTTTACATTACAGAGCTCATGTTACATTACAAAATGTAATTATTTGCAGAGAGCCACTCTTAGAAATTAGTGTTCATTATTATGGATATATTGTAAACACTTAGGTAATAGCATGCACTTTGGACATGTTTGTAATTTTAACAGAATAATAGATTAACTAACAAATTACTCACATTCAAACTTCTATGAATTTTGAAGGAACTCTTTGTTTTGAATTACAATGGTTGCCAAGTGCATAAATTCATATTATGGTGGTAGTAAGTCTTATTTAGCCACTTTTATTATAACTCAAATTTCATTTCACGACATTATAATGTATGCTGTGTAGGATAAAACGTGAAAGTCTCCACAAATATAACAACCTTTGAAAATTCCCAGGGTAACCAGTGCTCAAAAATACTACTTTACAACTGTAAAGTGTTAACTACTTTTAAAGGCTATTGGATTCATTTGTGTCTTACCATTGGCGTTCTTCCCGCAGATGAGATGTTCGTAGTTTTGCACTAGACCAAATATATCCGCGTCATTGCTGACGGCAGCCTCCAGCGCATCAGCCGTCACTGGGAAGGTGTTGGTTCCCCTCCGCGCCGCCAGCAGCACACGGTGCCCAATTTCCTCCACTAGATTTTCAATGCACGCCGTTAAACAGATGACCGCGTACTCATGAATGCGCACTGAGATGCGAGTGTCCACCATCCATCGGAAAAAACGTCCGACAGACAAACTCAGTGTGCAGCGGGAGGACTTGCTCTTGCGCAGAACCTCTCCAGCGCTCATGCTGTACAACGAGATGGCTTTGACCGCGGCCGAGACGCAGCTTTCCGCCAGCGACCAGCTCATGATCAGTCTCATCGCGCTCTGCACCTCGAACCGCGTGCACCTGCAGTGCACAACACTCAGCCGCTGCGCCTCTCTGGAAATCCGCAATAAAACTCTACGCATAAGCACTGACAGACTCCTGACGCTCTCTGGAGTAAAAGACAGTCCTTCTCCAGAAACTTTACGCAGGACGACATCGATCTCTTCATCTGTCCAAGGGAACTCCTCTAACTCTGGTAACCTCGGACATTTGGAGAAGATGTCTTCTGGGTCTTCAGGAAGCACCGTGTTCACCGTGTCCCAGCTGTTGTTCCTGCTGTTCATGGAGCCCGTGTAGCTCCACCAGTTTCCCCGCTGTGGAGAGCTGATGAGCGCCTGCGAGTTGGACTTGGAGGAAGACAGGCTAAGGGATCTGTAAGAGTCACCGGCTCCATATCCAGAGTCCAGAGTCAAATCCTCCAAAGTCTTCATAGTAGAACTGCTCAATGCTGCCATATCTTTCTATTTTTTTTTTAAGTGGAGTGATTGATTTATTCCACGTTTTTCAATTTATGGAACTTAACAGGAGTTGGAGTCCTTCCCGGTTAGTAAAAATGCAGCACAAAGGCAAAATCCTTGTCTTAAGTTAACGCACATCCATAGCTAAGCACAGTTATTGGTTTAAGAAGTCTGCACTCATGGGCAACCGAGTGCCATATGAACCCTGCTGCTCAGACAGAAACTTTTAACAGCGAAAAGTTCTGTCCAATCAGCGGACAGCTTTCTCTCAGCCAATCAGACACATGCAGTGATGATGGTTATAATGGTTCTAACTGGGACAAGAATGTTCGGTCGTTTCTAAAATTCAGTTTTGGCCTTTGCACCGTTTTTTATCCAGTATAAACACAATCTACAGTAAATCTATATATTTTTAAATTTGATTAGATTAATGATTTTCTTAAAAACATCAAAAAAAAAAAAAAAAGATTAGTATCGATTATTATCGACTTAATAGACACAGCAGCAATCAAATCAAGTATTAGCCAGAAAATTATATATTAATAATAAAAAGGTGCCTTAAATATTCCTGAATCTGTTAGATGGTCGTGTATGCCCTCATGTGGTGGTTAGTTGGACTATGCTGAAATAATATCTGAACAAAACTCATTTTAATGAACTTTATTTATTCTTCAAAATAAGAAATTTTAACAAGGAAAATGTACATACCTAAATCCTCTACAAACAATTTCACAGAAATTATCCCTTCATCAAAACTTGTCTGGATTACTGTATAGATCTAGTACTCTATATTTTACACCTCTATTATAAGCACTTTGAGTAAACCCCCACTATTTTAAACTACTCAGTATGTTTGAAATAAAGAGACAAACTGCAGAATACTGGACAACCCCCTCTCTTCATATTTCTTTATATTTCTCTAAATTTTAAGATTGGCAAAGAGCCATTTAAAAATGTCCCATGTGCAATTGCCTTCAATCATCCACTGTTAGCTCCTGGTGTCCTCAGAGATTCAGATTTTACCCATCAATTAAAAGTTAAATGAACTTTGGCAAAGCCCTTAAGTAAAATGTCCAAGTCCAAATATCAAAGTCCAGCGCTCACGTCAAACACAGTGCGGCAGGCCTATGTTCCAGTGTAAGAGCATCATCTGGGGCAGAAATTACCACCACACACACACACACAGCCAGCCAGCCAGAAACAACAGCAGGGTCCTCAGTGCTCTTCTCTTATCCTTGAGATGGTCTTTTAATAGGAATGTTCCACATGCCCCGCTTGGAGTGGAAATAGTGGTAAAAGTTCCTTAGTCGCAGTCTTTCTACCTCTAGTCCATTTTGCAGAACCCTGAGAGAAGGGCACAGATGTGATGGAGGAAGAGATGCAAAAAACAGTAATTACACCAACACTAGAACTGAGAATTTTGGTAACACTTTATTTTACAATGTCCTTATTACGTTACATTTTGCTATAAATTATGCATAATTACATGCAACTAACCCTAAAATAAGCCCTAATCCTAACCCTAACCCTAAAATACATGTAGTTCATTAATATTACTCGGTACTTAAATGTATAACACCGTAACAAGGACAACTTGAAATAAAGTGTAACCAGATTGATTTGATATTAAATTTCATATTCTCTGAACCTTAATTAAGCCAAACCATTTAACAAAGATGAGAGGTTACTAAGTTTTGCTCCCAAGGCAATACTTTTATATCTATTTATTTATTCTGCAGTTTATTCAAAAAGAAGAGTACAGAGATGCAGTCACTATGTTCAAAAAGGTTAAAAAATATCACAAAGTTTAACTGTATGGACCTGAGTTAAGATGATCTAATAATGAACAGTTGAATTTTTTTATAAACTAACGTTGACAAAGATTTAAAAATACTGAAACAAATGTATTGCTCATTGTTTATGTTAGTTAATGCATTAGCTATAATGTTAAGTAATGGGACACTATTGTACAGTGTTACCAAATTGGTATTCCCAATAGAATGTATGCAGTTACCGGTCCAGCAGCTCCCAGTCTTCTCCTCCCCAGCGGTCTTTAAACTCCTCTGTGTTCATCCCACCAATTTTATCAAAATCAGATTTATAAATACCAAACAAGCCAAAGCCATTCACTTCCCAAAAGCCTGTGTGCAAAAATTGAAGACGTAAGATAAATGTACAATGACATTGGCATTCCCTCAGTCTCTTAAAAATGTATTCTAAACAAATGTATCTAAAATATGCATTTTATAAAGCAATTTCATTTGAAAATGCATTCATGTGCGGTGCCCTATGTGAGAGAAATCATTTAAAAAATGCCAGAGGAGGCGGACAGCCTGATGTATGACAAATCAGAATGAATATTCAAATTGAGTAACATCATTTGTTTTTGGCAAAAATATGCCTGACAAAAGCAAATGAGAGAATAAATTAAATTAGCCTCTCTCTGTATAAATAACCAGTTATAAGATTGAAATGTTAATAATTAATTTTCAAACAATCAGCTTTTAATATCACATATCAATCCTGCTTGTGGTAAAACAATTCATTAATGAATTAATTGTGGAGATTTTCATAGTTATCTAAAATATTTGGGGTGAAAATTCTTCAAGAACATCAAAACAAGTGAATAACAGGGTCATATATAAATTTGCTATAAAAGTTTCTCTCTCACACACACACTAATGTTTTTATGTTTTTGTAAAAAAAAAAAAAAAAAACTTTTTTTCACCAAAGTGAATTAAATTGATAAAAAATAAACTGGTATTATGTCTATAGCAGAGGAATATGACTCCATTTAAATATAAACAGGATTTGCGAGAAATAGAATCAGACACATAATGCACAACTGGTGTTTAAGCAAATGTGTTTTGTATGTGTTTAGCAGCTGTCTCTAAATGTGTCTGTGTATATGTCTTACCATCCGGCTCCAGAGGTGAGCTCCCACAGTCCAGTCTCATGACGATGGGTGCGAAAGCCAGTCTGCCTTCCACACAGTGTTTCCTAATGGTCTCCAGGATATTGTGAGGGAAGTGGATGTGCAGGTCACACAGGAACACTATGCTGTGACTGTCCTGGAAATTACGTTTTATACCATCACCAGTGTTGGGGGTAGTGTGCAACAAGTAAAATGCTTGGAGAAAATGTGTAAATATGTTACATATGTATAATTACATTTATGTTTTGAATTACTTTTCAATTTCTGAACAATTAAAAAAAAAAAAAAAAAAATTACATTTTCTAATATATTTATGGATAAATACAAACCAAAAACCTCACATTTCTCCATAATGTAAAGTGTAAATAATTATGGGAACACTTTATTTTAAGGTGACATAGTTACATGTTACTACACGTACTTACTATAGTAATTATGCATAATTACAAGTAACTCTATAGTAAGTACATCTAGTTAATTAACAATAGCAGTACTTATTTGAGTAAGTACAATGTAACTAATGTAAATAATGTGTAACCAAAATTATTCTTCAAAGATTAAATTAAATAAATAAATATAACAAAGATTACTGTAGTTTGTTTTACAAGAAAATTACCTTTCGACCTATTTCAACACTTAATTCAGTGTGTTACTTGCCATTTCTTTATAATTTTTTTTTTTGTAAAATTTACTAGCCAGTTCTGAGAGAAAGTTGTTTCAAGTAAATCTTTTTTCAGTGTAGACTACACCACTTTGGGACACTAATAAATACTTTCTAGAATTAAAGAATTAAAGTTATCAGCTATAAAAAAAATGCATCACTTTCCATTAAAAGTCAATGAAATTACATTTTTAAGGAGCACCATAATAATTATAAATATCATATTGAAACATTGACCATCCTTTTTATAATAGCTATTGACTCACAAATACTGTAAATGCAAAATCTTTTTCTTCTCACCTCTATGTTGTCCACACCCATCTGTAAGCCAGACGATCTCTCGAAGTTCCCTTCACGTCTCAGATACTCATACCTACACACACACAGAGCCTTGTTTTCTCAAGTACAAACAGTTTGTGTGCCCAACAACAGGACTCACATTACGTATGCAGGGTCTCTGCTCTTCAGGTGCTTTGCTAAATGTGGAATGAAGAACTCAGTATTCACCTGGGCACAGTGCTCTTCCTCAATGCCTGCTCCACATCCATGTCATCGCTCTGGAAGTCTACGATGATCACACTGAAATTCTCATCCCTGGTCTCACGGTGCAGGAGCTCCATATCTGAGATAAACTGCTGCACCCAGCGAGCTTGATTCTTTACTGTCGCAGAAGACAACTCAGATGAGTGGCTATGAAACCGTAAGATTTATTAATATTTGTGAAAGTCTTTTATACAACACTGAATTTATGCATTCAGAAATACAGTAAAAACATGAATATTGTGAAATATTATCACAATTTAAAATGAATTTTTAGTATCATTACTCTAGTCTTCAGTGTCACATGATCATTCAGAATTCATTCAAATATGCTGATTTGGTGCTCTAGAAAGATTTCTTATTATTTTCAATGTTGAATACAGTTTTGCTGATTAATATTTTTGTTGAAACCATGATACATGTTTTTCAGGACACTTTGATGAACAGAAAGTTCACAAAAAAAATTAAAGGTGCCCTAGAATCAAAAATTGAATTTACCTCAGCATAGTTGAATAACAAGAGTTCAGTACATGGAAAAGACATACATTGAGTTTCAAACTCCATTGTTTCCTCCTTCTTATGTAAATCTCATTTGTTTAAAAGACCTCCAAAAAACAGGTGAATCTCAACATAACACAGACTGTTACGTAACAGTCGGGATCATTAATATGTACGCCCCCAATATTTGCATATGCCAGCTCATGTTCAAGCCATTAGACAAGGGCAGGCAGTATTAACGTCTGGATCTGTGCACAGCTGAATCATCAGACTAGGTAAGCAAGCAAGGACAATAGCGAAAAATGGCAGATGGAACAATAATAACTGACATGATCCATGATATCATGATATTTTTAGTGATATTTGTGAATTGTCTTTCTAAATTTTTCATTAGCATGTTGCTAATGTACTGTTAAATGTGGTTAAAGTTACCATTGTTTCTTACTGTATTCACGGAGACAAGAGAGTCGTCGCTATTTTCATTTTTAAACACTTTCAGTCTGTATAATGCACAAACACAACTTCATTCTTTATAAATCTCTCCAACAGTGTGTAATGTTAGCTTTAGCCACGAAGCCCAGCCTCAAACTCATTCAGAATCAAATGTAAACATCCAAATAAACACTATACTCACATGATCCGACGCATACATGCAGTATGCATGACGAACATCTTGTAAAGATCCATTTGAGGGTTATATTAGTGTGAACTTTGTAAATGCACTGTATTATAGTCGAGAGCTCGGGGGGTAGGGAGCGCGTGATTTAAAGGGGCCGCAGCCTGAATCGGTGCATAGTTAATGATGCCCCAAAATATGCAGTTAAAAAAATGTATTTAAAAAAATCTATGGGGTATTTTGAGCTGAAACTTCACAGACACATTCAAGGGACACCTTAGACTTATATTACATCTTGTAAAAACTGGCTCTAGGGCACCTTTAATTGTTGTTATTGTTCAATTTAATATGTCCTTGCTCAATAAAAGTATTAATTTCTTTAAAAAAAAAATCTCACCAAGCATAAACTTTTGAAAAGTAGTGTGTCAGATTATGGCTATAATTTAAATAATCATTAACATTTACAAAGTCTGTACTGTACTGTATAAACTGGAATTTGTATTTGTTATAAATACCTGGTACAACAAAGTGTATCATCACATCATGTCTCCATTCTAACATGGCTGGCTGGCAGAGCAGGGGTTTGGCCCAGCTGGTGCTCCAGAGTGTGGTGTTGTGTATTTGGGTACTGGAGCCACTGGGCAGGGGAGTTTTGGAGGGTGTATGATGGGACGAGGGCATAGTTCCTTCTCTGCTTTCAATTCCCTCCTCAAGTCGACTGCGGTGCAACAGAAGATAGATGTAGTCAGACAGGCGCACCACTCTTTTTCCTCCCTCCATCAACAATAGTTCCACCAAATAACGGTTGCCCCTGGCTGAATCTCTCCGCTTCTCTACATTTACAATTCGGACCAGAGTGTAGATCCTGATAGAGAGGCAAAAAGAAGAAAAAGAGAGGGAGGTACTGTAAATGAACTTGAATGAGACAATGAGGAATATGTACCTGCAAAATAGAAGCATATACTGTAACACCACACATCATGTTTAATCTAGTTGTGTCAGGAGTAATAAAGCTTTCTCATTTGTTATTTAATAAAGTTGCATAAAGCGACCCGCTGAGAGAGTGCTTAACAGCAGGAGAGTACACTTGAGCTGCAGGCTCAGCAGGAAAAGCACACACATCTATTTAAACTGGTCATATTTTTCATTTCTTTAATTATTTATTTTTCTTTCACTGTGGTCCATATTTAGTAGTAAAGTGGTCTACACCTAAAATAATTTATTTTGTAAATACATTTTATTCATCAAAAAAGATATTGTACTGTATGTGCTCAAGAAGAAAAAATAACCAGTCCGTTCTCAACAAAAATGTATCAGCCAAATAGCAAAAATTGTCTGCACAATGAAAAACATACAATTAGACTAAAGCAAGGGTCTATCAAAAATATTTCTTTAATTTAACATATGCAAAGTGAAAAAATCACCAAAAAAAGTGAAAAGTGTCTTAAAAACAGACAAAAAAAGCAGACATTTCAGCTCATGCTTTCTTCAATACTCAAGGAGCAAACAGCAACAACATTCTTTTATAGGCAAAATTACAAATTGTTACCAGCTGAGCTTAATCAATAGGTGGTAGGTGATTACCAAAACCAATAAAAAAAAGGAAGAAAGAAAAATAAAATAAATAATAATGGTAAAAATATGTTTTATTCCTTCTCTATAATTATACATAGTATTAAAAAAGCAGTTTTTCCCCTGCTGTACCTTTACGCCTATTTAAATGCTGTCTTTACACAAGAGGGAAGTGTCCGATTTGTGAACAAATTGTTATTTTAACTCATTTACAAAAACTGTTTGATCCAGTTCACAAAACCAGTATGAATGATTCCAAATCTTGAGTTCAATTCACTGACTTATTGATCTAGTTATAGAAGTGAAGTAATCAACAACTAAAATTATATCAGTTTATCATACAAAACTATTGAACAGCTTCAGAAAACTTGTATAATGCCCAATTAATGGACACATTTATGGTGATAAATAAATATGGTTTTAAAAAAAATGTATGCACTTTTATTTTGAAAGGTCCAGTCGATTATTTGTAAAACGGACAAAGAATCAACCTGTACATTCTTCAAAATTTTGTAGAAGAAAGAAAATCATACAGGTTTAGATCAACATGAAGGCAGGTAAATAATGACAGAGTTGTGTCACAGTGAACTATCCTTTAAGTATCTTCATTTGCATTTTAACATCATGGTTTAGCACCCATACACGCTCACCCTCCATTCCGCTCGTTCAGCCTCTCCATGTACTGTGAGATCACATCAATGACCTCGCTCTCTGCGAGCTGCAGATTTCCCGAGACGTTACACCTCAGGTCATTCCAGTCTGACCTCAGCAGCTCAAAGTCCACAGGGTTCACGCTGAAGGTGCGCTGCCAGTTGATGGCCTCCTCTGTCAAAAGTGGCCTCACTTCGGCCTCCTCATAACTGTACTCGGACATCTCTCCTTCTTCAAGACCCCTGCTCTGAGGAGCCATGTCCGATCCCCCCGGCATTTCCGAGATCTTTGTTGGCTGCACCACCGGAGGCCGGCTGTTCTCAGACGAGTTTAGCCCAGGGTGGCCTCTCTTTTCCGAGCTTGATGGGGGCAAGCTGTCTGAATCCGATATGAAGGTGGTAGGGTCGCCCTCATTACGGGGCCCAGGCTCTGTAGGCAAGGAAGAATGGCTGTGCTTTAACAGGGCAGTTTGGGTGGAAGTCTTGTGCCCCATTAAGGAGAAGTTCAGCCATGGGAGAGAAGCAGCTGCTTGTGTTTTTAAGGACCTCCATTTTGAACTTAAATCCACAAGCCTCCTGGTCTTTCTAGATTGATAAAGGAAGACACCAGGAAACACTTCCACAGGAGGCTTTGGTCTGCTTACTGGAGGACGGGGTCTAGTGATGTAAATTTTGTTGGTATTAGTCTCTTTCTCCACACTGGTCCCAACCACAGGCTTGCCTGCGCTACCTAAAATCCTATTAGCCAAAACATAGAGAGAGGACTTTTGAGGAAGCTTATAGGGGGACCTTCCCTTCACAGGTGGACTAGCAGTTTTTGTAAGTTTACTCTTGTTTGGCAGTTCAGTGTCAGGAAGTTGCCATGTTAAAGAACGCCCTCTCTGAACCAGTGCAGATGTTTGGGTGTCTCTGTGCTCCTCGCTTGCTCCCGTCTGTTCATTTAGAGACCCACTTTGAGACTCTAATGCACCTGCACTACCCTTTGCCTGTCTTTGCCTTATTTCTGTCATTTTATCATCCACCACCAGAGAGTGTTTATAAAACCTTTCCCCTTTAGTTCTTTTACTCCTTTCTTGCTCTTTGAACTGATTGTATTGCCTCTCTTGCTGTAAGACATAGCTCTTTGAACCCCTGTCTAGTCTATCAGGCTTTGAGGAGGCTGTAATCCTTGACATCTGATAGGGTGGACTGGTCCTCCTGACTGGCTGGTTGCTGGAATTGATAGTCTCCTCTGGGTCGACACCCTCTTCCTCCTCCAGGAAATCTGTCAGAAGAGACAAACCCCATCAAACTAAAGCCCTTTAAATAATTCATATAATCCGAAATGAGAATTGCTTAATGATATGATTAAAGAGTCAGTGACATGTGTTGCGGTGTTGATAGAAATCTACGACTAATCATTTTCATTTCCAGGCCTTCCAATAATGCATGTTGCAGCTGTCCAAATTTTGTGGTAAATTTTGACACACAGTGCACTTGAGGAATTATAGCCTATGAGATGAACCAGTCATTAGGGAAACTGCACCAGCATAAAAAGGCACATTGTGATTTTTAATGCAGGAACTTTGTACTAAGGGTATTGCAAAATGCTGGTATTGACAATAAGCATAAAATTTAAAAATAATGAAATGTTGTTATTATGTTAATACTATGCATATTATACTATCTTAAATAACCCAGTACCAGTGTCTGTTTGACACTCCAGTGTAGTAGGTGTAGTAGGTGGCGGTACTAAACCTTAACGCTGGTTGCCACCTGTCATAACATGGGGGGAAAAAAGAAACAACGCTGCAGTGTGTAGCTACTGCCGCACAAAATCATGTCAAAGGAGATGACAGACAGAAAAAGCACCCCCAAAAAATCTGATCGCCAGTGAGGGACTTTTTAGATTCCATAAAAAAGATGGCATGTTCAACACTCAAGTTCTTTATGAACTCTTTTGTTCTTTTTACAGTTATGGTTACGAACTCCTACACTCATATTTTGAGTGCGATTCATTGGCCAAAACATTGAATCATGAAATAAAGGTAAAGATTAATTTGACTGATAGCATGTTTTTTTTCTTTTCTTTTTTTTTTCAAAATTCTATAGCTATCATGATAATATTGTTACCACAATTTTTGGGGGCATGATAATTGTGTAGTAAAAATCTGATATTGTGCCATAATATTGTCTGTATTGTATGCCTTTGTATCAGTGACAATCAAATGGTATCTTTCTAATAGTGCAACATAAACCTTGTAATGATCCTAATAAAGCTGGTGGCCAACTGTTTTATTTACTCTTCATAGCCCATTTCTACTCACATTTGGCGTCTGGCCTGTGTTAATTTTGAACCTTGGGAACACATATGTCTCTTGGCTCATTACAGATGTCATGGTGAGATTTTAAAGAGAGTAAACAGCTGCTGAATTCTTATCTGTTATTAAGATCCCAGCTGAACACAGACCATCAGGTTTGGGGAAGAAAACAGGCTGGTCATCCTCCTCCTCATCCATCTTCATGTACTTATAGAAGCCAAATCTATATGACAATTCAAAAGAATGGCAGGGCCATGTTTACCTTTTTATTTACATATTTAGTTAGTGTCTGATTGGCTAATTTCTTGTCACGATCAATTGGGATTCATACTTTTCTAAGTAGACAGGGGACTCTCGATAGAAGCATTTGTTCTTTTTCTCCATATGAGTAAGTCTGGTGAAGTCATTGGGATATACATAGGAAAGGTAGACCTGGTTGAGCACACACAGGAATAAGAGAAAATAGGTAGAGATACTTGGTAAATGCATTTCCAAAATATTATGCCAAAGTGTATCAAATAAAACAATCATAAGAATTAAAAATGGTGACTGTGCTTGGATAGCATGAGGTTTAACAGATGCACCACCCCTGTGTTGAACAGTCATGGCCAAAAGAGGGCACTGTTTGCTCTAAGCTCAGAAATCTCTTAAAAGAGATTAGGTCAAGTACCACTACATCAGTGGTTCTCAACCATGTCAGGGGGACAGCTGTCCAAGTCAATATTCAAAGGCCAATATATTTGTGGCGGTAATGACAAAGCTGCTTATTTACACAAACTAGGAGTGGCACACTCTTCAAAATAAAAGTTCTTTGTTGGCATTATGGTACCATGAAGAACCTTTAACATTCATGGAACCTTTCCATTCCATTCTTTATAGTGGAAAAAAGGTTCAAATTTAGACAATTTTCCAGTCATATTCATTTTAGTAAAAGTTTTATTTTTAAGTAAAAAAAACAAAAAAAAAAAAAACTCTTTTTTTTTTTTTTTTACTCACATTTAGCAATATTTCAGCCTTTTTTTTGAGCTTGGCACAACTAGAAAATTATATTGTGTATAAATTTGTAAAGAATTCAATAATTTACGTGACTTTTTCAGTTCTAGAAATGGTGATTTTAAAATTCCTCATCTTTATTTTTAGCTGTTTATTTTAAAGTTTGCTTTGTTTTATTTTAAGCCATCTTGTGGCCCCCTTGGAAGTGTGCTGAGCCCCCCTAGTAGGTCCCAGGCCCTTGGTTGAGAACCTCTGCACTGCATTCATGTTCATGAAAATATTTTTTCAATATCCTACTTCTTATAAAATTCAACTCTAGCATTTTTACAAAATAAATATATATATATATATATATATATATATATATATATATATATATATATATATATATATATATATATATATATATATATATATATTATTATTATTAAATTGTTTCTCTTAAACTAGCAGCTAAAAACCAGTCATAAACATTCTGTCAGTTGTACTGCCAATAAAACAACATAGACTATAGACAACATAGAGACTATGTTACTTACAAACTGCAGGCCTTGATAGCGTGCGATAGGGAAGTCCTTCACCACATATGTAGGAGAGTAGACACAAGATGGCAGAACATTCTCCAGCCTGGAGTGATCTATCATGGGAACTAGGACAACAAATATGTCATCAAACGGGACAATTCCCACATTTTGATGAGCTTAAATTGCTGTTACAAATAGCTGCTCAGCACAACATTTTTCCATTTACCTAATTTAAAAATGTATTACAAAGAATCAGCTAGTTTCTATACAGATACCCAATGGCTTCCATTCATCACTATTAGCTTGTGCATTTTAACCCACCCAAATGTACCTCCGTCCTGATTGTCACATATTCAGTGGTGCTGCTCCTAACAAGCTGACATTCTACAGTGTATCTACACACACTACCATATGGACCTACCAATGCACTGCAAAGCTTCCACATAAGCAATTAAACATTAGCGCATCTGCAAGCCACAGTAGACATTGTCTATACAGATAGATGGCTGTTTGTTTTGTTCAACTGCAGCCATATATACACATAATATTGCTAAAATGCAGCAAAAAAAAAAAAAAAAAAAAACATTTAACAGTCTGCTTTTTTTATTCAGTGCTGATTGAACTGTAAATGTCAAAATTAGCTGTCAGTTCTCACAAGATTATCATAAAACATTATTGGGTGAAAAATTTAAATTGTCTAATTTTATGTTACATTTAAAATATTTCCATTATTATATAAATATGTTATCGCTACTATTCAAAAGTTTTGGGTCAGTACGATTTTTTTAAAGAATTTTTTTTTATTTTTTTTTATTACCCAACACTTGTCTATAGGTACAAAGTAATTACCATGTATGTACCATTGGAAAGTACAGCAGTGTTTCTTATTAGTTTCCATGTACATACATGTCAGGTAAGTTCCTTGTGTTACCACTCTTTTACTTGTATGTACAACATAATTACTATATATGTAACAAGAAAGTACACGTACTGTAAAAAAAAGTGCTACCAAAAAATCTGTTTCAAATACATGCTGTTCTTTTGAACTGTTTATTAATCAAAGAATCCCCCTCCCACTTGCAACAACTCTTCTCTTCTTTGATGATGTGTTCACTGGCACAAGGGTGGGACAAAAACCTCTCTGATCTAGCAACCTGTCACTCACATGAGATTGAAGCAATAGCAAACGACAACAATCCAACAAATCCAATCGATTTCTGACAGACAAAATCCAGTCCCTCACATTTTTTTCATTAAAGAAGCTCAGATGTCACCATAGGGAAGAAAAGACGATTACAACTTCCATTTCATACCAACTTTAAGCAGCAAAAAAAAAACAAAAAACAAAAACACATTGATAATACTAACAAGAAATGTTTCTTGAGCACCAAGCATATTAAAAATGATTTCTAAAGGATCATGTGACACTGAAGACTGGAATAATGACTGCTAAAAATTCAGCTTTGCCATCACAGGAATAAATGTTAAAATATAATAATCAACAAAATGATTTGTTTTCTATTATAAAATATATTAAATATAGAAAACAAATGAATCTGATCAAATAAATCCTTGGTGACCATAAGAGATTTTCAAAAACATTAAAAAGTCTAAACTTTTAAACATTACACAGCAAAATCCCCAGAGTTAAATCAACTCTACTCAGAGTACATATGGTCCCTCTCTACATAGTGTTAAAGTAACACTAAAGCAGTTGACGTTAATGAAA
This sequence comes from Megalobrama amblycephala, assembly GCF_018812025.1. Taxonomy (NCBI): domain Eukaryota; kingdom Metazoa; phylum Chordata; class Actinopteri; order Cypriniformes; family Xenocyprididae; genus Megalobrama; species Megalobrama amblycephala. The sequence goes on from NC_063046.1 coordinate 31,768,434, forward strand.
TAATTAAGTGATTAATTAAGTGATGATTGAGCGAGCATTAGTGATGAACACCTGCTGTTAACAAGCAGAATCACTGATGAGAAACACAACTGACTTCCAGCCACAGCCTAAGATGAACTCAAATGAAAATAAAAGACATTAAATCTCTCAAGATCTGATTAAACAACTCCACAAACAGCATATTATCTCATTAACTTTAACCCTGTTACAGGGTGTAGGTTGCGGTAGAGACGAAGCATATATGGACTTCAGCAATCAGGGTATTTATTAAACAAGGAGACAGAACAACCAAAACACGCTTTCAAACAATACTAACAACAAGAACGGACAGGGAGAGCAAGGAGTGAGTCCAACTTAAAGGGAGTGCTGACGATGACAACAGGTGCAGGGAATCCAGGGAGAAGCGGGAAGCTGATGAGGGAAGTGCAAACAGATGATGAACAAGGAGGAACATGGGAAAACGAGTCCGGGACAGGTGTGGTTGTAACATTTCCTCCCCCTCCCCGGGAGGTGCGTCTTCGCGCCCAAGATGTAACAACGGGGGAGGCGGGGTGGGCGCCCTGGAGACCTATACGCAGGTGCGGGGGGAGGTGCAGATGGGTACGGAGGTCTCCAGGGCGGGTCTAGGAGCTTGGGCCATCATGGCGGCCTCGGCTGCTGGAGCAGGCTCGTAGGCTGCTGGAGCGGGCTCATAGGCAGCTGGAGCGGACGCGTGGGCAACTGGAGCTGGCTCGTGGGCAACTGGAAAGGGGTCTGGAGATGGAGTCCAGGACATCCCCTCATACTCGATTAAAAGCCCCACGGGTACTGGAGTGGGCGTCACTAGGAGCGGCGATTCAAGCTCGGAGGCAAGCTTCACTGGAGGCTTGGGCTGCAGGTTTTGCTGGAGGCTCCGGTGAGGCAGCGGCCACTCTCATAGGTTGTCTGGGCCTCGCGGTGGACTTCTTGGGCGGCTTGGGCTGAGGGTCAGACAGGACACTAGGGGAATACCCACTGGAGGGACATGTGGGGGAAACTGGCGGTTGGCGAACTGGCCAGGCTGCTTGTATTTCTGAGGGAACGGACGAGGAAAACACGATTCTTTTTGAACCTCTTCAATTTCAAAATAAGAACCATTCAGAAAGAGAATCAGATTAATAGTCTCGACTAGGGAAAAAAAACAATCATGCAGGTTCACTAAAGCGAATCGTGTCCTCGTCCAGGCCTGCCAGAAAACAAGCGTTAAGCGGGGCATCTGGCCAGTTCACCAAGTAAGCAAGCTCGGAGAATTCCTCCACATACCTCTCAGACAGCCAGTAGCACAGTTCCTCAACAAACCGTCCATACTGGCATGATGAATACGATCCTCAACTGGATGGAACTGAAATAAATACTTTGAATGTTGCTATCCTATCAGATTTATGATAGCAACCTGATTCGTAACAAAGCACTGTTCGCCAGAGGAGAACTGGCCTCCCGACTAAGCCTGGTTTCTCCCAAGGGTTTTTTTTTTCTCCATTTTAACACCTATTTGCCACTTGTTTGCCACCTGATGTCACCTGTTGGAGTTTGGGTTCCTTGCCGCTGTCGCCTTTGGCTTGCTTAGTTGGGGACACTTGACATTTGACTTGACATTTGATATTCAACAGTATTCTTGACATGTATTCAACAGTGCTTTGAACTGCCTGCATTGACACTATTCTTGAAGAGCTGCTGTGCAGCAAAAATTATGTACCAGTTATCAATGTAAAGCTGCTTTGATACAATCTGCATTGTAAAAAGCGCTATATTGACTCTCCAGCGGGCGACCATCCTGCCGAAATCCACCGCCAAAGAGCACTCCTTGCTGGGAGGCAGGCGCTGGCAGTTTTCTGAGGGCACGGCAATGAGGAAAATACCCATATTCTATCTTGTTGAAGTCCTTGGGTTGGGTCCGTTCTTCTGTTACAGGGTGTAGGTTGCGGTAGAGATGAAGCATATACGGACTTCAGCAATCAGGGTAAATATTAAACAAGGAGACAGAACAACCAAAACACGCTTTCAAACAATACTAACAACAAGAACGGACAGGGAGAGCAAGGAGTGAGTCCAAATTAAAGGGAGTGCTGACGATTACAACAGGTGCAGGGAATCAAGGGAGAAGTGGGAAGCTGATGAGGAAAGTGTAAACAGGTGATGAACAAGGAGGAACATGGGAAATGGAGTCCGGGACAGGCTTGGTTGTAACAAACTCTGCTTCAGTGTTATTTTAACTCTATGTAGAGAGGGACCATATGTTCTCTGAGCAGAGTTTATTTAACTCTGGGGATTTTGCTGTGTAGTGTATAATGATACATTATACAGTATATCAATTATTTTATTAGGCGATTTAGAGCCTCAGTTTGATCAGGTGAATGAGAGATTCACAACTGAGAATAGTGAATCTGTGAATCTTCATACACACCATTGGGAATACTCACTCTTGTAGAAGGAATCTCGTGGGTCTGGTTTAAGCATGTCTGCAGAATGTGTCTCTGTTCGCTGCTTAACCTGTAGAGCGAGAGAATGACTGGCCAGTGTCTGTGGGATGTGACGAACACTGTTCATCTTCAGACTGGATTCATCTGTCAGATACACGGAGAAGAGAGGGAATAAGGACAGTGAGAGACAGCATCTGAATTTAAATCCACTAACAGATTAACATTCAACATCCTGTGCTGTTTGTTTCCCATTATAGAAATTGTAGCATCATTGCTGGACTATGGCTGGAAAATAAGTGAAGCAGCAAACTTTATACTCAGACACCTGGTGTAGATGCTGTTGCATGACTATCAGCATAACTATTTGGGTGAAAAGTTGAAATTAAAAATTAACATGAATTTTAGAATTTCATGACAAAGAACTGTGATACCAATACTAAAAATACATGATTTGACAATATAATCCAAAGAGTACCTTGCGTTTCAATGTAAGCAAGAACATATGACTATCTGTCACATTATCAATGTCACAAATGTCATAATTTGATTAAAGACCTAGAAATTATAGTGACATAGAATGCAGAATCCGAGATATTCAATATTCATTTTGCATAATGCTTCTTTGTTTTAATTCCTTAAACATCTTAAAACTAAGGGTTTCATTAGAGGTTTAACTTAGATTTTGAATCTTAGATTTTCAATGTAGTCCCACACTTTCAAAAGGTGTGTTGCCATGATTTTTTTGTGACAAATGGGCATTAACTTCCATTCAAAATTGTGGGGTCAGATATTTTTGTTTAATCAGAATCTGATCATTTTATTCAGCAAGGACACATTAAATTGATCAAAACTCCTCTCTGGGACTCCATTCATTAAGGCTTATCTACTGACGTTATGAGTGCTCACAACAGTGTCTGCTCAGCTAGCTGCTGATGAAAACACACTTTAATTAGTCCTATCAATCTACTGCAAATGTGTTACTGGGCAAGAATGAGTCAGTCGGTTATAGTCTGTCTGTCACTGTAGAAATGCTGAAGGACACAACACTGACAGAGGGATGAAAAAAGAGAGAATAAAGGGTTACAGTAACACAAGATGAAGACGAAGAACAAAGAGATGGAGCAGAGTTGTGCCATTATAGGCTGAAAGACTGCAGGCTTTGACTGATGTGTCCGTTGATGCTGTTAAAGCTTTAGTCACGGGCCTTATGGCTTTATTGATTATCGAACAGACACATCACAAGAAAATTTAATAAGACATAAAACAGAAATAAGCTCAAACAAGCTTTCTTCTTCTATTTCGTCTCTGCATTTCTCCCCTTTTCTAGATTGTGTCCTATTCTAATAAACCTGGCACTGCATATTACAGATATTGTTGGCTCTTATAAGTCGCTTTGGATAAAAGCATCTGCTAAATGTATAAATGTAAATGCATTTGTCCTATTGTTTGTAATCTGCACATTTTTGATCTTATTTTTAAATAATAAAGATAAAATAACAAAAACTGGGAAAAGGAATGTTCACTTTGACGTGTGCTGTTTAAACAGCTCATTTCACTCATTTCTGTAGCGATTTCAGAAGGATACCAGCATCATGAACAAGTGGATCCTTTATTTTTAATGGCATAATGGATTGCGTCAGAGGATAATATGTTTGTTCAGAGAATTTGACTGCAGATTGCTTTGTAAATAAGGCAAAGTGTAATGGAGAGTTTGCAAAGAAACTTAGATAGATATATTAGATATTAATATATAGATATTGGATCTGGAAAAATTCTAAAAAAGGTAAATAGATAAATAAAAATATACTGATAAAACAAAATGGTACAAATCAAGTGCAGCAATGTAGTGACTGTGGATTCTTTAAGTATGGGAACATTAACAAAGCCCTAGAATTTTCAGTCTATAGAAGAGCAAACAGAAAGTGTGTATAAAAGTCTTATACAATTCTTATTAAAATACATGATAACAGAAGAAAAAGGATTTCATTTGTAACTAATTATATTACATAACTATTATATATTGCAATCTAATGACTTGCACTAAAATAAGGATTTTTTATTTTTATTTTTTTTTTAACTCAAATTACAGATATAAGGTATCCAAAATACAACTTCCAACTAATTTAATAATATATTAAATACAAAGCTGGCTATTATTGTTCAATAAATAATATTTTATATTATAATGTTGGCATACTTGGTATTCAGAAATGGTCTGTATGTTAATGATGGGGATTTATCAACGACTTCAGTGCAGGTTACATAGTTACGCCAGAAGGTGGCAGAAAGGGACTAACTTTAAGAATGAGTTTGTAGATTCATTAAAAATGCTGATTCATTCTGGAACGAAGCAAGGTTGTAAACAAGGAAATTATTTTAACTTTGAACAACACCTTATAATGCGCTACTGACAAGCAAAGTGGCTCCGGGGTGAAACTACTAAATCTGACGTTTTACCTTAAAGAGATCAATCCATTGACCAGCACTGTCCCAGTTATGGGAAATCCCCTTAACTATTGAAAGGATACTATGACAAAGAAATCGCTTTCCTTATTCAAACAGATTTTTTTTTTTCTATGGACATATGATTGACCTGAAGAATGAAAGCTGTATCATAATCTTGTAAATATATGAGCAACGCTCATAGCCATGAGAAATGGCTATATCAGACAGGATGTAGTGTTAATTTTGCATGAAAAGATTGTATTTGTGTTTTATCGAAAAAAAATAAACACTAATTTCATAAATATTTTCTTTCAATAATTCAAGCACTTTTCAAGTACCTTTTCAAGGGTTTTCCAGGACTTAAAGTCAAATTTAAGTACTTTAAGCACATTGTACGAACTACAAACCCTGTGAAATTGTAGAATATGGATCCTTTAAAGGGTTACTTCACCCCAAAATTAAATTTCTGTCATTATGTAATCACCCTCATGTCGTTCCAATCCCATAAGACCTTAAAGGTCCCGTTCTTCGTGATCCCATGTTTCAAACTTTAGTTAGTGTGTAATGTTGTTGTTAGAGTATAAATAAAATCTGTAAAATTTTAAAGCTCAAAGTTCAATGCCAAGCGAGATATTTTATTTAACAGAAGTCGCCTACATCGAACGGCCAGTTTGGACTACATCCCTCTACTTCCTTCTTTAATGACGTCACTAAAACAGTTTTTTGACTAACCTCCGCCCACAGGAATACACAAGAGTTGCATTTGTAGAGTGTGTTTGTCACCATGTCGTCGAAACGCTGTTATTTTCATCCCGCAATCCAATCACCGGGTCTGATTCCGGCTCAAATTGATAGGGTAAAATTAAAGACATGTTTACAATAACACTGAGCGCGTGCATCTCCACGTTATGGTAAGAGGCGTGACTTTTCCGGGTACGGTGCGCTCAGAGCTGTCGAATCACAACACAGGAACCGCTGGCACAATCAGAACTCTTTACGTATTTCTGAAGGAGGGACTTCATAGAACAAGGAAGTCATCAGCCCGTTTTTATGACAGTGGAAACAGCGGTATACAGATAAGTAAATTATGTGAAAAATACTGTGTTTTTTTACACGCGAAACATGAACACATGTTATATTGCACACTATAAACACAATCAAAGCTTCAAAAAACCACGAAAAACGGGACCTTTAATTCATCTTCAGAACACAGTTCTGAGCCGGCGTTCAGACGTTAACATGGAAGTGCTGCACTGCGTTAACTGTGCAGGAGACTGACAGGGTAAAGAAAAAATTGTTGAATAAAGTCGTAATTTTTTGGGGGGGGGGGGGTTTGCACACAAAAAATATTCTCGTCGCTTTATAATATTAAGGTAAAACCACTGTAGTCACATTGACTATTTTAACGATGTCTTTACTACTTCTCTGGACTTTGAATGTGGTAATTTCGTTGCTTTCTATGGGAGATAAAAACCTCTTGTATTTAATCAAAAATATCTTAATTTGTGTTCCGAACATGAACGAAGGTCTTATGGGTTTGGAACAACATGACGGTGGGTAATTAATGACAAAAATTTCATTTTTGGGTGAACTAACCCTTTAACATACTATTTTTGCAGTGGCTACGAACGTACTGATTATCAATATAACTATGATGTAAATGTAATAAGAACAAAATTAAAAACTGAAATAAAAGAAAAAAAGTACAATTATAATTACAAAAAACAAATCAAATGGAAGGGAGGTCGGTGCTGACAGCTTGCCATATACTGTATCTGTTGTTAACAGAGCAGAAAGACAGTCAAAGCTAAATCACCCAGGATATCTCGCTCCATCTGCATCTCCCATATGACATGACTAGAGAAAGAGAGAGAGAGAGAGAGAGAGAGAGAGTGTTTGCCTTACATACGGTGCGGTCTTCCTTGAGGGAGTGGTCTGCGTGATTAATGATTAGAACACTCTGGAGTAGGCTCTGTACTCTCCGGTGAGATGTGTGGGATGGTTGTGTGGAAGCTAATGCACATCCCCCTCTCCCTCAGCTTGTTAAGTACAGTAAGGATTTAATCGAAAAATTGCTTTCGTCTCAAATAATTATGTAAACGAAGCAAAGGAGGACCACGGGGGTTGTCTTTGTCTCATTTTTTCCCTTCCCTCTCTCACTTTGTGTCTCTACTTCCTCTTAAAAGCATGTGTAAATTAAAGTCAGTTCCCTTGATGAATGGCAGTAATTTGAAGGGGAACGAGTGAACATGTGTAATGCTTGATAAGACGATATGCAAAGGAGTACAACGTACATGCTGACTGTCACAGCAAACACAAGAGGCTCAGGGGCAAGTGTTTTCTAGTGATTACCTAGTTGCCACTGCCTACATTTAAATGTAAGTACAATGTTACTTTTCACACAAACAGCAGAAGCTGTGATGTTCAGAGGCTGTGAATGTTAACTGCAATATTCAGATATGATTGCAACAGGCAGAGTTTGCAAATGTTACTCTTGAGAATTCATTCCATTTTCTGTTTTATCTTCCCTGAAACGTGTGCATGTATTTTTAGCATGAAAAAAAATTCTAAAAGGAAGGAGGATTTACCTGTGTACAACGAGATATAAGCTGAGTCAATGACATCATACTTCAGCCCAGGAAGGAAAGGTCTCCACTGCAAGAGAAGAGACAGACAAAGGAGAAAAATCTCTTTTCAGATTTCAGAGTAAAACAAATGCCTTATTCCAGGGTGCTTTATTCCACCTAATAACCTGCAATTCAGTTTACCAGATGCTAATAATAAAATTAATAATTTTTCTAATGAAAAATGTTCATACAATTAATTATTAACTAACCACCTGCAACCTAGATAACCAGCTGCTAATAATAAAACAAATAATTTTTTAATATTTAAAAATGACCATTTGAATTATTCAATAACCACCTGGAATCCAGATTTCCATAGGCTAATAATAAATACAATTATTTTATTTTTTTAATAAAATTATTCACTAACAACCTGCAATCCAGTTTAACCAAATGATATTATTAAAACAAAAACATTTTAAAAATGCAAATAATTAACTGCATTTAATTATTCATTAACCACCTGCAATCAAGTTTAATAAAAAATAAATTCAATTAATAAAATCTATAAATGTTTTGAATAAGAAGAATATCATAAATATATTACAATTTTGGGTCCCACTTTATATTAGGTGGCCTTAACTACTATGTACTTACATTTAAATTAATCATTTGATACGATGCACTTATTGTGTACATACATGTTTTAAAATTGTACTTATATTTAAAACAAAAAATACCTGCATGTAATTACCTCTGTATTTTTTTCTGTAATTACATTTATAATTACACTGTTGACCCATCCCTTACACCTTAACCCACTCTTAAACCTACCCATACCACCAAACCTGTCCCTAACCTTACCCGTATCCCACCTCAATAGCAGCAAAAGTGTTTTGCAATACAACATAAACACAATAAGTACATTGTACTTATTTTCTGAAGTAAGTACATAGTAATTAAGGCCACCTAATATAAAGTGGGACCCAATTTTGAATAAAATTCTTGTGAGAAGTCTTTTTTTTTTTTTTTTTGGCAGCAGTTCTTCACCAAATAATGATTAACTGGGCATATGCTGATTCATGGTGCCTGGATAGCAGGATACTGGCTGGTGATATTGTGATGTTGATGCAGTTCCAATAAATTATGCCAGATTGTGGTAGTTTACTGCCATAAAACAAGGTCTGAAATAGTCCCATACAAAGGCAGCATTTACATTACATGGCTCAAGTGACCCAATTCCGTTTTTTTTTCCTCCCATGTGGCACAGATCGGATATGACCCAAGAACATGTAAGCAGGAAAAAAGCACATGGATTCCAATATTCTCAAGTCAGTTTCAGGCCTCATTCATGTGTGGAAATAAATCTGGCATGAATCGAATACGTGCATTTGGGTCTACCATGTAAGCGAACAGACAGGATATTGCCGTCAATGCGAGTTGTACATCATTGAAAAAGATGTGAGGCATGTTGTTGAAATTGGGAACCGGTGAATGTTTCACAAACTTTATAAAATATAAAATAAATAAACACAAAACAAAAGTAAAAGCAGCAGCCCCTCACAAACGACTGCCGCACACACATAAACAAAACATAACGTAAAATAGTCCAGGCCTGGTCCTCTCTTGTTCTTCACTGTCATCGCTCCTCCATTTATGCTCCCGGAGTTCCTCCGTGAGAAACTCGAGATTGATGCGGTGCGCAGGTGGCGCTCATCATCACTCACGCCACCGGCCTCGGCCCTTTATCACGGCTCTCGGCCTCGTTCTGCTTGCCACAAAGGGGTGGTGGCGAATGACATCAACTCAGGTGGACACCAACCGCGACTCTTTTTGTTGCTCAGGCTGCAACAAGGGCTCTTCTTTTTTTCTCCGTCTCAGAGACCAATGTTTTGCTGACCTTTAAAGATGGTGCGGAAAGCAAAGCTTGTATTATCGTTTCTTCTGCGTCCAATGCAAATCTCGCAGTTTTTACTTTCTTTTCTGCCTAAGCTTTTTCGGGTCAGTACGTCTACCTTGGCTTGGAATTGGGCATCAAGACCAGCAGTGTAAATGTGGCCAAATTTGTTTTCAGCACAGACTTTTTGCTGTATTTGTGGCATTACCTATTTGCATAATTCTTTTAGTGAATCGAGAGCTTAAACAATGCAGACAACGAATACAAAGCAGGCGCAATTCATTTTTAGAGAATACCCCTCCACCCTCACTGTCTTTCTGCTTTCACCCTCACAATGCTCTGGGACGACATTGGCTCTCGAAATAGATGGGATACAGACACATAGCAATTCTTCTAAAGAGGCTCTACAATTATAACATCACTTCTCGGCCACTCTTACGCAAGAGGTCATTTAGCAATCGCATAACAAAAAACTTGTATCACACTGAACTTCAGAATCACACACTTCCACTCTTTTTTTCAACAGCTTTTAGCATTTCAGACTGTACAGTTGAACAAAGAGAAAAGTAGAAAAATAGAACAAAGAGAGAAGAAAATATGACAGAAATTCATTTGAATTTGGAGCAGTTTGATGTCGACATTGCTTATAGTTTGACAGTTTCAGGCCCAAAAAATGTATAACAGAGCAGCGGTGTCTATAAAACTCACAGTCTTTGCATACTAATTAGTCACGAGCACACACTCAAAAGATGAGCATTTAGAAAGATTATTTGACTCAATTATGAACTCGCTGATTTATTTGACAGTCAAAGAATCTTGAGAAAGACTCAATCCTGCTAAGTGCCAAAATCAAACATGTAATAGACATACCGTTACTTTTAACACCCTGATGAGGGTTAGTTTTGGATAACATAACATAAACATCCACACACCTGAATCAGTTTTCTTCAGTGTTTAGTATTCACCCTGTTGTTCTGCACAGCTTGTGTTTCTCAAGGTCAGATTTGCCTTTTGGGAATCGATGGAGTGCAGTTACAGCACAATGTCAGATCTGAGAAGCCACAGATGCCTTTTTGCCCCCAGTGACATAATACACAAACACGCACATACACACACAAATATATCCATGAAAATAATCATGCACATTCACACACTGATAAATACACACCTAAGCAGTATTACACACCGATCAAGGACTAGCTAAGCAGCCAACACATACTGTCCTTTATCATTGTCTATATATATATATCTAAAAAAATCCTTCATTGGTAACACTTTAGAATAAGGTTCCATTTGTTAACATTAGTTAACTACTTTAGTTAATATGTACTAATACTTTTAAAGCATTTATTTTTCTTAGTTCATGTTAATTTCAACATGTACTAATACATTACTAAAATTAAAAGCTGTTTATATTATTTAATGGACTTGAGCTAACATGAGCTAAAAATGAATTTGTATTATTATTAACAAAAGTTAGTTCACCCAAAAATGAAATTTCTGTCATTAAGTACTCACCCTCATGTCGCCCAAAAGCCTTAAGACCTTTGTTCATCTTCAGAACACAAATTACGTTTTTTTTTTTTTTTTTTTTATGAAATCTGAGGGTTTCTGAACCACACCTTTTGAGGTCCAGAAAGGTAGTAAAGACATCGTTAAAATAGTCAACATGACTACAGTGGTTCAACCTTAATGTTATGAAGTGACAAGACTACTTTTTGTGCACAAAAATGAAAAAAATCTTTATTTAACAATTTGAACTGCTGTCATAGTCAGTTTAAGGTGGCGTGAGGCAGCGCTTCCATGTTCTATGTCAGAATGCCAACTCATTACTAGCCGGCTCCTGTGTCAGACGCGTGCGTCATGCTGCTCACGTGTACAGCGTTGGCCTGCACTGAGTTCACTACGTCAACTGCATATGAAAACAGTTCAAATTGTTAAATAAAGTCATTATTTTTGTTTTGTTTTTGAGCACAAAAAGTATTCTTGTCACTTCATAACATTAAGGTTAACCACTGTAGTCACTTGGACTATTTTAACGATGTCTTTAATACCTTTCTGGACCTTAAAAGGTGCAATGACATTGCTGCCTATGCGTGGTTCAGAAACCCTTGGATTTCATCAAAAATATCTTAATTTGTGTTCCGTAGATGAACAAGGTTTGGGACATTATAAGGGGAAATTTAATTTTTGGTTGAAATAACTCTTTAACAAAAGTTAATAAATACTGAACACAATTAAGTGTAGGCAGTAAAAGAGAGTCTCAAAGCATTGCAATCCCTAGAAAACAACATGCAGCTTGCATGATGTTGCATATATTGCATCAGCAACAGATTTATTTCTCCTTTGTCTTGATGATGAATATAACTGAGCCCATTCACTGTTGACTGGCAGCACCAACCATAAAAGCTCTTACTGCAAATGTCATACAGGATAGTTTCCAGTCAGACTACATCAGACAGGCTTTATTAGATCTCTTTGTCCCTACAAAGCCTGGGGATTCTGTTAAAATGTTAATCAGCCTCAGAATAACTCAGGGTGTTAACGCTAAGAGCAACCATGAAAAGTTTAAGCACATATGCACATCACAGAGATTAGCCCACCTTTTCTGATTTAATAGCTGAAATTGGGGGGAATCCTAAAGATGCAGTGTATGAGCCTGAAAACACTGAACATCTAAAGCATCTCCAGTGAACTCGACAGGCTAGTCCACTGCACTTTGTTTAATAAATGAATTTTTGTGTTTGCCACAGATAATTAGCTGTTTTTGCTTTTTGGTGTCTGGTCCCTGTTGACTCTCTAGCTGAGAATACCTCCAAGTTCAATGCATTTATTCATTGGGCTCCTCTCATGTCTTTGAACCTCCTATTCTCCAGCTCTCTGCAGTGAGCATTAAATAGGGAGTGAAACACAGATGCGTCATCTTGGGCCTTCTTAGCCTCCAGGCACTGAAAGTTGTGCAGTGCGGATTTGGAAAAGAAAAGAAAAAAAAACCTGTTCTTTATAAGTGATACAAAGTTGTGCAGGAGTGAGCTTTTTTATGGTTACATTAGCGTTGTGTCTATATAATAGCTTTAATAGTCAGTTAAAGATAAAATAAAAAAAATCTAAAAGGACTAGAAGGAAAGGCATGTAACAATTCAGCTGACAGACTTTGAGCAGAAGTGAAAAATCTATAGACAATGACGCATCCTTTCTTTCCAATTAACAGCTCCACTATCAGTACTCTGTGCTGACTGTCCAGTCAAATGTGTGGAATAAAAGGGTCAAACTAATTCAATTTAATGAACTGTCCTGTATTATTACTTAGTTATATAGTTTGTCATTTTGTTCAGCTGACTTTAGATAAAGTTTTACATTCTGATTAATAATTTATCAAAAGATTTCATCATAAAGCAACAAAGTGATCTAGAGGTCATGAATTAAGTTTACAAATAAGGCTGCTAAGAAGCATTGTAAGATGTAGAGATGAGAAGGATTTATTAAACATTTATGAATTCACTTTTGTTCTTTAGCCATAATTAAGCTAGTACAGAAATATAGGTGACCCTGTGAAACAACAGAAAGAGAATGGCAGTTAAGTAAGCACATTAAGAATTGTGTCAGTAGAGACAGGCCTTTTTTGATGGTAAAAAAGGACTCAGCTGTTCCGGTGGAGTTGGCAAGATTGATATATGCCCTGACAGGTTCGCTTAAGACCAAACATAACACACGCCTTCTGAATTATTTACAGTTGTTTAATTGCGCATAGAGGATGGCCGCCTAAAAAAGCACTGCAGTAGTCTAGAGATGACTAAAGCCTAAAAATGGAGTGGTGCAGTGTGCTTAGATAAGAAAGGTCTCATTTGACTGAAAAATACCTGGATTATACAGTAGGTTCAGGAATGCTGTTTGTATCTAGAAGAGGAGGGAACCAAGCACCGAAGCAACCAAGCAGCTGAATTTAGTTTAGGAAATCGAACCTGTATGTTTCTGTTGATGGATACGCATTCTGTCTTCCCAATACGTTACAACAGTGATGAGCAACCACGTGTACAAAACAGCCACTCTTTGTAAAATTTGTTCAGGAGGAGTACCTTATGTTCTAATACGACCAGTCATTACGCCGTACTCACCCGGGTGTTGATAGCGCACAAGCTATGTTAATCAAACAGAAAAGACAAGGAAATCACTCTCTGCTCTTGACTGAATAGCTTTTGTAACTTTAATAATGATTAATCTTTATTTAATTTATAGAGTGAAGATTATATTCAATGTTATTTTACATTTGATTACTTTATTCAGTTTCTGTACCCGATACCTAAATAACCTGAAAAGCACTGTTTATTTTATTTGTATCTTTGCGCTATTGTATTTATTTGAGATATTGCTTGTAGTTTAATTATTTGTTCTTATTTTCTTTATTTTTATTTAACAGTAGTCCTTTTTTTCCCCCTGAACACAGCACATACCAAACCATACCAAAACCGTGACCCTAAAACTGGTATAAGACTAAACCGTGAGTAATTTGAATTGTTACACCCTGTAGTGTGGAATATTAAATGGGAAAAATACACAAATTAAATAATGTTAAATAACAATGTTAACTAACATAAATACGGTAATAACATTTATATGGGATAACTGTTTTACATTTACATTTATATGGATAACACCAGTTATCAAAGGGGCTTGGATGGAAATTTATTAAATTATGTATAAAAAATTTATTCATTTTATACAAAGTACTGTATGTTTCCATTTAGGGGGTTCTATTCATACTCAAGTTTGCCTATCTCAAGCAGGAAGAACACAAAGTGATTGAATCTATTTTTAATCTATTTGTTTTCTATTTCATTATCAGTCGTCAGCCCGCATTATTTCAGCATATTTTTTAAAATACTTGTGTTTAACAGTGGACTTTCTTGTGAAAAACTACATTACCCATGATGCTGTACAGAAAAATTGGTAGTTTTATATTTCTCCATTTTTTATAATTTGATTTTGCTGTCCGCGATGCTTCATGGGATTGTAGTTGAAGCCTCTGAGTGCCACCTGAAATTTTCTTCTAAAATGAGCATTTTTATCAAGCTTGTATGTTTATGTTCAGTTATTTCACTTTAATGGCAATAAAAATGACCTATTAATTGCAATTAAAGTGAAATTACTGAACCTAAACATACAAGCTTGATAAAAATGCTCATTTTAGAAGAAAATTTCAGACGGCACTTAGAGGCTTTTGCATCTGAAGTCTTCAGTTTCCATCACTAAAGCCGTTAAGTACACAGTCTTGTACCTTTTTTTTCTTTTTTCCCAATTTTCTAAAACTTTTTTTTTGCTTCAAATCAAAGTTTGTAGTGTTATGATTCACCTCGTAGCTTGGTTAATGGCTTATAACGCATTCCTATGGGAAAAACTAATGAAAAAAAAAAAAATGCTTCCGGAACCAGCACCACTGAAAAAGGTTGCAGGCACTGTTGCACTATAACTAAGAGAGGTAAAGAGAATAGGATTAGAAGCATAAGGGGGCAGAATTTAATCACTGAATTAAACATAAAAACTTTGGTGGACAGTCTAATTAAAAGAAAGGATACAAAAATGTAGCACAATGTCCTGGCTAAAACAACATCAATAAAATAGGTTTACTGTACATACAATTTCTACACACTATCACATTTTTTATTGGGGACACTTCAACGTCTACAGTAAATTACCAGCATTGTCCAAACTCTGGCTCTGTACTCACCCCGACCTCCACATGGTCTGAACCTCTGTCGTCTTGCTTGTGCAAAACCTCAAAGTAGTATCGACGCGAAGACATAAGACTGCAGAGAGAAAGAGAGAGGAGGGAAAAGGAGGAGAATTAAAGTGAAAGAAAGAGAGGGCAGGGGACACTCTCAGAGAGGTATGGAGAGAAAGACCAGATGAGGAAAAAAAAAAAATCGCAGATGCAAAGATGAAAAAAATTCACAAAGCACCTAAAGGGCAGGAGGATGTGTACATTTAATCATTAAGGTGCCTTAATGATTAAATGTTTTTGAAACAAGATATCACTGGTGAAAAGCAGGTTTGCTTAATTGCATTGAATGTGCACTATGTACTGCAAATCTTAAAAGTACTATATATTAAAAAAGTGCAGATACTATATTAATGAAGTAAAATGCCATTTAAGTGTAAAGAGTACACTTTCTTGACTATGTTTCTTAACACATTTAAACACTTTTAAAAAGGGTACTTTGTAATAATGTCAAATTAAAAGTTTACTTTAAAAGTGCATTTTAAATCATCATGTTTTAAATGGGTCCTTTCTTTATTGTGTAATGTTGCTGTTGCTGTGCATGAAAAAGCACAAAGTTCACTCCAAATGGGGAGTTATTCTCTATAACAATCTTCAGTTTTCTTCTGGAAAAGTACACGTCACAATATTGTGTGTTGTAGCCATGTCCAAGAGACGCTATTACCAAATGTTTTGACAATCACAATATATATATATATATATATATATATATATATATATATTTTTTTTTTTTTTTTTTTTTGTGATGCAAGGTTTTTATTGAGTGGGACTACTTTCTTATGCCAAAGATTTAAATCTCAAGTTGACATTTCAAGAGTCAAGCCCAAGCCTAAGCCTCTGTTACTAATTAAAAAAACATGAGTCTAGAACTATCAACGACAGCTTGGGCTGCATCAGTGAAGTTTTAAGAGTACTATAAGAGAGAAAAAGAGAGAGTGTGTGATTACCTCTGTCTGGTATAGCTTTCATTCACATTTATACATTTTTCTTTTTTGAAATAACAAAACTATCACCATAAAACAAGTTAATCTAAGTAATATAAAACAACAGTGACAGTATCAAATTAAGCAAAAAGGACAGAGAGGCTGTGCCATGTGCTTGTTAAGAAATATTTTAAAGAAATTCACCCAACGTCAAAGTAAATTCAAAGAAGCTCCTTTCTAAACTCACGCTGCTGGAGGCTCTCTTTCCCAGGTAGTCTTTTCCATCAAACTTCAAACAGAATAAAATGGCATGACACTTTGTGCAGAGAGAGAGAGAGATTTCTAATGTCAGCTGCAAGGAGGGTTTTTTTTAATGTAGTTCCAAATGTTGGTTCGGGAGGAGCCTAAACATTCAGTCCTGTCAATCATCATTACGAGCGTATACAAGTAGCAGTCACTGCATCATCCCAGTGCAATTCTTACAGCATCCCTCCTCCTCCCCATCTCCTCCTCTATTTCCCTTATTCTCCCTCTATGTAGTGCTGTTATAGGGGGGTTTAACTCGGAGCTCAAGCCGAGCCTCGGGTTCGAGGCTCCTTCGAGGACAGCAAATCAAGTTTGTTTTACCATTAACCATTCAGACTGAATGGGAAGGCGAACTTGTGAATTAAATTAAATTAAATGTTGCTAAGTGGATAAAAACACTTGTGTACACTATCTCTATGAATAAAAAGAAAACAGGATTTGGATTTCTGTTAGCAAGATATATTAATCTTAGAAAAGACAGAAGTCACAAACAGACAGACATGTGAGTAGCAGCAAATTCAGATGGAGAGGTTGTGTTGTGACACAATTATTCTTCAGATGTTCTGCTGGAGTTGCTTTGATTAAATCAGCCAAGTGCAATTCACATTGTAATGCAGCTCACTGTGACAGCATGAGACTGTGGTGAAGAACAGAGTTGGGTATAACGCGTTACAAAGTAACTTTTCCTGATAACGCAGTAACGTAATGCATTACATTTTAAATTTATGTAATTTGATTAAAGTTACTGATGTGAATAAAATTACATTACTTGTGTTACAAGAAAAAAAATATTAGGTAAAGTGCATTTCTAAAAGAAATCACTTTTGGGGCGGATGCGTCATTATGAATCACCGGAGAACGCGTGGAGGAGAATACCCGCCGCAGCCAAGACGAGAGAGGTTCAACCTCGCCTAAACAAGCTAGATTGGATTTTTGTTCAGGATCATGAGAGGAAAGGAAACTTCTGAACAATACTGTTTTCAAATGTTTCTATAAATGTTTTCAGCATTTTTTTCCTGTCTTTAATGCAGTTACATACAAACATAAGCAATAGTTAAGCTACCACACACACACATGCTACACACAGCAAGGAATGTTTAAGCTGAGTCCGAAACAGCTCACTCGTTCTCCGATTCACTAATCCCTATATAGTGTAGACCTATGTCATTTGAGTGCACTATATCTGCAAAAAGTGAACAACATGAAGTGAGTGAATTCGGACGCTGACGTAGCCCATAATTGTGTGTCGGAGAGATGGAGTCACAGAAACGGCTCAACACGTGATAAAACTACTTTTATTCTACGTGTTACTTTATAAAATAATATTAATAACAATCTTAATGACTTTATTTTGTAATCATACATACCATACATGCCAGCTTTGTAGTTTCATCGATTGTGGGTTCATAATCATTAAATACTATAAAAAAAACTGCAAACAAAAATAAACATTAACAAGTGTACAATATTTCATATATTTATTAGTTTTAATAAAGTTATTTTTAGTTTGTTACAATCTCACGCTCACAGATGACGTGGTCGTTGAGCGCCCTCAGGCGACTGTTATGATTGCATTAAATAAGCTACCTATAGATGATTAACGAATATTTTTAAGTCAAGCTGCTGTTTTCATGTAATATTTTTCAGTCAATATTAAATTACAGAAAGAACTGAGTTTCAGTTTGTGGTGTATTTTTGTAGGTTTCAAAGTAACTTGAATAAATTAATTAGTAATCTGATTACTTTTTTAAATGCAGTAATCAGTAATAAAATCAAATTACAATTTTAATGTAGTAATTTGTAATTTGTAGTGGATTACTTTTTTTGAGTAACATACCCAACACTGGTGAAGAAGGAGAGGAGTGTGCTACAATGTTAACAAACTTAGTTTGTGAATGTGCACTTTTAGTGTATTTCAATTCTTACAATCACAATGGAATCAAAATAGACAATTCATATTTTTTTGTGGAATATTACAGTGTTTATTACAAATAATTTATCCATACACATCTTTATTTATTTATTTATTTAAAAATAGCTTCCCTCCCTATTGCAACAACCTCTCTTTTCTGATGATGTGTTTACTGGCACTAGAGCAGTACAACCTGTCCTACATTTTTTTTCCCCATTCAAAAAGCCATTTCAATCAGATCTACATCCTAAGTCAATGCAAGTTCTGTTTCATGGCGATTTAAATTTTTTTTTTTTTTTTTTTTTTTTTTTTTTATAAATGTGCACTTGCTATTAATTTAATATCAATAAAACAAAAGGCCATAAAGTATATGTGACGAGCAGGGCGGGCGAGATCCGTGAGGGAACGGCGCGAGGCCGGTGACGCAAGTGATAACGAGCATCACCTGCGAGGCGCACCGGCCTTGAGTCTCTCACGGAGGAGCTCCGGAAGCATAAAAGGAGGAGCGACGACAGTGAAGGACGAGAGAGGACCAGGCCTGGACTTTATTTTATGTTTTATTATGTTTGTGTGGCCAGCAGACGTCCGCGAGGGTCTGCCGGCATTACTTTCGTTTTGTTCTTTGTTTATTTTATTATTATTATTGTCGTTATTGCATCATGTCTCAAAAGCACGTCTCAAGACCCTCGCGTTCTACGCTGCACTTTTTTAAAAAACATTCGCGTTTTTAGATGCAAAGACGCGTTCTGTGTGAACGGCCCCTTTGGAGGCGTTCACATATTGCGTCTTTTCCGCGAGCAAGTCAGTTATTCCAAATGTAGCCGCACGACAGGCGCGCTCATAATGGAAGTGGCGCAGTCGCGACGTGCATGCGGTGTGTTTTCCAGGCGCGTCGAGATCAAAAATTCTCAACTTTTCAGAATGCTGCAAGCGCACCGCAGGTCATGTGACAAGAACCAACCAATCAGCTTCGGTCTTTCCGTAACAAAACATTGAAATCTCAGCCAAACAGCTGATCATAGCTGTACAAGGTGGTTTTTATATCTCCAAAAATATATCTAGTAGTAAAGCTAATACAAGGGCTAGAAATAAGTTTATCCTTTGCTGAAACTTCCTACTCCTCGTGGAGGCGCAGTTCATGGTTGCATAGATGCCACGGGTGTGCAAGCGCTTTGGAAAGAAGGAGAAAGCGGTGCGGCCGCGCTTTCCACGCATTTTTAGACACGATATGTGAACAGCCCCTTAAGCACACTTTTAAAATTGGTTATATCAAATAAAAAGTTTACTTTAAAGTACATTTTAAATGATTATTCATTTAAATAATCTTTTGTCATGCTTTAAAGAATTTGATGTGTTGACTATACTAAAGCATTTTTTTGATTAACATTTTAATTTGTGCATGTGCTACTTTTTTATACAAATGTGTAATTACAAATATATTTAACATATATATAACGATATAACAAATATATAAAACATAAAAAATATAAATATATAAACATGCAAGTTTCAATAGAAAATGTATTTTAAGTACATTTGAATTACATTAAAGTATATAAAAGTATATAGAAATGACAACCCTCTAAACCCTATAAAATCCAATTAATTGCATTTAATATAAATTTAACATGGCATTCATTTTGCATTTAAGTATGCTCTTTTAAGGCATATTATTTCCTTAAGTATTTCTTGAACACCCTCCCCCTCCCCCCACAAAATCAACAACTGAACATTAGCAATAAGAATTACAAGCATTTATGTGTGTTTGTTTATTGTCCTTTAAGGGATGGCAGTATGTTTTTCATGTCTACTGAGAGTTCAATCAATAAAGATTGAAGACTCCAAAAGAAAGGACTGGCCAGTAGATCAGCGCTAGATAGGATAAATTGAGAGAGGCTTGAGGGGATACAGAATGGAGTTTTAATTGGCTGACTAATTGCCTGGCTCCATCTGAAAGTGTTCTGTTCAATAATTGAATAGGACTGAGTGATGAGAGAGATAAAGAAAGAGTGTATTCAGGCAATGCCCACATGAACACAATCTCAACAGACTGCTGTAGCAAGACAGTAGGCTTGTTTGAGATGTCAAACAACTCACAAGGGCAGACTTCTCATAGCAGACGTATCGCATCTTGTCTGGTTAGGACATGGTGTTACAGTATGATCACTACAGACTGTAGTGCCGTTCTCTTTTGAAGTGGAACTCAACGCTGTGTTATGATTTTGACACTATGGGAACTCTTAATGTGAGCAGGTGTCTGAAGCAGAGCTAGCCTGTCTCACACATGCTTCAGACACCTGCTCACACGAAGCTCATGCAGCTCTGCTGCTCTCATGCCAGACCCGGAAGCTTAGGCTTCTTCCAATCTGGCAGAGAGCATGTTGTTGCCCCGATAGTTGACGGGAGTCAAGATGGATATGCTGAGTGAGTCCGTCTCCTTCTCTCACCCTCACAAATGAGGAGCTGGTTGACATTATGACCAGCGCCATGGGCAAGCTTAAGTTAGATTGGTAGGAAGGAATCTGCCCCGTAGACTGCCCTTGCCTTGACTGGATGATCAATTCCTCCCCAGTCATAAACGTCACAACCTTTCGGTATTGCATTTTTCGTCCTTCAGTTGCAAAGAGGTAGTGCTGTCATGCCCCTTTTGATGATCGGTGATAGAAAGCATGAGAGTGTAGAGCTGAAGTGGGTGCTTCACTCTCTGTGCTCTCTCGCCAGATCTCCTGAAGAAACTAGTTTCCTTAAGTAGAGCAGGCAGTTGAGAAAACAAGGTTCTCTCCTGAGGTCTCTCCCAGTCCTTAGGACAGGATGCTTGATTCTTTGCTCCCTTGGAGTAGGTTGCCACTTGGAGCTGATGTCTGAGGGCTTGGACGTGGGTTAGCAGTGCTCTAGTCTACCCCTTCCTATTGATAGATGTTGGCAGACGCAGTGAGGCTGTGGTCAATCTAGTCAGTTATACAGAAAAGTAAGGGGAGGGTATTGAGCTGCGGACGCCGCACCTCAGGCAAATAAGTTCTTGGCCACTATTGTTCTGTATGGCAACTTTTGGCTACAGCCTTGCCTGCTGGTTAATTTCAACGACACAGTGAGTAGGCATTTGTTCAGCATGGTGTAGTGGGTATTAACATTCCCACAGCGCCAAAGTCATGATGCAACATTGAATTCCAGTTTGAAAGGGAACGTTTAGGTTACGCATGTAACCCGGTTCCCTGAGAAGTGGAACGAGACTGTGTTGCATTGCCATACTTCAGGCATGCCTATATGTCTTCCTTCAGACAATCTGAAGCTTTCTCTAGGCTCCCTTTTATAGCCTGTCAGCACACCTGAGACGTCACCTGAATGTGGTAGACAATCAAGATTGCCGTGTATCACACATGCTTCAGACACTGGCTCGTGCAAAGCATTCCCATAGCATTAGCATGTCATGGCACAGTATCTCGTTCCCCTTTTCATGGAACTAGGTTAAATATGTAACCTAGACCTTTCACCAAATATTCACCAACAAAAAAAATTCCATTACTGTTAACAGAAAATTTTAAACAAGAACAAAAAAAGTTATGGTTGTTCTAGAATCTAAGCCAATGGAGTGTTGAGCTGTAATGTCAGCACTGCTTTTTGTTTGCAAGAGAAAAGTTGCTTTGCTGTCTTGAGATGTTCATTTCTGATTATATTGTTTGTTAGATAAGGAATAATGAGGATTATCATTCCTAAATGATAAGTTTAACCTCAACAAACAGATCCATTGGCCGAACGACAAATTAAACGGGTACAAATTTACACATCAATGGCAGCCTATTTAATAAATAAAAGACCACTCACTCATGCTCCACAATGCATTTTCCCCTCTAACAGTTTAAAGAACAAAAAAAGGAACGGTCGTTCTAAGCCAATGCAGCGTTGAGCTGTAATGTCAGCACTGCTTTTAGTTTGCAAGAGGAAAGTTCTTTTGCTGTCTTGAGATGTTCATTTCTGATTATACCGTGTGTAAGATAAGGAATACTGACGTTCATCATTCCCAAATGATAAGTTTAACCTCAACAAATGGATCCTGTGGCTAAATGAAAGATTAAACTGGTACAAATTTACACATCAATGGCAGCCTATTTAATAAATAAAATATTAAATTCAGACCACTCATCATGCTCCACAATGCATGTTCCCCTCTGTAGAATTGGTTTTATTTATCTAGCTCAATTTGATGACTGCACCCACTATCCTGACTTCATTTATGGACGCTTCAGACATTTGCATAAACCCAATGCAACACGAAAGTGAAAAAAAAAATTGAATTAAAAACAAACATTAGAAGGGAGAATGCTTATCTCTTGAGTAAAGTTTGTTTCTTGTTTGTTCATTTGGGGAAGTGAGTAATTTATGCACAGATTAGCGGATAACAAACAGAAAGAACAATCAATGACTTCATCAGAACACTCTTGCAAAACAACAGTTGCCTGAACTGAATACAGAAAAACAGAGAATGACAGCATATGATCCACTGAATTAGACAGTAAAAAACCACAAAAAATAATTTAAAAATTTAGAATGAAGACTTTGGATGATGCTTGGCACAGTTAGTGGAACAAGAAAAAGAGCTGCCACCATCAACACCATCAAAAGTGACACAGGCCTAGAACAGAAAAACAAAGCAGAAGACTGGAAAGCATGACAAGAGACAGCCCATAGACTGTGTAAACCCAGCCTGATCTGCCGGCGATTTGATTTCGCCCGGCAACTCAGTCTGGAAACCCGTACATTCATTTCTACTGCTTCTGTTACACTTTTGCGGGAACCAATCACAGACTGGCTGGAATTTACATTTGAATTTTGGCGAGTATAACACGATGACAATAGAGAAGCGACGGCAAGCACGACCGTCAATCCAATTCCTTTTAACCTCTCGACGATGCTGAATGACTTCTTTAGTTTAGCAAACAAATCGCTCGAGTGGGTGTAAATACCACTCACTTTCATGTTTTTTTGCACAACCTGCAAAAATCGCTCGATGCCATTGCTGCTTCTGCAAACCGCTGATCAATGCTACAAACCAATACAAACTATAAAGGTGCGTTCCATTCGACCGCAAGTGGACTGCAAAGTGGACTTTACAGGGTATTTCGCCATCTTAAGTGAGATTCCATTCCGAAGGGAGTGAACATGTTCAGTTCGAAGGGCACTGCGAAAGGCATAGGGAATAAGGTAACATCGATACATCACTTCACAGGAAGTAGGTAGAGAGGTAAAATCACCCAACTGTCATCGCGCACCACGTCACCCGTCAGAACTACGATGGAGCAGAGCCGTTGAAAGAGTTTTTAAACGGCTCTCCGATGGAGGAATTTACATTTGAATTTTGAGTATTCATAAATTTTGTTATTATGAACGAAAGTATGAATGGTTATGGCAATGAGTGTATTTGCATATTTTATTGTATGAATAGGCATGACAAAGTAAAAGTGTTGAAAAGAAGCTGAGGCTCTGTCATTTTTTATTTTACTTTATTTACCTCAGAAGTGTTTACTATGTGGCTGTGCGTGGAAAAGAAAGCGCACGAGATGAGACCCAGACGGTGGATTAAGAATACATTTATACAGTTAACCAAAATGAGAATTTATTTTCATATGGCATGAGAGGCTACAGCTTCAAATCTGTTAAGAGTCCATTTTAAATTTAAAAGTAAATTATAATATCTATTTATTTGTTATATCATAATCTGCGCGAAACCGTCGTTGACTTTCTTTGATGACGTTTGTAGTGTGTTCCAAATGAGTGATTATTGTCAGCGAAGTCCACTTCAACGGATATACCGTGCTCAGGGAGTAGGGAGCAGTGAACACTGCATAGGGACCCTGTCGAATGGAACGCAGCTTAAACCTGTCTGGAGTTTTCACGTCGCTCTGCAAAGTACATCACCCGGATCGTTGATCTGATTGGTTGAAGGACTATCCAATTGCGTGAATAATGCTCGTTGATCACGCCTCTTGTACAGTAGAAAATACATACAGACTCTCCAGACCAATGTTCAATTTTAAATTGAGCTTGGTCTGGTGATAGATAGACAAGCCAAGAGATGGATATGACTGAATGGCTAATCATCTTTTTTTTTTTTTTTTTTTTTAAAGTTCTAATGTAATTGGACTAGCATTAGAATAATAAATTGCTAGATGTCCATTTTCAATTTAGTGAACTGAAACTGCTTTTAACATTCCCTAGCACACTTGTGACAGATACTTCTAAAATGTCAAGAGAGGTTGACCTCTGCTGGCCCTGTAGAACTGACATATTGCCATAAATGTCAGCTGGAATATCTGAGACTCCTGGAGTTACTCTGCCCTTTCTTTCCTTCAGCCGTGGAGGGCAAACCAGATATACTCCATTCACTATGTAAGTGATACAAGAAAAAGACTCTCTCTCTCTCTCTCTCTCTCTCTCTCTCTCTCTCTCTATATATATATATATATATATATATACACACAGACATACAAGAGTAAGACACAGAGTCTCATATATATTATATTTTTATATTAAAATGATTTTTTTTGGGATATTTTTTCCCAAATATTTCTTATAAAGAGATGATATTATGGTAATTTCCATAGTGTATCATATATTATGCTAATTAATACACTTTCTCATAATAATCCAAATTCATCAAAAAAAAAAGAGCACAAAAATTACAAATTAAAACAGATGTTTAATCTGATATAAATTCTGCATGATTTTTTTTTTTCCTGTCAACATAAATACAGAAATTATATGTAACCATTCCCCCAGTTTCACCGACAAGGCTTAAGCCTAGTCCCAAAGAAAAAAACATGTTTGAGTTGTTTTAACTGAAAGAAACTTGTACTGACATATCTTAAAATATGTCAGTGCCATTGTTTTGTCTCAAGATGCACACCAGTACTTTTTTTTTCTAGGGTACGTTTATAAAAGCTACTTAAATGCCCTAATTGAACTAAGGCTTAATCCTGGCTTAAAGGGTTAGTTCACCCAAAAATGAAAATTCTGTCATTAATTTCTCACCCTCATGTCATTCTAAACCCATAAGACCTTTGTTCATCTTCAGAACACTAATGAAGATACTTTTGATTAAATCCGAGAGGTATCTGACTCTTCCATAGACAGCAATTTAACCACCATTTTCTAGGTCCAGGAAGGTACTAAAGACATCATTAAAATATTTGTGTTCCAAAGATTAACGAAGGTCTTATGAGTTTAGAACAACATGAGCAATTAATGACAGAATTTTCATTTTTGGGTGAACTAACCCTTTAATGTGAAACCGGGCCATTATGTGTTAAAGGCACCCCCATCCACAGAACTGGGAAAAGTTCAAAGAGACAAACATGGGAAAGAGTTTTTAATCTATAAACACACTGAATATGTAAAAAGATTCATGCATTCAGGTTCAGGGGTTGCTGGTTGTGATACTTTCTGATGTTCTTGGAATCTTTGGATCTCAGTCCCAACAAATTAAAGCAATGGAGTGAAACTGCAGGCACAGAGTGGATGACATTTGAACATCTCTCCATCTAACCTTTCCACCGATTTTCTGTCTCTACTGTGTGTAACATGCGTTGTAAAGCATCTTCCTAGTTCCTGTCATCCATGACTGACAGGCATGTCTTGCCTCTTGAGTGCTCTGTAAACTTTTTACTGTTGTTCATTAGTGCATTATTTTGCCCAGCAACTATGGGAATTCCAGACAGTCCTGTCAGACATCTTCCCTGTTTGCTCTCTAAAATCCACCCCATTAGTCTATATAACGTAATGGCCTCTGCTCTGTCTATGTCACCAAACTAACAAGCCCCAATTGAAGGCAAAATGAAAGGAAACAGAGAACTGAGGTACGTAGACAGAAAGTCGTCAAACTCAAGTTGAACAGAAGTCAAAAAAAGTTTATATCCTGACGTCCTCAACTAGAAAAGCAGAGGATATCAAAGACACTCTTGTGGCAGTTTGAACCGTTGCCAGACCATTGTCAAAGCTCACTGAAAAGAGGAGGCACTTCTCTGCATTTCCCTCTGGAGTGCCAATAAGCATTTTTATTGGCACTAAAATATTCTGGAACATGTACACGCTTGCTTTCAGACTGACACTGCTGATGAATAATTTAACAGCACACACCATTCACACCAAAGCTCGACTTTTGCACCAATCAGCGGTGGCTGGAGAAGACAGACAAGGGCGATTAAAACAGACGACATGACACTTCATTCTGACAAACTACTATTTAATGTGTCCCTTGTGATCCACAATCACACTGTCTGTGCAGACACCTACTGGGCAGCACGCTTGTTAAAACTGCCCCTGACGCCTGTTCATTTAACAGTTAAGTTGAGCATGTGCTGTCCTATAATTATATACAGTATGTATACAGAATGAGGTTTACACAAATGGATTTAATGAATGGACAATAGATGGAGGAATATATCTTGAATGTTTTCACTCATTCACAAAGTTTGGTGGATTTTGGTGGTTTTTCAGGTTATTTCAGGTAACTCCATTTACAAATACAAATATATGTGTGATGGATTGGCATATTCATATATTCTGCTAAATATTAAAAGCAGTGACAAATGAAAACAACAAATGTTAATCTGGAGGAGAAATAACAAGTAAATGTGTCACTTACCACAACTGTGATTTGCACATCCTGTCTCACTCATTTCTGCTCATCCTGAGCACAGCATACTTATCATATCTACTGTATAACTATAAAGCAATGAGCTGGCAAGTACCTTTCCATGTTGCAGACAATCCTTTAGACATATTCTCCTAATATGCATTTAATTATGAGGGTAAATCCAGGAAACATATGCTGTATGACACTCACCGCACAGGTTTGGAAGTTTGGGATCTGAACTTGTTGAACTCTCCTGGAGCTGTCCACTCTGAGCCGTGCTATATGACAACAGACAACAGAGACTGTAACTCCTCTCTAGCACAGATGCACAGGACACAATATCCAGGCTTGTACTATTCAGAATTGAATTGAAAAGGAGCCATGTATCATAGTACACACCTGTCCCACATACACCAGGAGTCGGGCATTGAGTGGACTCTCATCTGAGCTTAGCCACAGTTCAGAGTTATCATCCGATGCTATTGCGAACTGGAAATCCCCTAAAATAAATAATTTATCATTTACAGAGTTGTACAGTATAACCTTATGACTGACCTGCAGGTTCTCACTTTTAAGCTTCCTTTGATAACATGTTGTTTGGCAGGTATCTCGCAGCAGTCTATCACCCAGTGGTGCTAGTGTCTTTATTCTGGCTGTCTGAAGTACTCTGGTATATACCTCAAACTGACAGAAGCTCTTCCTTCTCTTATTGTTTTGTGAGCTTGTGTGCCACAGTCAAAAGCCTGACTCAGCGACCCTAGTTATTTGCTAATGAAAACAATCTCATAACTTTTCTCCCGCAAACATGATCACGCCAGCCAGCACCAGGGCTCATATAGTCGTTCCTCACAGCAGCTTTTTCTTATCAGGTTAGGCAGAGTGTGCAGAATGTGCTGACTGCAGGGGATCTATTGAAATAATGGTTTCTGTGTGCCTTTAGACGTCCTGTCAGCTTTGGCAATATTCAGATTTCTTACACATCAGTCAAGCCTGCTTTGAGGAACATTTTAAACACAAAGCAACACTTAATGTGTATGTATTGTATGTGTGAGACGCTACAGCACAAAGGTTTGAGAAGATTTTAGAATTGGGCATGAATCACTATTAATATTCACCATTTTTATTTAAACAGAACACATTTTCTTACATTAAAAAAGAACTCATAGTTATTACCGATGATAAGAATTCTATATTGCCTGTGTTTGTGACTTATGGTATAAAGTAACATACCAGATGTTTCACTTTTGAAAGCGCTTCTGAAACAATGTCCTATGGACAGATGACAAAACTCTTTCTATATATGCACAGTGTACAGGTGCATCTCAATAAATTAGAATATCATGAAAAAGTTATTTTTTTTCTGTAATTTAATTCAAAAAGTAAAACCTAAATATATTCTAGATTTATTAGACATAAAGTAAAATATTTTCAGACTTTTTTTGTTTTCATTTTGATGATTAAAGTTTGCTGTTCATCAAAATAACAAAATCAGTATCTCAAATTATTAGAATATTTAAATTCCATTCTCAGGGTATAAATACTGGGTTTAGGTCAGTAATCCCAACAGCAGTCATGGGGAAGTCTGCTGACTTGACTGTTGTCCAGAAGACGATCATCAAGACCCTCTACAATGAGGGTAAGCCACAGAGGGTCATTGCTGAAAGAGCTGCCTGTTTGCAGAGTGACTGGAAGGAAAAAGTGTGGTAGGAAAAGGTGTACAAGTGAAAGGAATGACAGCAGGCTTGAGAAGATTGTCAGGCGAAGCCGATTTAAGAACTTAGGAGACCTTCAAAAGCAGTGGACTGAAGCTGGAGTCAGTGCATCAAGAGCCACCACACACAGATGTCTTCAGGAAATGGGTTACAACTGTCACATTCCATATACCAAGCCACTTCTGAGCCAAAGACAACGTCAGAAGTGTCTTACCTGTGCTAAGGAGAAAAAGAACTAGGGTCTCATTTATAAAGCGTGCGTACGCACAAAACGGGGCTGGAAACGTGCGTACGCCAGTTCCCATGCAAAGGTTGTGATCTATAAAAAGAAACTTGACGGGAGAATGTGCGCACCTTTAAGCAAACTTTGAGCCGTGCGTACGCACATTCTGGAGACAAAAGTGATATGAATTGAGATAGTAGATTGATCCAGTGACACGCTGTTTTAATGACAGTGAGGAGCGCTGGGAGCACAATAATTCCTCTTTAAACTAAACTGCAGATGTTATGACAAAATATTTTTTTGAGAATGACGATCAGTGATGCACACTTAACTTAGATATTATGGAAGACACTGCTGGATTCGGTGGTCGAACGGTCCATTGTCCAGTTTTAATAGGTCCAATAATATCTTACTGTACAACCACAGCTGCAGGAGGTGTTGATGTCGTGTGAAGGATCTTCAAACAATTACCATTTGAAGGATATAATTTGAGGAAAACGGTTAGATTTGCACGTTTCCTTCTTAAAATACTTCAGTGAAGCGCTGAGAAAGACAATTGTATTTACACTGCAATAAATAAGTAGGCCTATCTGTTTCCACTAAAAAATATAGCCTATAAACTTCCTAAAAGATATGTTCACCTTATCAGCAAAACTGCATAAATTTGATTTGAATTGTTTTATACTATTCAAATACTATTTGGCCAGTGGAAATGAATAAATCAACTGTATATTAAAACCTTTATCTTAAGTATTTAATACAATTTTGTTTTAATGGATATTTTGATATATTTATTCTAAAACATAAAGAGGATATTGGATGATTTTTTATCAATGTAGTGTATGGCACAAATGCCATTTATAGTCTGTATCTAATATTTTACAATGTCTTGTACCTTTAACGGTGTTAACCGTGGATGTCACGTGGATGGGAATATGCATGGAAATGATATGCAGATGAGGTTATGCATAGTAAAACTAGGAGTCATAATCTCCATATATGGTGATTTCGGGGAGGAGACAGGGTGGAGATGCACATACGCACAATCTTCCGCTAACTGGGATTTATAAAGGGATTTGTGCGCAGGTTCTGGCGTACGCATGGTTTTATAAATCAGAATTTTTTTTTGCGTACGCAGAATTTAGCTTTTGCGCATACGTACACTTTTAGTAGGGATCCTACGCACAGTTTTATAAATGAGACCCCTGGACTGTTGCTCAGTGGTCCAAAGTCCTCTTTTCAGATGAAAGTAAATTTTGCATTTCATTTGGAAATCAAGGTCCCAGAGTCTGGAAGAAGAGTGGAGAGGCACAGAAACCATGTTGCTTGAAGTCCAGTGTGAAGTTTCCACAGTCAGTGATGATTTGGGCTGCCATGTCATCTGCTGGTGTTGGTCCACTGTGTTTTCTGAAGTCCACAGTCAACGCAGCCATCTACCAGGAAATTTAAGAGCACTTCATGTTTTCTTCTGCTGACAAGCTTTATGGAGATACAGATTTCTTTTTCCAGCAGGACCTGCCCACACTGCCAAATGTACCAAAAGCTGGTTCAATGACCATGGTGTTAATGTGCTTGATTGGCCAGCAAACTCGCCTGACTTGAACCCCAACAATGCAGATGACCTGAAGGCCGCTATCAAAGCAACCTGGGCTTCCATTACACTTGAGCAGTGCTACAGGCTGATTGCCTCCATGCCACGCCACATTGATGCAGTAATTCATGCATAAGGAGGCCCAACCAAGTATTGAGTGCATAGAAATGAACATACTTTTCAGAAGCCTGACATTTGTGTTTAAAATATCCTTTTTTTTATTGATCTTATGAAGTATTCTAATTTATTGAGATAGTGAATTGGTGGATTTTTGTTAAATGTGAGTCAAAATCATCACAATTAAAAGAACCAAAGACTTAAAGTACTTCACTCTGTGCGCAATGAATTTATTTAAAACACAAGTTCCACAATTTGAGTTTAATTACTGAAATAAATGAACTTTTCCATGACATTCTAATTTACTGAGATGCACCTGTATTTGGAGAAGACTCCAGTCCAAAAAAAAAAAGGCTGGAGGCAATATATGATATGGATCTGCTATGTTGTCCAAGTTAAATCATAAAATGCTACAGCTGAATATCAAGCCTGTTTATGATCGCAAATTTAATACAAGCTGAATCACATAGCATGAAAAAAAAAAAAAAAAAAAAAAAAATATATATATATATATATATATATATATATATATATATATATATATATATATATATATATATATATATATATTTTTTTTTTTTAGAATGAGTATTAAATTCAGTCCATCTATTTTAAAGTAAGATATTCTGATCACAAGCCAAGAGTTAATAGGTTGTAGAGACTATTTTTACACAATAGGAAAGACTGGTTTAGTTACTGAACCATGCATACATTATTGTGCATTTTAGGAAGGAATTAGAAATTAAATGAGCATGTGTTTGATTTTAATTTTGATTTTGATTTAATTTTGAATTTTGATAAAAACAAATCCATAATATATCAAAGGGTTCATAACCCCAGTGAAAAAAAACTAAACCAAAATGTTATGTAATGCAAGATATTTAAAGTGTACACTTGCAATAGTTCCATTTTAGCACAATCAAATATACTTAAGTATATCTTTATTTGGATCTCAGCAATACTTCCGGACTAACTAAAGTGCATTAGTACATAAATATGTAAACATATTTGTAGTATACTTAGCAATATATATATATATATATATATATATATATATATATATATATATATATATATATATATATATATATATATATATATATATATATAATGAAATCATTTTTGTTAAAATTAAGGAAATCATTAAGGAACTACTGTATTTTTTATCATAACCCTTGATGAAATCCTTGTAATATGACAAAAACCTTTATGAAATACACTAACCATCTTTGTAAGGATGAATGAATCCAAAGACTCTAAGGCCATAATTCTTCCACTTTGGAGCCACTGCAATTTTCTTCACTGTGGTCCTAGTCTGTGGGGAAGAATTAAATATAAAAGCATCTGTAGGCTTATTCACTCTTAAACCCAAGGCACTAACACTAATTCACAGAATCACACCTCAAAATGACTTCTAAGAAGAATAAACAGACAGCTACAAAACACTGTGAAAATAAATTATATTAGCTCTGTCTGTAAAACATCCTGCCTCAAGCAAATATTAGGCCAACATTTAGGTTTTGTTAATGAAAAAATGAAAATGATATACTGACTAGTATATATATATATATATATATATATGTATGTGTGTGTGTGTGTGTGTGTATAAAACTCTTTTTTTCAATGTCTGAGCAACTTATGCTGGTCTTACATGTGGGTAGAGAGGAAAATGAAGATTCTTCCTGAGCTGGGAGATAGATGAGCCACACCAGTCTTCAAACACATGCAGATTGGCCTGACCTTTATACTGATAGAGAACAAAAAAAAAAGAGAGAGAGAATCAGACTTTACTTTATGTGTAACCAGTATTAATATGAAGGAAAAAGCAAATGTCCTGTGATTAAAAAAAACTGTAAAATAAAATAAAATTGGCTAAATCAACACATGATTTATAGGTGAGAACAAGGCCCCAGGCCTTCACACAGATCCAGATTGTGCACAGAACAGCCGACAAAAAACATGTCTGAAATTGGATCTGTGAATATGCCGCTACCCTAAGGCATGAGAGTGATGAGTTGGTTAGAGCTAACCGTAAATGAAATACAAAGTTCTGTCATGAAACTCTAAATGGGACATGCTAAAAGGTCCTTTAACTCAACTGCTCCTAATCACAACATTATTTATAGAACACAGCTGATTGGTTCCTGCTGTATCAGTAGCCAATGAGCTTGCATACTCAACCTTCAAATACATGGGTAGCATTTGCCTTAGCAGTGCAGCATGCTTTCAGAAACTCTCCACCCTCCCCAGCTCCACTTGTATATGTCTGCTATGGGTAATTCATGTACACTATATTGTACAGCAGCAGCATGTCTTACTTCCTCACAGCAGCGTGTCATGTATGTAGTGGCAGTAGCAAGTCCCGTACTTGCTCTGCAGCAACAGCAGCTTACAGCAGCGGCAATACAAGCAGCAGGGTCATTCCATGTCAATTTGACCAGAGGTCGTCAGCTCAAATGTTTGATTTTGTTCATATTTTTTCTGTAGTAAGACAAATATAAATAGTGATGAAAGCCAAAATATTATGTCACAGATTAATATTTACTGAGTAATCCACTATTTTGTAGAGGGGGGTCAAAATAAAAAATTTTACCTGAGATTTGGAGCCAAATTAGGGGTGTAAAAATTATTTTATGGAAGATGGCAGCATCATTATTTTATTTTTGCACAGAGATTGGTTGGTCTAATTGTAAAATCTGTTATCTTTAGCAATTTTGTGTTTTTTTTGCCTCAAGTTTGCATGCCTGTAACTCAAGAATTATTAAAGATATCTTAATATCCTTTTAGATTCTAGTTCTTAGCAATCTTTGTTTCATTATAAGCCAACAGTGACAGTTCAAAAATGGCAAAAAGCTCTTCTTGTGTTTTTTTGCCTCAAGTTTTTCCCTTCAGAGACTGGGCCACAGGGCAGTGTTCCAACATGATAACGACCCCAAACACACCTCCAAGACGACCACTGCCTTGCTAAAGGAGGTCTCCAGACCTAAACCCTATTGAGCATCTGTGGGGCATCCTCAAACAGAAGGTGGAGGAGCGCAAGCTCTCTAACATCCACCAGCTCCGTGATGTCGTCATGGAGGACTGGAAGAGGACTCCAGTGGCAACCTGTGAAGCTCTGGTGAACTCCATGCCCAAGAGGGTTAAAGCAGTGCAGGAAAATAATGGTGGCTACACAAAAAAAAAAAAGACACTTTGGGCCCAATTTGGACATTTTCACTTAGGGGTGTACTCACTTTTGTGGCCAGCGGTTTAGACATTATTGGCTGTGTGTTGAGTTATTTTGAGGGGACAGCAAATTTACACTGTTATACAAGCTGTACACTCACTACTTTACATTGTAGCAAAGTGTCATTTCTTCAGTGTTGTCACATGAAAAGATATAATAAAATATTTACAAAAATGTGAGGGGTGTACTCACTTCTGTGAGATACTGTATGTTATGCATTTGAGTTGATAGAAAAACACAAGCTACATTTCTAGTTCTTCAGATATTCCTCTTTAACTTATTAATTTACTCATGGAGCTGCATAAAGATCTCCATATCTCTGGTGAATGGGAATGGGAATGCTAATAGATACTTTTCTCCAGTTACTAGAGACCACTTTGATTTTAACATCAATTGTAATGTAAACTATGTAATAGCCTTATATCAATAATATGTTTTTCTCCTTAGAAGGAAAAGTATAATTATATTTTGGCATGATAAGCTGGATGCGACAAAATGCTCACATTTATCAGAGTGATTAATCATCTATTGGATACGCAGCAATGCTTTCAGAAAACACAAATTGTCATAAACAAGAACATTGGGCAATGTATTTCGAGCAACTTCATGCTCACGATTTAATGAAGAATTTATGAGTTGGTGCAGCAGTGGTGGGGTTTAGCAGGAAATGCGTGCGCCTATGCAAATTTTCATGCACTGAATTCCGCACTACCCTTTATCTTTCTCTAATGCTCCTGGTGGTGGCGGTGACAGAGATAGGCATTACTCATCATGCAGGTGAGCTCACATTAGATTGCTCTTGCCCCTTCTGTCAGTCGTTTAGGTCTTTCTCCGCACAGCCACATTTAAATATAGCCTCTATAATTACATCTGGTGTGGATGGTTGGATTGGCATCCCACCCATTTACAGGCAGACAGGACGCCACAGAAAACTGAGCCATCTTGGGGATGCTTATAGCTGTCACAGGCACACTGGACTGTACCACTTCACTGCCACGGCGCATTCGCACATGGCAAGGGTTCAGTTCAGGGAAAAGAAAGAGTAAAATGTGGTCACAGGTGGTACGGTGAATTTAGCTGTAAGCATTATCAAGTGTACTATTTAAATTTTCATATGCTCAGAATAGATGAATAACTGTCACCCTGGTTTGTTTTGTGCAAGGGGAAACAAGGAGAATGTGACAGCATATATATAAAAATGAGCAGCATAATACAAATGCACCATAAATCATGAAAACATGGGATTTGCAACCATAATCCCCCAGAGGTATGATAAAAATATCTAAATGGTCTCATTGTGTATCAGTAATAGACTTGTCTGTACTTGTTAGAATAAAGTATGATTTAAATACCAGTGAATCTTGTGTTGTCACACAAAATTAATAGCATTCATCTTCCCTTTATCTCTGAATTATAAGTAACTCTAAAATACATTCTGAGGTGCTTGATAAGGGCATCTTAAGCTGCAACATATGGAGTGTAAATGAATGGCCCGAGATCTTTTGTCAGAGTCATCTCACTGTGCTTCGAGCCAAAGCCATGATGATATATTTCCCAGCCTGGTTATTCCTACTGGCCATATAATAACATTCAATAATACAGAGACGAAAGCACATAAATCAATTGATAAAAACAGAGGTTATCTCTGCACTGGGGCATTTTTTTCTCTCTGCTGTGTATCATCTTGGATAAATATCTGACAAACAATTGATACATATCCAATGAGACAGATGAACAGGGCAGCACAAGGACTCCTGTGTGACGTTGCTCCGTTGCTATTTCTGGTATTTGACGCTCCCTAAATCACATGCCTCATAAGAGCTTCTGTGCTCTCTTAACTTCCTGGAGGGTTCGCCCACACCTGACACTTCAACGTCGAACAAGGAGCTCATCTGTCACGGGCCCAAAGGAAGGGGGCCTCAGGGGCAGGGTGCGGTCAGGGACCCTCTTTGATCATTGTCTCTTCATTATCACAAAGTGTCCGGTCTCCTAGCCTGCTATGGCAATGAGAAGGGGAGAGGAGATAAGGACTGTTGGCTTATTGATCGGCAATACTAGAGTCTGGTTCAGTGTTTTCATGGTAAAAAAAGAAAAGAAAAAGAAAAAAGCTACACAGCAGCAGCTGGCTACAATATTGAAGTTCCTTTATGTATGGTATATAGTAGGGATGCACCAATACCACTTTTTCCAGAATGAGTCCGATACCAATACTTTAATTTTTAATACTTGCTGATACAGAGTACCGATACCTGTATTTTCATTTCATTTTTTAATTTTTAAAAATATTGGGCAGAGAAACCAAAAGAATATGAATCAATTTAGTTGGCTTAGCAAATAGACATTTCCTTCAGTTATTTGCATGCCTAATTATGCCTGTTAAAATGTATTATAAGAGCTTCTGTTACTTTCATTTTTCATATTATTGCTCTATCATATTTTATCTTTAATTTAATAGCACAGTGAATATTTAGAGCTGCTCCAGCTGGGTTCAGTGAGTGATTTTCTCTTTGTCTTTTGTTGTTAGATTAACATTGAAAATAAAGAAAACATTAGGTTTATTAGGCTACTTTCACTTTAAGAGCTAAACATATCCAACATGCTGTTACACACATTTTCTTTCTCTTTCTGTTTACGTTCACTTAAGACATAACCGACTATGTTTCACAAGGATACTTGTCTACACGTGCCTTTTGACAATTTTGAGTGAATTTGTCCGTTTAAGTGCAAGAAGTCATGAAAGAGAACTGTCTGAGAGGCAGCTTTCTGGGTGCACACATCGGATGTTTGCGCACATGAAAACATCATGTGATTACTGTACTGCCTTTCTGTAACAACGTAGGGAACCATTCGTTATACATAAATCATGTAAGTTCATGTTTTTTACTTGCACAATTTAGTTTTAATTCAAATGACGCATGTGTGCTGAGTGAACGATAAGAATCAAGAGCATGCAACAGAAGTGTTCTCTTTACTGTCAGTTAATGTTAGTAATATGCCTCTCATTTTATTTTCTTTGCCATTGCCATATCTGACCAAACTACAAACTTTCTAGCAATGTCTGTGAAAAAGGGATATGTGTAAAAGGTGTAAACATTTAATTTGTTATATATATATTGTTAATATTCTGTTAATTAAAATCATTTATTTCACAGACATCCTTCTCCGATATATCCAATCTGCTCTTTGTTTGCTCCGTTGTCTGTGTTTCTTTGTCACAAGCACTGTAGGCTGGTATCAGTATTGGGCCGATACAGATACTGTTATCGGTGCATCCCTAGTATATACAGTCCCCTCCAAAAGTATTGGAACAGTGAGGACTATTCCTTTATTTTTTCTGTAGACTGAAAACATTTGGGTTTGACATCAAACAATTTATATGAGACAAAAGATCAACATTTCAGCTTTTATTTCCAGGTATTTACATCTGGATCTGATACACAACTTAGAAGATATAACCTTTTGTTTGAACCCACCCATTTCTCATGTGACCAAAAGTATTGGAACATGTGACTGACAGGTGTGTTTTGTTGCCCTGGTGTGTCCTATTACATTGATTATTCAAACAATAAATAGCACTAAATGTCTGCACTCAGTTTCAGATTTGGGTTTTGCCTGTGCAGACTGCATTTATAGTTAGACGTGTAACCAACATGAAAACCAGAGAGCTGTCTATGGGTGAAAAACAAGCAATTGTGAAGCTGAGAGAAGATGGAAAATCAATCAGAGCCATTGCACAAACATTGACCATAGCAAGTACAACCATTTGGAATGTCCTGAAGAAGAAAGAAACCACTGGTGTACTAAGTAACAGACCTCGAATGGGTAGACCAAGAAAAACATCAGCTGTTGACGACAGAAACATTGTGAGAGCTGTAAAGAAAGACCCTAAAACAACTGTTAGTGACATCAGCAACAACCTCAAGAGGGCAGGAGTGAAGGTATCACAGTCTACTGTCCGCAGAAGACTTCATGAACAAAAGTACAGAGGCTACACCAGAAGATGCAAACCTCTCATTAGCAAGAAGAATAAGAAGGCCAGGCTGGAATTTGCCAAAAACTACAGAGACAAGCCTCAAACATTCTGGGGCAAAGTTTTATGGACTGATGAGACAAAGATTAACCTCTACCAAAGTGATGGAAAGGCTAAAGTTTGGAGAAAAAAAGGATCTGCTCATGACCCCAAACATACAAGCTCATCTGTGAAACACGGTGGAGGTAATGTCATGGCTTGGGCTTGCATGGCTTCTTCTGGGACGGGCTCATTGATCTTCATTGATGATGTAACACATGATGGCAGCAGCAAAATGAACTCTGAAGTGTACAGAAACATTTTGTCTGCCAATTTACAGAAAAATGCAACCAAACTGATTGGGAGATCCTTCATCATGCAGCAAGATAATGACCCAAAACACAGTGCCAAAGCAACAAAGGAGTTCATCAGAGGCAAAAAGTGGAAGGTTTTAGACTGGCCAAGTCAATCTCCAGACTTAAACCCTATAGAGCATGCATTTTACCTGCTAAAAAAGAGACTGAAGGGAGTAACCCCCCAAAACAAACAACAACTGAAAGAGGCTGCAGTGGAAGCCTGGAAAAGCATTACAAAAGAAGAATGCAAAAGTTTGGTGATGTCAATGGGTCATAGGCTTGATGCAGTTATTGCAAGCAAAGGATTTTCAACTAAATATTAAGTCTTATTCACTTTAATCTATTTTAAGTTAATCTGTTCCAATACTTTTGGTCACATGAGAAATGGGTGGGTTCAAACAAAAGGTTATATCTTCTAAGTTGTGTATCAGATCCAGATGTAAATACCTGGAAATAAAAGCTGAAATGTTGATCTTTTGTCTCATATAAATTGTTTGATGTCAAACCCAAATGTTTTCAGTCTACAGAAAAAATAAAGGAATAGTCCTCACTGTTCCAATACTTTTGGAGGGGGACTGTAGACATGTTGCTTAAGGGTCATAATTTTTTTTTTTTTTTTTTAAATGAATGTAGATGCTATGAAAGCATGTTTAATTATATATGTTCCCTTTCGAGGGAACTCTATGCTGCGTTGAATGGCGCTATGGGCATGCGTCCCGCGTAACCTGGTGTCGGAGGCACGTGTGAAACTAAGCTATTGGCCGACACAGTGTGATGATGTCACAAGGGGCGCCCAAGCATATAAAGAGGGTGCTCGACTCAGTTTAAACTGGCACAAAATGCAAGATCGCAGGTGGCTGCGTGGATGAGCAATACCTAGAAGGGCATAAGTGTCCAACTGTGGTGAGCCACAGATCTGCACACTGAGGGCGCAGTCTTGTGGAGACACTTATATTCTGTTTGGGTGGCGAATATAGCCTTGAGTTATTCGAATGTAGAGGGGCTGTGTGAGCATGGGTATGGGACTAAAGGGAATTTAGTGAGCTATCTCTCCCCAGGGACATCCTGATCATTAAAGGCTCCCGTTTTGCCATTGAAGCCACGTCAAAGGATATCAAGTCTAGTTGGCAGAGCACATGCAGCGGCAGGTCAGGCCGGTGGTACTTTACATACGATGGCTGTATTGCAAGCCTACCAAGCAGACCTATTGAAAGACCTGGATCAGGGAGAGCGATTATCCCCAAAAGCGGTGGCAGAGCTGCGTATGGGCACAGATCTAGCCCTCCGTGCCACCAAGGTCAGGCATATCAGTACAAGGTCCTTCCCTTCTGGCTGTCCCTGTCTCTTTTAGGGATGGTTACTGAAACCCGGTATATTAAACAGGGCCCCGGGGCTAAATTATGAAAGACCGCTGTATCATTAAAGGGTTAGTTCACCCAAAAATGAAAATTATGTCATTTATTACTCACCCTCATGTCGTTCCACACCTGTAAGACACTTCGTTCATCTTCAGAACACAAATTAAGATTTTTTGATAAAATCCGATGGCTCAGTGAGGCCAGCAAGATAATTAACACTTTCAGATGCACAGAAAGGCATTAAAAACATATTAAAAACAATTCATGCAAGTACTGTGGTTCAACCTTAATATAATAAAGCGACAAGAATACTTTTTGTGCGGCAAAAAACAAAAACAAAATAATGACTTTTCAACAATA
This sequence comes from Megalobrama amblycephala, assembly GCF_018812025.1. Taxonomy (NCBI): domain Eukaryota; kingdom Metazoa; phylum Chordata; class Actinopteri; order Cypriniformes; family Xenocyprididae; genus Megalobrama; species Megalobrama amblycephala. Next base: position 31,808,279 of record NC_063046.1, read on the forward strand.
TCTAGTGATGGCCGATTTCAAAACAGTGCTTCAAAGCTTTACGCTTTTAATCTTTTTTTTTTCTTTTCAAATCTGTAGTTCAGATCACACATCACACTGCCAAAGTCACGTGAACTATTGAATCAGTGCTGAAGCGCACACATAAAGCTTGCCGCAGTACACCGTTAGAAGTAATGATTGTGAATGTGTCTGGGAAAAACAGCAAGGAGATTGCTTTAACATTTTAATAATTAATGGATAAACTATAGTTTTTTTGTATTTTTTGGTGCAGTGAATGATATTGACTTGTCATCTCTGCAGTAGTGCACACACTTATATGCACGATTCATACGGATTACATAACTTGAGAATATTTGTTTTCCATTCCATTTGCAAGTGTTCGCACCGGCGCCTTCATGTTAGATGTCAGGCAATAAGCACGCTGCTTTCACATTCTGCACAAATACTTCAATAGCCCACATTTTTATCAAGTTGAAAGTAAAACGTTAAAGCGAGCGGCCATGTAAATTTGCTACTACTACTACATGTTTCAGATGATAAGCCATATTTGAAGTCAATGACTGATAGGTGAGCATTTGGATGTCCTGCCCGATGTACTGTAATTACCACATAGACCAGCTCTTAACAATCCGTCTGTCACAGACTGCATGACTTCGCCACATTTTTTCCTGCAACTAAGCGACTAAAAAAATTTTGGTTGACTAAGCCTCTTCTCGTCAACTATTAGGGGGAACCCTAATATATATATATATATATATATATATATATATATATATATATATATATATATATATATATATATACACACACACACACACACACACACAAAAAAAAAACTTTAAGAATACCGTTAAAGTACCGAATCGATAAGCAGTATCGTTAAGAGTATTAATATTATAAAAACCTTAACGATACCCATCCCTAATCTCTTTGCATCTTCACAGTAGTCACAGAGGCCGCGCTTGTGGGCATTCGTATTCTCAATTATTTCGATGACTGGCTGATTCTAGCTCAGTCTTGAGATCTATTGTGCACATGCAGGGACCTGGTGCTCAAACACATCAGCTCAATGGGACTTCAGGTCAACTAGGAAAAGAACAAGCTCTCGCCAGTGCAGAGCATCTCTTTTCTTGCAATGAAGTTGGACTCAGTCTCTTCTTTGACTGCGTGTCTCACAAATGAGTGTGCCCAGTTGGTGCTGAATCCTGCAGTTTTTCAGGGGGAAGACAGCAATTCCACTGAAACAATTTTAGAGGCTCCTGAGGAATATGGCTTCCTACATGGCCTTGATGCCATTCGGGTAAATGCATATGAGACTGCTTCAGCACTGGCTTCAGTCATGAGATGGGCATGGAGCTGTGGTATGCATCGCATGGGTATCACGTTGGTCTGCCAATGGCACCTCTCTAATAGACATCTGCAGAGAATCTGGGCAACACCTAATACCTTCATGAGATTTTACAATCTCCAGTTTGAGCCAGTTTCATCCGATGTGTTGTCAGTTATAAGCAGGTCAACTGCAGGCAACTGGCCGGGTGCTCCAATTGCACACAGTGCCTTTCTCATTCCCTGAGGCTATAATGTGTGCTTTTTGTCCACATGAGTCCGTTGAACCTGGATGTATCTTACCATTTTCAGAACCCTGCGGCAGTCGAATTCGGTGGAGGAATTTAACTCCAGGCCCAGTACTCGTGATGCATGCCCTTTTGGTCAGTCCATATACTGGAGCTAGGTGCCCATATGTAATGGTAATCCCATATGATGTACTGATACGGTTTCCCTGACAGTAAACCCATGTATTCCCTTGGAAAGATCTGTTCCTACAACGATCCTCCCAGAGAGTCTGTAATACTACTAATAGTTGGCTGTTAGTTTTAATGCCAGAGTGTGAAAGCTTGATATTCAGGTGTCTGTGGGTGTATAATTCAGTTATATATAAATGCAGGATAGCAGGGCTAAGCAGAACTGGCTGGTTCATCATCAATACAGCTCCTGTTGCTCTCTTGTCTTTTTGGCCACCTGTTCATGTAATTTTAGCACGATTCCTGGTGGGATGCAGAGCTATGGGAGGATGAGCCTCCCTAGGGAAATCACACACAATAAGAGAGATTCACAGCTATATTGCACACTGTCAGTGTGGTTTTAATAACAAAGTGTATCCTACACATTTCTTCTGTGTAGGAAACTAAAGTGTATGTTTCTAACACTATAAAAGCATGTTTTACCTCTGGTTTCCATGGCAACCTGAGGAACTTCTGGCCGAGGAGTCTGTGCATCTCAGCGTTGGCACGGCTCTCCTGAGCAGATTCATTGAGCTCTTCCCTCTGAAACAGCAGGAACAAGGAGTGCTCAGTGACCCTACATAAAGAGATGGCTCATAGACATTTCCGCACAACACTCAGCGGCTGCGCTATACTACTAATCATATAATGCCAAAATACAGTGTTTAGTGCAGCTTCAATCAAGAAATTAAAGATTGATTAGTCCTTTTTTTCGTCAAAAAACCAACCAGATGACACTGAATTAAAACAAAGTCCAATTGTGTTTAGCTTTATTTAAAGGTACACCATGTAACTTTTTTGTTCAAAATGTACACTATTTATATGAGTGAGTACATAATGAATCCATCTTACAAACAATGTTTTGTCTTATCCTGAATCACTAAGGTATGCCTATTATAAGCAATTGTATTTTAAACCCTGTGGGACAATAACCGCTGCGGAGAAATCCAGTTACCTGCGTGACTCGTCATATACTGTACATAAACAGAGAAAAGTTCTTCCACAAGATACATGCAGTTTTGTTTATTAAGATAACAGTTTACCATTAACTATTTATCACAATCTGTGTAAATAATATGACATTTGAAAATTTGGAGGACTAATTATTCAGTGTAAAACATTTATTGAATGTTTAATTAAAATGTGGACTTGCATTCTGACTGCAAATCTAAAACTGTTTTAGTGCATGAAACCCTCAATAATATTATTTACAATTATTCATTTATCGGATGCTTTTATCCAAAGCAACTTGCAAATGAGGAACATCATAAGCATTGAAAGTAGGCTGCAGAAGATATAATTATAAAAAACTGTATGATGTGGCTTTAAATATTCAACATTGTTTTACTGCAAAAGCCTGTTTGAATTACAAAACACATAATCTATGTTTCCTAAATGCAAAATTATATAGCACTTTTCTAAAACTAAACACTATTCATCACACAGTCAAAGGAAATATTAGACATCCATAGAAAAATGTTCTATAAATAAGACTGTTTTTACTCTACATTTCTTGCTGGTCTTGAGATTTAGCAGGGCATGTGCAGGTTTTCTCTATAATCCCACTCAGCCTTTCTAATCCTCCACATAGAACTGTGAATTAGCCCCTATCAAAACAATGACTGAGTGAAGCAGATGAAGAAGTACTCTAGACATTACGCAAAATGTTTCCATCCAGGTGAGAGCCACTACAAATCACATTTAAAATGACTGGAAGAGTTCCAGCACCCAATAACAAGCAAAAGCTTCCTTCAAAAGCCCTGTCTGTGAATGAAACTTTGATATTAAGTGCTAAAAGCAGGAAAAGCACTTAAGCTCCTGCTACTGTTTCTATCATGTTGAGTGGGTAGGGGTTAACGAATTGCACAACCAAATTTGTAAGTTCATTGATGTCTACAAAAAGGTTTGATAAATTAAATTGTTGGAATGGGAATCTAATATCTGTACTCAGTTCGCTGAGTAGGCACACTTTGACAGAGGTGTGTGTGTGTGTGTGTGTGTGCATATTAGTGTTTACACTTTACAAACATAAAATGCATCAAAAATGAAGCATAGAGAGAGGAGTAATGTAAACGGTCACATTTATTTGACAGTTCTCTATTAAAAACCTTCAGAGATTTGAACAGTAACAACAAGGCAATGTTTGATCCCACTATAGAAACCCGGGAAAAAGAGGCCATATTCATCTGTATGCCGTGAACAAGATAGTAAAGCTCACAAACGCCTGTCTCTCACACTCCTCCATATTCTGCAGCCTCCATGTTCATACTGACATGAAACATTATAAATCAGCTGCCTGGCTACACACACCTATGATCAATCAAAGAGGGAGAGAAAGAGAGAGAGGAAAAAGAAAATCCTTCAGAAATCATTTGTGTTTTAATGTTATAATTTTTTTCAGGATTTGATCATTCAAAAGTTAAATAATAGAATTTTAACATTCGTTACCATCAATGTTCCCTCTAATTTTTTTTCTCGCTGAGCAAAACTTTTCTCTGTTGAGCGCACATTTTGGCCACCTGAGCAAAAACTTACTTTATCAGACCTGTACAGTGAACGTAAACACACACACAAAAAATTGTTTTATCATGCAACTGTAACATTTAACTTTAATGTGCCGTTTCTATTTTATTTGACCCTTGATGTAACTTAGTGATTTATTAAAAATATGTTTGAAATTAAGCAGTTCAGTCACTAAATTAAGCACATTTTAGGTTACTTGAGATTTTTTCACATTGCTGTATTAACTGTACCAGTCTTTACCAAGAAATTCTATTAAAAAATAATTTCTGTCCTCCTGCAGGACAGTTCAGTTCTTTATAATAATATAATATGAGCAGTTACAATGATGGTTTGGGACAATCATAATGTGTTTTTGTACAGTCAATTATTAGCAACAGACAGTGTTAAACCATCAAAATTACATGTTTATTGCTTATGAAGGAAGGAAGGAACCCTAAACAATCCCCTTGTGAGATCATTTTTTTATAAGGCTTACATTATAATATAATAAAATATTTAAGTATTTAAACTGATATACAGTATTATATCAGTTTAAATGCTTCCATTTGTTTTAATATATTATTTAGTGAAAACAAACTGAAGCATTTAAACTGATAGCTAAATATTTTTAAGAAAAGTGAACGTCAACTCTTTTATAGTTATCTAAACATCCCTGAAACCCACAGCTCCACCACACACAAAAATATATTTAAACTGAGGTATATCACTGATGTATTTTGAGTTTGCAAGCTACACCTGTGGTGGGTGTGTGATTGTAAATGTCTCAGAGCATTCTGTGCCCATCATCCGTTATTTCCACCACTTTTCATTAAAACATGACGCTTTATTTCACATTTCTTTTGGTTTCGCGTTGCCTCTCGTATTGATGTATTTAGTCCGCAAACATTACAGTATTCTTACCGCGACTGATTTGGCTCAGGGTCAGCCAGCTCACACGCGCTCAATCGTTCTCTTTCTATGAAACCTGTAAACCGCATTCACCGGTTCCAACTCTATAGCGACAATAACTCTATAGCGGTTGTCCAGAGCACTGCAATTATTTCTCATTTAAACTACTACAATCATTTTCATGTCTGTTCTCTGCGCGGCAATTATTTCTTCTGCGCGGCCGCGGCTTCAGAAGTGCGCGGCCGCGCACGCGCGCAGCTTAGAGGGAACATTGGTTACCATCACTTTTGGTCAATTTAATGCATCATTAATTTGGGTATTGGACTACACTGGAGGTGCTGTATGTTTTTCATTCAAAAAAACAAAACAAACAAAAAAAAAACAACTCATGAGAGTCATTTATTCTGCAATTGTTTTGTGCTGTACACAACAGTGCAGGAAACAGAGTATTTTAGTTCAGTATTCTGTCTGCATTGCCTTCAAGACAAATTAAAGTCACTTTCAGCTAAACAAAATAATGAAGACAAGCCTAAAAGCACATCTATCCCAATTAAGCTATGTGCCCCCGTCATGCAGTCCAGAAGGAAGGCTTCATCCCAGCTAATGGTGTCCAAGCAATCAGCCTCCCTGATGTTCTGCAAGCCTAGTGTTACCCACTGCTGTCTATGTGTTTGGTTGATCTGACCTGAACGTGAGACCGAGGGCAGGACTCATAAATTAGCGAGATCTGGATCTCCTCTCCGCTCTCTGACAAGACAGAAATATTAACCAGATGGCTCCCACAAACACCCTGGAAGCAGAACCTAGGACTATCAGCAAGGTTAATTAATTCTCCTTATTTACATTAGGGGAGGGGAGGGGCGGAAGAGAAAATACAGTAACACTTTACAATACGGGTCCACTAATATGCATTAATTCATGCTTAACTAATACACAGATAATCATGTGTTAATGTATGACTCTTGAAGAACTAAACCATTAATTAATGATTACTGCATCAGCAACTAATAAAGAGTCTAAATGATTAATAGATTAAGTAATATATGAATTGTTATTAATTAAATGTGTCATAATGTAATGATTCTTTCATAACATATTTTATTAAAGCTGCCTCTTTGTCGCCATCTCTGTTTGAAACCTGCAATTGCAGTCATATGCGGAACAGTTATCTGTGTGCGTTGTGCCTCGGCACAGCTCGTCAGCGTGGATGAATCTAACGTTTGCTGCGGTGTGGATCCTGTATTACAGAATCACAGATTCTACGTCTTGAAAGTATGACCAATATAATAATTTTCACTGGAAAATATCATCTGAACAAGTAAGTAACATTTCTGCCACTTTTGTTCTGACCAACTGAGGAAAAAAGCATTAGGCCTACAATAAATTGCGCTGCCAATGATAATTAAATCTAACGATCACTTAGCTCGGATCACATCAAACCGTGCAAATTATTATTACTGTTATATTGTTCTCAAATTGTTACATTTAACAACATCAGCATTGCATGATTTCAATTTCTGTAGCCACTCCACGGTCCAAAGTCTGGATTACAATCCGCCATCAAAATGATAAGTTTAATTATTTCAGCTGCTGTGAGAAAAGACTATAAATGTGCCGCTACCAGCAGCATCCTCACGTGATAAAACCGACTAGCCTGGACTCCTTCCTTTCTGTTTATGGACGTGACGTAATGAGGCACTGCTGCATGCTCGAATTTCCCGCGGAAATCCACCATGTCGCTCTTATTATAAAACATTATTACAAGCTTACCGTTGTGAATCGAGACAAGATAATTAGATGGTTTTGAACACTGGCTGGTTATGTACTTGCTCAAAAATAATTATTAACCAAAAAAAGTTACGGACTGCAGCTTTAACTAAAATTGTAAGTTAATGTGTTAACTACAACAATGGGTTGAAGCCATGTACTTCAACTTACAGTAGTCTGCTTAAATTAATCATTAAGCAATGATTTGAAAATGTATCATTATGTTATGACTTTACTTGTTGAGGCACATGACTATTAACTAATTGTTAAAGGGTTAGTTCACCCAAAAATTACTTACCCTCATGCCGTTCCACACCCATAAGACCTTCATTGATCTTCGAAACACAAATTAAGATATTTTAGTTTTTTTTTTAGTTTAGTTTTATTTTATTTATTTTAGTTTATGGATCTTGAGAGAGGAAATGTCATTGCTCCCTATGGAGGCCTCACGGAGCCATCGGATTTCAACTAAAATATCTTAATTTGTGTTCCGAAGATTAACGAAAGTCTTGTGGAATGGCATGAGGGTAAGTAATAAATGGCAGAATTTTAATTTTTGGGTGAACTAACCCCTTAAGTAATATGTCATTAAAGGGTTTTGACACATGCAGTGATTGTACTGGACATGACAGACCATTGCAAGTTCATTTGTCCTTCATAACAGAAGTGACGTTGTGTTGTGTTGTGTTGTGTTGTGTTGTGTTGTGTTGTGTTGTGTTGTGTTGTGTTGTGTTGCGTTGTGCCGCATCCAGTGTAGAATCACTATCATTGATTATAATGGGTTGTATTCTCTTTATCCGGTCTTGACATAGTGTTACGAAATAGCAGTGCCCGGCCACATGTTCTCAGTGTTCCACCTTTGAATCCTAGACCTCAAGCTTAACTTGACACATTCCTGTGCCATGAACAACAAGATTCTGGATGCCACAGTTCATCTGGTACAGTGGAATCACGATTGTCGTTGGATGGAAATTGAAATCCATGGCTTAGTGTAGATGTCAAAACCATAATGACATATTACTTAACAATTAGTTAATAGTCATGTGCCTCTAAAGTCATAATATAATGATACATTTTCAAATCATTAGTTAATGATTAATTAAAACAGACAACTGGAAGTACATGGCTTCAAACCATTGAGGTAATTAACACATTAACTTACACTATTAGTTAATAAAATATGTTATTAAGGAATTAATACATTATGACACATTTAATTAATAACAATTCATATATTAATTAATCTATTAATTATATAGAAACTTAATTAGTTGCTGATGCAGTAATCATTAATTAATGGTTTAGTTCTTCATGAGTCATACATTAAAACATGATTATCTGTGCATTAATTAAGCATGAACTAATGCATATTAGAGCACGTATTGTAAAGTGTTACCGAATATGCTTATTTATTTTGAGTTTTGAAAGACAATATAGGGTGAGTTTAGGGTAATCATAATTTTTTTACTCCAAACCTTTTTTTTTGGTGTTTTGTATGGCAATACAGGATGGTAAAAGGTAAACGGTAAGACACTGTACATTATTAATCCCTTCCATGATCCCCCCCATTCCAACTAATTAAAATGGACAAGATGGAACTGGATTAAATATTTTGACTGTTGCAATCCCAATCGGACTTATGACCTGTAACACTGCCTGAATCATAATCAAGCACTGTTCGCTGTTAGGCAGAGGAGAACTGGCCCCCCGACTGAGCCTGGATTCTCCCAAGGTTTTTTTCTACATTTTTGTCACCTGTTGGTCACCTGATGTCACCTGTTGGAGTTTGGGTTCCTTGGCGCTGTCGCCTTTGGCTTGCTTGGTTGGGGATCTGCCTGCACTGACACTAGTGTATGTGAACAGAACTGAGCTGAGCGATGACATCACTGTTTTCTCCAGTGCTGATATATAGATAAATTACCTAAATTAATAACTATTGATTTTTACAATGGAATGAATCAATACTGAATTTATTTAAGACGGTCAATGACACCATTTTCTTTAAGAGCTGCTGTGCAGCCAAATTTATTTGCCAATTATCACTGTTAAGCTGCTTTGACACAATCTGCATTGTAAAAACCGCTATAGAAATAAAGGTGGACTCGCCTTGCCTTGACTTGACAAGAAAGAAGTAAATAAAGAGAAAAGGTAAAAGGGGTGGGTGTAATTGTTGGAGATAGGCATGTGAATAGAGCCTCTATGTAAACCATAATGTTTCCTAAATTGAACCCAGATTTTGATGGAACTAGTGACTACAGGATTATTTGAGTCCCTGCTTGGAACTAAAGAAAGTTGAGATCAAACAAGAGAACACACAATAAAGAGTACACTTCGGCAAAGTTTCTGTATGCATTCATAGTGGACAGTTGTCAGAGTAGCTCTCCCTGTTCCAAAAGAGAAGTTTATTATCCATTCATTTTAACCAATAAAAAAGTGATTCCAAATTTCAGACACAACTTTATTCTTATTTTGATAGTTAATTCTATGGTTATTTTAATGACAAATGTCTCTCAGCTCCACTTAACGCTAGGTTCTTTGATAACAAGGTTATCTTTCCCTCACAACCAAAAACACACATCTTTGGTGACATTGTTGATTTCGTGGTCTAAAAACAAAGTGATAAATCTTTCTCGAGCAAGTCATCAATGCCAATGACTTCCGTAACCCGAATGAAGCACGCTGATGGGCGTGCTCTCGCTCTGGTTGATGTGTGTGTACGTGCACTCTTCCGGAAGAAGTGCCCATACAAGGAATTCCACCCTTTATTATGTAATACAGGTCCATACTCGGGGAAAAAACTCTCAGAAACATGTAGGAAATGTATGTATGTACTCCGTCATACATCCAACTCGTTTTTTGAAACTTTGGCCATGTTTAGTGTAATTTAGTTCAGTGTAAATAAGTCAGAATGCATGAAATAGCTTTAGACCCCCCCTTTCAAGAGGCACGATGGTGCTGGACTGGTAGGTAGCATTCTGGATCCTAATAGAAGAGAGGAACTGAGAGGAGGCCCAGAGGCCTGGAGGGCTTATAAGGGTCTTCCTTAGGGGCCCCGGTCCTGGAACGAGATTTCTACTGGCCCTCTCACCACCCACAACCCACCTCTCACTCATCACCCCGGAATTCGCAATAATGCAATGACCAGTACAGGGAGCCCAGTTTACCATTCATTGTCAATACTATAGATAATCCTTTTTTTATACCCTAAACAGGCAATGTGACTCAGGAGTTACATACTTTTCAAAATGCAGTAAATAACAGCATGAGCAACATATAACTTAATTTTCTTTTTCAACATCTTAAGACAATGCTCACAATTAATATTAGCAGTTGTTTTGCATTTTTTCTGAAAAAAAAAAAAAAAAAAAAAAAAAAAAAGATTAATATAGATTTACTTTTCACAAAATCTGAATGTCCTGCACCAATGGCGCCCATATTGGATTTAGGTCAGGCTGACTAATTGATCACAGAAAACTTGAAACAAATCATGTGACCAGCATACTCAAGACAGACCAGACTATGGTAAATGATAAAAGGATTTGATGAAAAAAATCTTTCTTATGCCCCAAACAACACAATAAATACTTGTGACTCATGGTTCACGTTGCCTGTTTTAGGGTTAAAAATGTAATGATACCAGCATTTCCCCCTAGCATTTTGAGCCTTGTTGAGCGGAATCTTAAACACCTCTGATTGGCCATTGTGTTCACGTGCTCAACAGACATGTCTGTGATTGGATACATTGATAAACATTCTTTGACCCTCTTCACCCAGCACTTACACAGATTCACACTGGAGTGTTTGAAAGCAGGCATCTATCAACAGATCCCTAATATATCCACTGATAGACACCTGCTTTCAAACGTTCCCATGTGTATCTGTCCAAGCGCTCGGTGAACAGCATCGAAGATGTCTATTTACAACATGTTTTTGAAGCGTTGATCATTGCAGCCAATCACAGACATATCTGTTGAGCTCGTGAACACAATGGACAATTAGAGGTGTTTAAGAATCCGCTCAAAAGAGCTCAAAATGCTAGAAGGAAATGCTGGTATTGTCACATTTTTTAAATGTTAAAATCGACTTGGTACTGAAGTCAGTACTTTTGACAACACTACCGTCTTTAGATTAAATAGTTGAGTAAATGGGCTTGAAATGTTAGGTTAAAATTAAAGGCATAGGAGCAAGGGACAAACACGTCTACTTCACTAGCTCTCTTTACCAGGAGCCTCCATCATAATGTTTTTGGCTGGGGACTGTACACACAAAGATGTTCATCCACAAGAGACGATTTTCCTGCCATTAATCAGGGGACATACTGTAGAAGCAGACAAATTGACAGTGGGAGCACAACTAGCCCTGCTACAAAAGAGTCCACATATGAGGATAATAGGAGGAGGACAGAGACTCACAGGACAGAAACTAAAAAGAAAAGATGGACATATAATTGGGAAACTCTTTAAAAGCCCCTTCCTAACATTCTGTGGTTAAACTTTGTCCTACTTGTTATGACAATTTGACAAAGAATTTTTTTTTGTAACAAAGCTGAGCAGACAGAAGAACTAAAGAAAACACACTATGACAATGAGTATGTCTGTAATGAGCAAACAAGACAAACATTAGAGTAGCCTTTGTTAAAGGTAGATACATCACCATTTAAAAGTTTAGGGTCAGTACTTTTTTAAGAAAAATAAATGCTGTTCTTTTTTACTTTCTCAAATAATCCTAAAAAAAATGTATAGTTTATAAAAAAAACAAAACAATATTAAGCAGCACTGTTTTCAACTGTTTTCAAATGTGATGATAATAAGAAATGTTTCTTGATCACCAACTCAGCAAATTATATAACACATATAATGATTTCTGAAGGATCATGTGACACTGAAGACTGGAGTAATGGCTTATGAAAATCGAGATTTGCCATCACATAAATTACATTTACATAAAATATATTAAAATAGAAAACTTTTATTTTAAATTGTAATTGTATTTCACAATATGAGCGTAGGATAAGGTGATATAAGATGTCTTTCTGTGCAGTTACCGTGTGTATGCATAATTAAATAATAATAAATAATGATTTAAAACAATTAGAAATATATGACCTGATTTTGATTTTGGTTAAAGATGCAACAGTCATTCTAAACATGAAAAACAAACAAAAACTCTGCTTCACTACCAATGCCACATGCTTTTAAAGTCATCTTTTTCATGATAACTAAAAACAATTCAGCCATCACATCTGCATACTCTATTAAAAATGAATTCATAACTTTGTGAAAAACTTTTCATATCTCCAAAATAATAATAACAATAATTGCTAAAACACATTTGTTCAGCCCTGTGAAAACTGGCCTAAAACTGTGACAGATCCTGAGTGCAAAGCAACATAGGGGTTTAGTAATGAGAGTCTATAAATAAACAGGTACGGCTGGCTTTGCCTATAGTCATGGTGGTGTACAGGGAGTCTATTCTGATCTCACCTTTTAATGTTATTCCACCTTTCATTTGAACTCTCCTGCAGCCTGAAGGCTTTCACCCCACTCGGCATGCCAAAACACTGATCTATCCCCAGAGCACAGATCACAAAAGAGGGACTGTAGGATGAGGATGAAAATCTCTCACCCTACAATGGTTTGCATCTTGATAACTGATATCAATCTACAGTTAATATATTATTTCAATTCTGTCAATTCTAAGCCTAGGTAAGCCTATTATAAGTTATGTTTTAGACCTGTCGGGATGTCATGTATAGGTGGTTGTAGTAACTGCACGATGGAGGAGTATAAATGAACACTTTAACCGTAACACACAGGAGATCGACAGGAAAACAGAATAGCACAACCACTTAAACTAAAATGACATGGAACAATGAACAGAGGAAATTTGGTCATATTCATAAATGGAAATGGAAAAAATCCAGACTAGTTATATCTTTTAAGACTAGTAGTCAATGTTTTATGAGCAGTAGGATAATCTTTCTCTTTTTTAAGTTATGAGAAATAACCACAGAACAGTCATGCAGAGCTGAAGCACAACCAAAACAATGTTCTTCCACAAACTGCATGCAGTTTGGTGTTTAACTGCCAAAAGTTACATAATGTACCATTAAATAAAGTTTGTCACAATTTATCACTTTTGCAAGACCTCCATTTAATGTTGTAAATGGCAGAGAAGCAATATGTTAGACATAAACAACATACACTATCTTTCTTCTCATATCTTCATATCTTTCTTCTCGTTTTAAGTGTAGTTTTAGCCGTACAAATTTCAAAAACTTTTTCACTCTCCTCAAAATATTCTGTTCGCTGTTAACACATTTGATTACAATGTTCTCAGAACTATTTTAACATGAAGATACACTTTGCACACTGTTCTCCTTACACAAAAGACACTGAGCAAGGCCTCTTTGTGCCTCCACACACACACAAACAAAAAATGTATTTTCCGGCCTGGATCACACACTCAACCTGTCAGTCATTAAGCACTAGATTAACAGCAGACTCACTGTAGCACTAAAACTACTTGAATGTTCCGAGTAGAGCCCTGTGAAATCTCTCTTACCTGAGAGACTTACAACATAGAAGCACTTGTAGGATTCTGATCTAAACATACTAATATATTTTTATAGAATAAAATAATGATGCCTGAATTTTCACAGGAAAATTTAAAAATGATATAGTAAAAACCTGTTATTTGGACAACTGTAAGTAACCTCAGAATTTGTTTTTGTTTTGATTTCATACAGTGTCTTTATAACTAACATGCATTAAATTGAATGCTGAGAATATAAATGTTCTAAGCAAACATACCATCCCTCTACGGACACACCGAAGCTCGAGTCACCATTGGCTAGTACATTTTTTACTTTACTTGCCAGACTTTTTACATGAAATGCAAGAACAATGCAAATTCAAAAATCTACATACATATAATATAAAAATATGGTGGCCGAGAGAGCTCAACACGCTGCAACTGAAGAAAACATGCAAACAGAAAAAAACACCAGCAAATGAAGAAAACATCTTTATCAGTTTGACAACTCATGTGCTGCAAATAATCACAACACAACCAGATTATTAATGCGCTGCAAATAGCACAGACGACAACTGAAATGTTTCAAAGGGGACCCCAACAAGTGACAAACCTGGCAGGGACATGCTTATTGTTCAGTGAACTCGTCAGTGGTGTTGTCAATGACCTGAAAGGTGAGTTTTTATTTATTTATTTTCAACATCCTCATTATATGTGTGTTGTGAGTATTTGCAGCATGTTTCTGTATTTGGTTGCATTGTGAACCTTAGCAGCACATGTTGTCAAACTGATGAAGATGTTTTCTTAATTTGCTGGGTTTTTTTTCTATTTGCATGTGTTTTCTTTAGTTGCAGCACATTGAGCTTTGTGCTATTTGCAGTTTATATATTTGGTTGTGTTGTGAACTTTTTCAGCATATTTATGTATTTGGTTGTGTTGTGAATATTTGCCGCACATGTATTGTCAAACTGATGAATATGTTTTCTTAATTTCTATTTCTATTTGCATGCATTTTCTTCAGTTGCAGTGCTTTTGAGCTCACTTGGCCACCGTACTCTCAGCCAAGCGATGGTGTGTAAAGCTCAGCAGGCAGTGAAATCTGCAGTAAAGTTATTTTTTGTCTCTAACTCAATTACAGGCGACTGTAATTGACTAGCCATTGGCTAATTAAAGACATTTTTCAGTCGCTCTCGTGAAATTTGGTCGCACATGCGAGTGATTTACTAGCATCGTAGAGGGTTGCATACAGTAAGCAAACATCCCTTTGGGTCACCACTTTCATCCAAATGCTGACAATAATAAAGATGCTTAACCAAGAAGTAGGTCTTTACAGCAAGTACATTTTTTGTGTGAATAGTGCTGGTCTTCATATCATCCTCAGCAAGGATCCAAAGAACAATGATATGATTTTCCACAGCAGAAATGATCTTTCACTGAGCAATGGTGACAAGGGCCTTTCTGTTGTTGTTCTGAAATCCCAAATCCCATGGCAAAAAAAAAAAAAATTCTATCAAGGATATATCTGTTGAGACATCTCTCACACCCTAAAATTCCTCTTCAGGACTCCGGCAAACTCTAAGACATAACTCTCTTTTTGTGTTATTCCAGTGGGCTCAGCAAGGTGTATTGAGGGAGCTTTTCAAAGTGGGATTTCTGTAAGCTTGTCAACAAAAGTTCTACTAAGCCTGTCTAGATCAAACTCTAACCCCTTATACCACCAGAACGTGAGGAAAGAGGACCGCAAAGACCCATCAGGCACTGAGATTACCACCTGCAGGTCTGCAGAAACTAATTCAGACTCCTCCTGCGGTATGCTCAGGCTGACTTTAACAAGTGTGCTGAAAGTTTTTTTATGCACCAAGAAGGAAGTGACATTTTCAAAAGTCTGAAAATGGCACAACATACATGATAAGCTACTACGGTCAAAATTCACATTTCTAAAAAACAAATATGATTAAAAATGACTTGAAGGTTTAAAAGAGCAAAGCTAAAGCCAAGACTTATTTGTGGCCCCAGGTAGAGCAGTACACAGCAAGGAGTGGGATTAATCATGGTTAGAAAATCAATCATGGGTGCAGAAGACTAGTAAAAATCAATGTGACAAATGTCCCTGATGACATTCTTCAAGAGAGGACAGAACGTTATAAACTACAGAAAGACAAAATGACCATAAAGGACTAGAGTCCAAACATACAAATCCCCCCACACACTACCACAATTATTTCTACCTCATTCCTTCTAAATGTGTCTCCTTTGAATGTTTCTCTTTTGAGGTTAAACAAATCACAAAAACCCAGCTCAATACTCAGGTTCAGCTGTCCCAGATATTTCCCACTGGCTTCTCCTTTGCTCCTCCCAAAATTAGTTTTGCAACACTCTGTTGTGACTGCTTCTATCCCAGCCATGTGTTCTTCTGGAGCGAGCAGATCAGCTAATGGTGGCATCCAGATGGGCAGATTTAAATTCACCTACTGCTGCTGTGTACAAGGCACTTCACCCACATTTTCCTCCTTGTAATCAGCCTAAATATCACTAAATTATATTTCAGGATATGGAGCTACGCTTCAGTATTGCATTTTGAAATTACCATAAGGTTAAAGCTGTTAAATGTAAATTTTGTTCACTTGCTGAAGCTTTGTTGCCATCCTCTGTCTAGCCTAACAAAGAAGTGCATCTGTGAACATGGCAAGCACATGTAGTTAGCATGTCAAAGCTACAGGGACAGACAGTAAGCTGACAGCTAAGAGACTAAGCTAAAATCATCCTGCAGGAAGGCAAAAATGTTGCTGGAGGATGATTTGTACACACTGGATATATATGCCACACAGAAAAGAAAAAAAATATATATAATTCATCGTTTCCCATGCCAAAGTGGGTATAAAGAACAGGCTGAGTAGTACTTTTTCCTCCAGGGCTCATAAAAGCCTCACTATGATTAAAATTATCTCAGTGCTGACAAAGATACACAGAGCTCTTAAATCAGGTTAGACCTCCAAATCCCATTCAGACAATCACGTTCTTAATTCCTTCATGTCTATTTGTCTAAATATAAAATATAAAATTATAAATATATAAATTATGCTAGCACGTATGACAAACATTTAGGGTTTACATGAAAGGGTTATGAGTTAACTCATAACTCTTTCCTGTAAACCCTCACTTAATGAGCACAGAGATGTTTGGGTATGCTATATCAAAGAGCTCATCCCTTTAAAAAAAAAAAAAAAAAAAAAAAAACAATAGCCATTTGTTTATATGTCATTGCTCAGCAAAGCCACATTTAACAGCCACAGTTAAATCACAAATTAACTTTTTCAGATTTGATATGAAACTTTTACTACAACAAAACAGTGATAATTTTTAGTAATGCTGATGATAGTAGTTTAAAATGCTTGTAATTCAGCTTTGATGCATGGCAGCAGTGTCGTTTAATCTGCTTGTCATTGTTGTTTATAATGCCAAGCCTTTCCAACCATTATTAATATAAATACAACATTTAGATGGGCACACTGGGTACAACCAGAGCACACTGACACAAAACAAGACTACAATTGCTTCAATGAAAAGCATATTTACACTGTCTGAAAAGTTCACTATCTATGTACAATAGTGCACTATGTGCAATTGTTCATATAGAAAATATTAAATGTGTGAGCAAGTGACCGCTTTCAGTCTTTTATGGTCTAGATCAGTGGTTCTCAAACCTGTCTTGGAGTACCACCAGCCATGCACATTTTGTATGTCTCCCTATATCTGACACACCCATTACCGGTCTTGTAGTCTCTACTAATAAGTTCATGAGTTGAATCAGGTGTGATAGGTGAGGGAGACATACTGTACAAAATGTGCAGGGCTGGTGGTCCTCCAGGAGAGGTTTGAGAACCACTGGTCTAGGGGGAGGGAGCTTCAGAAAATCTGATGACCCAGCTAACAAAAATATATGTTGAGAATGCTTTGCTAACGTTGACATTAAGTTATGAAAACTCTGAACCTTCAAAACGTTTTTTAAATGTTTCAAAAACATGTTTTTCTTGGTTATGTGAACGTTAAGGGAACATTCAATTTTGCAAACATTATGGGAATGTTACTTTTGAATGTTCTATTAATGTTACTGGAAGAACGTCTGTGGATATCTTGAGAAAACCTTGACAGAATGTTAGCCAAAGTTCTGAGAATGTTCCTTGTTTCCTGGGGAGAAGCTGATGTTTATTTCATCAAAAATGTTGATCCGTATTGGCGATAGAAATAGACTGTAAATTTTGAATGCATGTATCTTCTAAACATGAATTTTGACATTTTTTTGGAGCTCACTAGCTTCTGATTTCATGGGGACTTTCAAAGAAATACAAGGACCAAAACAAAACAAAAAAATCTAAAAGTATCATGCTGGTATGAAAGTACTGTTATTTTTAATGAGACTCATCCCTTGAGCCAGTTACATGCCTGGCTCCCAACAGGGCCACTGAGAAAGAGAGATTATATTATGCATGGATGTCAACAATTCACTGGCATAGAATTAGTCAAAATCCTCATTTAGAGAGGTTTTTATTTAAAAGGATACTGTGACCAGGGCAAAATCCTGATGTACGTAACACTCACTTTAAAAACCTTTTAAAATCATGTTAAGCATGGCATACCAAACATTGCATACTGTGTAACTAACACATCAAAGCCAAGAGTAACTACTTTTACCTTACTACTTGAAAGTGAACAGAATAAAGTGTTGATTATGATATAAAACATGGCTCACTCACCCCCCAGCTGTCCTCCTGACTGTCAGCACCATCGTCATGCTCAAAGGGGATGAGAGATGAGGGTAAGTGTTTCTTATGACTGGACCCTATCCCGTCTGCCTGCTTCTCCATATCTGTGGAGAGAAACATAATTTAGTGAAATCTTCATTTAAAAAAATAAAAAAACACTTGTTAGAAAAAAATGCACTTAATTAACCAAAAGTTTTAAAGAATTTAAATTGAGAAAATGAGAGTGAAAGAAACAGACAAAAGTATGAAAAACAGTGTGAAATGAGACAGAGCATGAATAATGAAAAAAAGGCTAAAATAAAAGCACTGTACATCTAAAACTCTCAATCTAGACGCACTAAAGAAAAAGAAAGCAGAGGAAAATTGGGAGACTGAATGCCATTTTATCATCCAAGGAGCAGGGTGCCTGTCCCACTGCATCTGGCACTAACAAGATTACAGGTTGGCAGATGGAAGACAGATAAAATAGCCCCTTTTTTCCTAATTTCTTCCATTTAAAATCTTTTCATGTGACTAATGGGTGGTTTCTTAACTTGAAGTCTGAAAAGCCTGAAAGGTTGTCACTGTGTTGATGGGGAAGCTGCAAAGCCAATGCAGCAGGAATATGGAACATTGAATATGTCAAGAAGTCATTTGGTTTCTTCTCATTAATGTCAGAGACATGGCATATCTTTCCGTCCCACTTATTATGCACTGGTGATGGAATGAAGGTCACAAAACTGGGATGATGATCAGAAGGTTTGTAGTTTGATCCTGTGGGCTGTTTGAGAGACAATATTGCAAGATAATTATATAATGAGTGTCTCCCTATTTGACTTTACGATAATAAATAAATAAATAAATAAAAGGACACACCTGAGCAGACAGCATAGTTAATAACACAAATAACTCCAATTGCTATTCCAATAAAAACCTTGCTGGTGAAAGAACAGAGTTAGGACCAATATAGGTCTCTTGACACAAGTTGTACAATCACCCCTCAAAGGTTAAAGGGTTAGCAACATAAGGGTGAGTAATTCATGACAGAATTTTCACTTTTGGGTGAACTAACCCTTTAATGAGGACTATTTGCCCCATCAATATGGCCATCAATTTAGAGAGCAGCATGTGTCATGAAAAGAAGAGAACAGACAACATGAGTAGATTCAACTCAGAGTTTTGAAAACACAATGCAGGAATGTAAGGCAATGCTTGAGATTCCAAACAGGTAACTTTCTTTGAATCTGGCACTGAGGATAGGGATGGATTTGTGACAGCATGTCTACCAGCCAGTATCACAATAATATTCAATATTTTCTTATTTTACTTTCATCAAAAAAAGCTTAAAAAATCATTTTATATGCATCTGGGTCTTACTATTCAAAAATTCAGTCCATCTTAGAAGTGAACAAGGTTTTTTAAATCTATAGGCGACGAGAGTATCTATCTCCAACCAGAGTTCAGCTCCAAACATACTTCAAAAAAATCATTAAATCTTGCATGAGTGCATCAATCTCTGAATATTTACAATGTAAATGAAATACATCAAATACATAAGAAAGTGGACTGAAAACTTTTTTTAGACATAACAGTCTTAAAATATGTGTGAATGAACAAGTTTCTAGCTACTCTCTGCTGTCTTTGAATGCTCAAGAACACTCTTAGCATTCAGAGAGGCTTTGTCTTCTCCTGGACAGCAGTGTTTAATCAAGGCAAACTACACCTGGGGAAAATCAGAACTGAAACTTGAGTCTCGTTAAAAGGGCTCACCAGAATAAAACCTGTCCCACTCTTCATATTGAGATGAACTACACAGACATAAAAGAGAGAGTGAGTCAAACACAGATGCAAAAAAATTCAGACCTGAAGGCATTAGTTGGGCCAAATACAGCAATGATTAAAGTATAAATGACAAAAACCACTAAATGAGTCAGAGAGAATACTGACAGCTGATTATAAAAGGCTGATGATACTAATGCATCAATGTTTTATGAGTATGAGTATCTACAAAAACTGTGATTCTGTCAGGACCACTGTCATCAAAGATGATTGACAATTAGCATACAGTTGGATTGGTGGTATGGTTCCATTCTGGGCAAGAACTCCCTGCCCATCCATGCAGCCAAGCATGGACAAGAGCAGGGTGAGCAGCGATAACCCCCTTTAGCCAACATAAATGTACTGCGGATATTATTAGTGTTCTCAATGTTAATTTAATGTGACAACATAAATCTAGATAAATGGACAGTCTGATTCAAAGAGGAATATCAGAAGGCCAAGTCCTGACTGGACGAGAGGAGGAGCTGGGGATAGAGAAGTGTAATTAGCTCCTGAGCAACATGATAAAGCTGCTTATAATACTGAATGGATCTTATATATAGGGATCCTGCGATGGGCATCGTATTCCTCTGGGTAGACGTGGATCAGCTGAGAGTCAGCTAATGCGAGCATAATTGACGTGACCTGCCAGAACTAAAGTTATGCTTGATTTATCCTTACAGAAAGATGACAACTATAGGCACAAAAAGCCATTTAAACTTTCAGAAACTTTAGGTACCATGGTATTTACATGGTACTCAAATGTACATGTGTAAAAAAAACTTGCCATTGTACTTTTGGTTTTCTCATGCAGCGCCACAGCAAGAAAAAAAAAAAAAAAAAAAGATTTTTTTACCCAATTTGTGAGCTTGCAGTTTGAATCAAGACTATTTATCATAAAGCAATGGCAAGAAAACACATCTTTCTGTTGATTTATCATTGTGGGCTGCAAACAAAACACCATACAGCAAAACAAGTGTATGACTCATAAACTAATGAGTCGTATGAGCTGGTTCTTTTAAAGTGCCCATATTATGCTATTTTAAAGGTTCCTAATTTTGTTTAGGAGGTCCCCTACAACAAGTTTACATGCATCAAAGGTAAAAAAAAAAAAAAAGAGAAAACAGAAAACTTTAATTTTCTCATAATTTACATTGCACATTACTGCATTATTCACTGATGCTCAAACGACTCATCTGATGCTTCAGTCTCTTACTTCCTCCTTTCTACGGGCTTGCTCTGCTCTGATTGGCCAGATGGCACATTCTGTTGTGATTGGTCTACCGCTTATAGCGCCTAACGACAGCAAAACGACCATTACCATAACAGAACTTCAGTACCGGCAAAGAATATACACTGAAGTACATTAAAGCTAAAATCCAACCTGAATGATGACAACACAGAATGAAATACTATCACTAGTGATCATCAAATCCTTTTTACAGTTTATTTTACACACTTTGTGTTTAAGTCTTCCACTTTTTTCCCAAAATCTTTGCTCTCTAGAAACCCAGTCATTTTGGGTTCAAATTCTTTGCAGTTCAAGTATTAGCATTAGCATTATAAACACTGAATTAATACCAACATATGAAATTAAGGACATGCATCAGAAAAATTGTGAATGTTGGACAATAAATATATAACAGAAAATAACAGCATGTTTTTGCAGTGTTGTATTTAATGCAAAAGTGTCCAAAAGTGGGAATTAGGGATAACGGACACAGCAATGCATCATGTATTATAAGATCATTATGTTTGTAGTGTGATCCATTAAAACATTCAATTTCAATTCAGATAGTGGTGTAATACAATTATTATGATCTATATTGTTCACTGCAAACATTATGATCTTAAATTTATTATTTCTTAATTTACTATTAATAAATAAATGTAAAGTTGCATAAAATGGAAATACTCAAAGTATAAGCTAACTACATTACCTTAGACTGAATGGTTGGATTCCAATAAAATGGTAAAATAAAACATATAAAATAATACAACATTTACTGTAGGTGCCATAAAATTTACTGATGACTTAATTTGAAAACTGTTCTATTGCGCTTCTGATTTGGCAGTGAAATTCGCTGATTTTGGGTTCGTAAGATGTGAAGGATTCTATGGTCCAGTTAGTATTTTCACCCCATAATGGCGGCCGCGCTACCGGAGTGCCACCTAGTGACTGTTGCCCAAAATGGATAAGAGTTTCACCTCTTGGGTTCTATACTCTTTGGTACCAGTCCGGAGCCTTCCAGAGCTCAGCGATTGTACACACTGTAAAGACAGTAACGATGGCATCAATTTTATTTGTTGGAAAATGTTTTTACCTGCATGCTCATCTTGCCTATAAGGTGTGTGGAATGGTGTTGCCTCTAGGCATCCTCTAGGAGCATGGCCTCTTTTAAAATGCTTATGTAGTTTGTGTCTTGGCATGCTGGTCCTTTCTGCACACATTCATAAGGCTTTTTAGAGTTTGGACATGGATTCGACCACAGGCTGTTAAGTCCTCAGGTTAATCCGTTCAGCAGGCCACAGGGTTTGTTTAACCTTGTTGGTCAGGCATTTGTTCAGTATGGCTGCGTGGGTATTAATGTACCCATAGCGTCAACGCCATGACCCAGTGTTGAGTTCCCTTGAAAGGGAACGTCTCAGGGTTACGTATGTAATATGATTCCCTGAGAAGGGAACGACACGCTACATTGCATTGCCATATTTCATGCACGCCTACACAGCTTCTTCAGACAATTATAATCTGGGGATTCTGTGACGTAGGTGCCCTTTTATGGTCTTGTTGACGCGTTACACTTTGTCACCTGACCTCTGCTGGCCAATAGGATTGTTTCACGCATGCTTTAGACACTGGTGCACACTGAAGGCATTCCCATAGCATTAACACCATGACACTGCATCTCGTTATCTTCTCAGGGAACCGGGTTACATATGTAACCCTGGGACGTTTTATTTCAAAGTAAATCTAAAATATCAGTCTAAAATGTATGTTGATATGTATGTATGTTAGGGTTAGGGTTAGGGTCAAAATGTATGTTATAATTTGTGCTAGTGGCTCATTAAAATGCAGCAAACAAAAAAAATATTCTGTTCATATTTGTATTTAAAATGTAAATTTTTCAGTTCGCCAATGACTTACCCACAGTTATATTTCTGTTTTATACATTCTCTTCTGTTCTCAGTAGATAGCAGACATCCAAAAATAATTAGATTAGTCTAATTTGTCCTTCACTAGAGGTTTAAGATTTACCACTCTTCCCTACATGCCAATGATTTGTCCTAGAGAAAATACAGTTACACAAGCTCAGTGGAGCCTCATCTCATCTTGCATTTAAAAAAGGTCCTGACCAGTGCGATGTCTCTGCAAGCCACCATATTGTCAATGACAGAAGAACCAAAAATGTGAAGAGTAGGTAAATGATAGACTGTGTGAATAAAGCCAGAGAAAATGTCTCAGTAAAATATGACTGTTATTGGAGAAAAAGTGGTCCAATTATTAGGCAAATGACAAATATGAACACACACACACACGTTGGGTTTTCATGTTTTATGGGGGCTTTCCATAGACATAATGATTTTAGACTGTACAAACTATATATTCTATCCCCAAACCTAACCCTACTCCTACCCCTCAACACAACCCTCACGAAACCATTCTGTACTTTCTTACATTTCAAAAAAAAAATTTGTCATATGGGACCAAATACATACACACACAAACATTTATACATTCATATGGTCCTGATAATATTTGTCACGTCTTATTGTTAAATTAACATTTCTTTACTTATATACAGTTCTTGCATAATTCTCTGTTATGTTTTTCCTGACAAATAGATTCCAGCAATCTCATGTGTGTCTTCCCTACAAGAGAGATGTCTTGAACTTTGCACAGATTTGCCAAGACACCAAAGTCTGCAATCAAATGATTTCACAATGAATTCAAACATTTCTCATCAAATTCTCCTAAAACCAAATAATCTTAGCAATGCTATCCACATTAATTCACTGTTCTACACTACTGTAAGCTATGTCAACATTTGTATATATTCTTCCCAATGAATTTTATTGGAGTAATATCTAAATATACAAATGATATATAAATAACACATAACTGAGACTCTATTGAACATCTGAAGCTAGAGCAACCTTTGAGCAATAACATTTTCCACTGGGAGTGCTCATACGTGCTTTAATGGAGAAACTGGAAGCGTCTTTGAGATGAAAACCAAACCATCTGAAATCCCTCTAGTCCAAATCATCTGACAGAATATCTAATATCAGCACAGCTGATACAGATAAGACATATAATAAGACATATTTCACCTTGATCTATTTCATGTAACAACCTTTTCCCCTGATATGACTGTAACCAGGGACCACATGGTCATTTCTTCATACTCTTATGCGCACTGATTCACAGAGGAACATAAAAATGCAGCACGTTACCACCAATAATGCTCCATTTATCAGGACAGATGGCTGATGGGAAGGCTTGATTTGTCAAGCAGGGGGAAAATTCACCAGCTTTTTACACAAAAAGACAAAGGTGGGGAGCAAAGAAATATAGTTTATAGGGATGCTTGTATTGATCTTAGTTTTGACCTTGGACACAAAACATTGATTTATTTATGTGACTGTGGAGTTGTTGATCTTTTTGTCTGTTTATGGAAGTGAGCTCTCCTCAGAGTCTGTGAGTATGAGTTTGCTGTCACGGATTAAGCTGAATTAAAAAGATTTGAAATGGAGAATTGCCATCAGCTGAACAGTTTGGTCTGAGGCAAGGCTTAAGATGCATCTGGTAAAGTTATATTTGTTCAGATGGAAGGGCTTGAGAGCGGTGCTGTTGTCGAAAGGATAAAAGAGTGTCTATAGCTCCAGGACAGGAAACTAGACAATTGAGTTTTGGCAGGCATTTTATCTTCTGCATCATGAAACCTACACACACAAGCAGTCGTCCTTCCCTGCACAGTGGGTTTTCACAGCGGAGGCAGAAGAGCAATCAGGAGTGGTGTGAGCATTCATGTCTTCATGCCTGAATCTGACAAAACAGAATTTCTATGCAACTAAGACAGAAAAACCTTACAGTATAATCATGAAAATGTTGTATGAATTTGTGGTTGTTATATGTATATATAACCATATCTATATAACTGTAAATACGTATTGTTGAGGATTTTTGGAAAGAAATTATTACTTTCAATCAGCAATGATGTGGTAAATTGATCAAAAGTAACAGTAAAGACATTTATAATGTTACAAAAAATTTCTATTTCAAATAAATGCTGTTATATTTAATGGAAAAGTTTCCACAGCACAACTGTTTTCAACATTGATAATATGAAGAAATGCTTCTTTAGCACCAAATCTATCCATATCAGAATTATTTCTGCAGGATCATGTGACACTGAAGACTGAAATTCAGCTTTGCCATCACAGGAATAAATAGCATTTTAAAATATATTAAAATAGATATTAATTATTTTAAATTGTAATATTATTAAAAAATACATTACAGTTTTTACTGCATCAAAAAAATGCAGCCTTGGCGAGCATAAGAGGCTTTCAAAAAGTGAGGACAAATAAAATGTCTTCACAAGTCGGTTGTCATAATATTTCACTATATAAGTGCAGACATTTGGCCCTCACAAATACAGCCAAACCTGCACTCAAACACACGCATACACACATCTCACATGCATACAAAAAGACAATCATTTTAATTTTAAATCTCGTACAACTGTAAGATTGAACACATTGCCATTTTGTTAATTGCAACAATAAACAAATTAATCAAGAACGCAAATGTTTATAATTAGTATCAACCTCTGCAGAAGCATATTTCTATCCCTATGATATCTTCACTCTGAAGCTGCAAAATACTCCACTGAAACTCCTGTTACAAAAACCCTAGATCTGTCACAGCAGTTCTACAGACACCTCAGAGGTTCAGAATCAGCAAAATCTCATATGTGGAGCTTTAAATAGTCCTAACAGCTATGACGAAGAGGCTAGTCCAGCTTTTAGGCTTCACTACACACAGGTAATTGAAAACTAATCTATCTCTGCAGCGTATGCAGCAAAGCGTCCTACTGAAGAATTACAGATTTGCCACAGCAAGAATTATATTCTGCAATTGTACAAAAGAGCATCAGCAAGTGCAGAGGTCACCCTCAGATCCTCAAAGTCCCATTTCAATTAGGCCTACCCTGCACTTGTAAATGATTTAGATGTTTCAGCATAAACTGCTTTGTGAATTAATGAGAAAGGTTTGTGTATTTACATATTAATGAGCTATAATTCAACTAACTGTAATTAGCACATATATAAAGAAGTCAAATATACAATATCAATATCAAACAAATTAATCCCATTTGACAATGTAATCTGGTTGAGTTTCAAAGCTTCTACAATGAATAAACAGTTGCTTTTTGCTCCAAACAATAACCTTCATTATTGTGTGCAAGTAACTGGAATTTGGGCGGATAATTGCATTTTGTTTTTCTTTCACTGAGAATTTTCTGCACATGCTACTAATTACCTTTTCTGATTTTTCCCCAAATGAAAGTCAATATAGCTTCACTGATGGCAGAGCATGAGCTACCGAAGCAGAACAGATTCCCCACTAAAGCAGAATTTGTGGCTAAAAGCAATTTTAATGTATTTAGAGAGAGGCCGTTTTACTTTAAAATGTCTTTGAAGATGCAATATGAAAAATAATCCACAAGAGAAACACATTGACTTTATATGAGGAGATACATTAGGGGTTTCAAATAAGGAGAATCGATTCTAGGGAATGAAGAAAATCTAGCTAGGGATGCGGAACATATTCTTCCAGACGGATTTTGACACTTGCTGTCTGTGCTGAGATCGGTCTGTCTGATCTGTGTCTATCTGATGAAGTGACAGCACACAGAGCACCTACATCATGCCACCTACTCAAATACAAGACAGGTCTTTAACAATACAGACTCTATAAAAAGATCAATCTAGTTTAGTGCTGCAGGGTGCTAGGTATGATTTAATGATCTCCTGTGTGTTTTGAGGTGTGAGACAACTGATAAGAATTGAGATTAAAATCTGATAGGGTTTATTTAAATTAAGTGTCAAATGTGATTAAAATAATAAGTGGCATGTCACTGACATATTTGTTTTCATACAAAAACAGTGCTAAAGGAGTTATATCAGGATTTATTATGGGTCAGAGGAATATTCTGTCATTAGTCTCTAAATACGGCAGAGCACATTTGCACCTTATGAGCAAAAAAGTCAATGTTTAACAAGCTTCCCTTGACTGACTCATGTTAAAGTCACCATGAAAAAAAGACAATTCTTATTTTTATAGAATACTGTAGTATTTATTATAAATTATATCTATAATTATAATTATCTGTGCACATCGTTAATCTTTTTTTAATTCACATGCCCTTGCAGTCTTTAATAAAAAAAAAACTTGCACTCACTCTTGCAACAACATCTTTTATCTTCTCTGATGATGTGTTTTTCGGCGTGAGGGTGAGACAACTTGTCACTCACATGAGATCACAGCATTAGCAAACCACAACAATTCAATGATCCAATCAATTCCCAATGGACAAAATTAAGCCCCACCCTACGTTTTTTCTTGTTCAAGAAGCCTTTATACTCAAATATACATTTCATGCCTACTTTAAGAAAACAAAAGCATTTATGTAGTGCATTCATTGATATTGCAATGCACCTGCATTTTCAAGATGGTATACACACACACACACACACACACACATAGGACAGGTGTGCTATAGCCTTTCTCTGCCCTTTACCCGCAGAACCTGACAGTGACTCTAACATCTGTGCGCCAGCTGCCGCTACAACATCTGAGGGAATTGCACTTCACCAGGCTGTCCCATTGAGACTAATGACCAACAGAGAGATTGGCCACTAACACACAAATGTAGCATGACATTTTTTGTTTGTTTTTGTTATATATATATATATATATATATATATATATATATATATATATATATATATGAAGAGTTTTGTTCCAAAACGCGATAAACGCCATTTTCAAAGAAATGAGTTTTCGCCAAAATCAGTATTGTATCTGGTCGGCATTGAAAAGTCATTTATTAATTTTGCGCAAAATGCGATATCCGTCGTGTTATTCTGTAATGTTTTCTCCCTGTCTTTCCAAAACGCGACAAACGCCAGTCTCCTTTTTCTGCAGAACGCAATATATCCGCTCTCAACCAATCACAGCGCACCATTCCACGCACTGTAAACATCGAAGGCTTTTTAAAAAGCCAGTTTTTAATACCAATGTACTCGGCAAATGTGTTTATTTAACCAGATACTCTTTAATCGGTAATAACAAATAATTTATAACATTAACAAGATGACCGTTGAATTCATTTTGGGAGCGACGGCTGAATGTATTTTTAATAAAATGCCTGTATATAAGATAAATATTGGCAAAGTTTAGACTCTGTCATATATGTGAATCAACTTACTTTGTTGTGTATTTTCAGTTTGAAAAATAACTTTTATATTGATGGATTAATTGCATTTTGAAAAAAAATGTCATGATTTATTTCATTTTGGGAAAAAAATAATACGTTTTTATAATAAACTTTTTAAAATCAAAATGTAGATTTGAATGTTTAATGTTTTAATTACCAAAAGATGCTATGTGAAAGTCTGAAACAGAAAATAGTGGTTTTCATCTTGCCACTTTCTTGGTAAAGAAAACACCTTTTTACTCAAATTAATCAAAATGGAGTTATTGCGTTTTGGAACCAAACTCTTCATATATATATATATACAGTAGGTACGGAAAGTATTCAGACCCCCTTAAATTTTTCACTCTTTGTTATATTGCAGCCATTTGCTAAAATCATTTAGGTTATTTTTTTTTTTCCTCATTAATGTACACACAGCACCTTCATTTGAGTCCAGCTGTGTTTGATTATACTGATTGGACTTGATTAGGAAAGCCACACATCTCTCTATATAAGACCTTACAGCTCACAGTGCATGTCAGAGCAAATGAGAATCATGAGGTCAAAGGAACTGCCTGAAGAGCTCAGAGACAGAATTGTGGCAAGGCACAGATCTGGCCAAGGTTACAAAAAAATTTCTGCTGCACTTAAGGTTTCTATGAGCACAGTGGCCTCCATAATCCTTAAATGGAAGACATTTGGGATGACCAGAACCCTTGAGCTGGCCGTCTGGCCAAACTGAGCTATTGGAGGAGAAGAGCCTTGGTGAGAGAGGTAAAGAAGAACCCAAAGATCACTGTGGCTGAGCTCCAGAGATGCAGTCGGGAGATGGGAGAAAGTTGTAGAAAGTCAACCATCACTGCAGCCCTCCACCAGTCGGGGCTTTATGGCAGAGTGGCCCGACGGAAGCCTCTCCTCAGTGCAAGACACATGAAAGCCCGCATGGAGTTTGCTAAAAAACACCTGAAGGACTCCAAGATGGTGAGAAATAAGATTCTCTGGTCGGATGAGACCAAGATAGAACTTTTTGGCCTTAATTCTAAGCGGTATGTGTGGAGAAAACCAGGCACTGCTCATTACCTGTCCAATACAGTCCCAACAGTGAAGCATGGTGGTGGCAGCATCATGCTGTGGGGGTGTTTTTCAGCTGCAGGGACAGGACGACTGGTTGCAATCGAGGGAAAGATGAATGCGGCCAAGTACAGGGATATCCTGGACGAAAACCTTCTCCAGAGTGCTCAGGACCTCAGACTGGGCTGAAGGTTTACCTTCCAACAAGACAATGACCCTAAGCACACAGCTAAAATAATGAAGGAGTGGCTTCACAACAACTCCATGACTGTTCTTGAATGGCCCAGCCAGAGCCCTGACTTAAACCCAATTGAGCATCTCTGGAGAGATCTAAAAATGGCTGTCCACCAACGTTTACCATCCAACCTGACAGAACTGGAGAGGATCCCCAAATCCAGGTGTGAAAAACTTGTTGCATCTTTCCCAAAAAGACTCATGGCTATATCAAAAGGGTGGTTCTACTAAATACTGAGCAAAGGGTCTGAATACTTAGGACCATGTGATATTTCAGTTTTTCTTTTTTTAATAAATCTGCAAAAATGTCAACAATTCTGTATTTTTCTGTCAATATGGGGTGCTGTGTGTACATTAATGAGGAAAAAAAATTAACTTAAATGATTTTAGCAAATGGCTGCAATATAACAAAGAGTGAAAAATTTAAGGGGGTCTGAATACTTTCCGTACCCACTGTATGTATGTATATATATATGTGTGTGCAACATTACGACGCTCAAATATAAAGGGAGATATTTTCTATTACACAAATCGCTGTTTAAGGACTACTGTACAACAAATGGCTGGTAGGGACTACCAAGAACACACAACAAAGGGTGTGAGGCCACGTTGGGCTGCACGAGTTGTTGTAGTGCAGTGCTGTTAATGTCACATTTTACACTGGTCCTCACAAAAACAATTTAATAATTAAAAGATTAACATGACGGCACATGCTAGTCGGTGAGCTGAATCAACTCCACAGTAACTACATACATTCATCCACTAACCATTCAGAAACATCCATTTGCATTCTAAAAGTTGTAACTTCCCGAGTCTCTCCATCAGTGTCCGACTCCGGTTTGAACAATGTAAGGCTGAACACCGTTACTGACAACCGACATTTTGGCTGTATGAAATTCTCCAGCTTTGTTGTTGTTAAGCAACCGAAGCATGAGCTGTTAAAGCTCTGCCCTCTTCTGGAAAGCCGACCAGGAGCAGCAGCTCATTTGCATTTAAAGGGACACAAAAAATGGCTTGTTTTTGCTCACACCTAAATAGGGGCAAATTTGACTAGCTATAATAAATTATCTGTGGTGTATTTTGAGCTGAAACTTCACAGACACATTCTGGGGACACCAGAGACTTATATAACATCTAGTAAAAGGGGCATTATAAAATGGATAGTTCCGGCCTTTGATTCTGATTGGTTCAGCCGCGTTCAAAGCCGTTGTAAAATTCCCGAAAACATACAGCTGACTGAATTACATAAGTATCGATGCGCCACTGAGTGTGTATGTTGCTGTGTCTGTCTTAGCAACCACTCTTAGCAACATAAATATGTTTGTTTTCAATTGATTTTGTTTATTGAAGCTTACTGCATTATGTAAAAGAGTATTGTGAGAGCGATATCGAGTGATCAAGTGTATTAGCTGCATTCAGATTTAGTATTTTCTTTCACGTCAGTCCTATGTTCATAATAAAAAATCAGTTTGAATATCCTGCTCAGCCCATATTCGCCTCTCACATTGCGAACTCGCGCATCTTTTGCATCATCAAAATGTTTGATTATCAGCTGGTTCCGATCAGTGGCCGATTGTTGCCCCAGCAACCGCTTGCGCGTCCACGTTGAATGTGCTTCTTATGTGTAAAAAGTACAAAAAAGCTTGACGTGTGACAGACTGCCTGTAGGCCTATACATTATTTAAAGTTTTTTTTTTTATTCATTAAAATATTGCTATGGAACTGTTGTTGTTAAGTAAGCTTCATTTGTCCCACGTTCCAATTATTACTAAATAACACTTATACTAAAATGTAAAAACGCAGAAAGTTTTCTCTAAGGGTTATGTTTAGAGGGTTAGATGATTGAAAATATCATTAGCTCAGTATAAAAACCATGACATTTTGTGACATGAATTCATGACAGAGTCATATTTAGAGTGGGGCTGAGATCCGCACAGTTCATCCTGTGTGGAGGTTTAGAAGTGTGTCTTTCTGGAGTAAGGTCCTTTAACTGAGCCTCCGAGCTCTGGAAGAATGGAGAGCGCGCCAGGAACATTAATATTTATAAATGAATACATGCATATGTTAGATTCCTCTGTTTGGGCAAATGAGGGAGATACTATACATCTTACATTGAGAGAAAGGAAGATTAAATGTAAGGGATGAAGAGACAGATCTCCTACAGAGAAAACAGACTGCCCAGTCCCTCTTCTGTTGCCTGAAATATTGTGAGCTACAGTACAGCCAAAAAGCCACAAGAATCAATTCAGTGCTGTAGGCTTTGATAAAAAAAAAAATAAAAAAAACAACAACCAGATTTATCATCTAAATCAGTCCCACATGCAGCCAATGATTTCTTTCATTAGGTCAAAAGCAAATAATTGAGTAAAAGATAACCAGAATAAATAGAACTTCATTCTCCTAGACCCAAATACTCCCAATCCAGATGGGAAGGGCAGCAGGTCTTACAGTAAAAAAGAGAGAGCATTAAAGAAAGACCAGCTCTGTGAACATTAGCTAGACTGATCCAGAATTGATACTGTGGGACCAATTAAATCTGCTAGATGCAACATACTCTGCACTTCAGTGAATTGAAACAGATGCGATAATGTAACAACTCATTTTAAGAAGTTATGGAGGACAGAGGTGTTATGAGCTAAAGCAAATTAATTTAAGAATCAAACATGTAAGATTTGCAAAACAGTAACAGAATCTGAACTTTATATTACTGTAGGAATTTGCATTTGCCATGACACTCTCAAGACATTTCACAGAATTATATTTAAATGAAACAAGAAAGCATTGTGTTTTTGGAAGCATGCAAATTATGCAGTGACCTTCAGGGGAGTCGACTTTTTTTTAATTGTTTTTTGTAGGAAATCTTTTAAGGTGCAACCTGTCAAGGTTAATCTCATGCTAAATTTGTTTCAGTACAGATTTCATCTTTTTTAATGAAACAAAAAAGGGGTTATGTCATGAAATAAATCTATAATAAAGTGACAAATAATGACAGAACTTATATATTAAGTACATATTGATATATATCGATATTAAATGACATTTAAAAAAAAAAAAAAACTGTCATGAGCTCTGACTTATACTCTCTACATGTATATAACCCTCTTTCTCACATCTGTTTAAAATGCTAGCATAAATGTAGTGATGATGCTTGATGATCTGAGAATTTAATTAAAATGAATTAAATAATATCCTTCAAAGACATAACTATGAAAGTCCAACAGATTCAACAGCATTGAGTAAAGAGCACGTCTTAAATAGCAACTTTGTGCCGGCCCAGATCCGGCCCACATCTGCTATGCTTGGAATGATGATCTGGGTCACATGTGGCATGGAATGATGGCACTTGGGTGGACCACTCCTGTTTGCCAGGTCTGAGCCACAAGCAGGCCATAGCAATGCCACATGTCAGCCAAGAGCAAAGAAATAAACCAGAACTGGATGTTTCATATGAAGTCACCACAATGGTGATTGGTGTGTCCATTAGGTGGACTCTTAACTCTGATAATATGTTTGTCAAACACATTTGCAGTAGCAAAGAAAGCTGAAATGAGATGATGTTAGTTAGCTATTGATGGTTGTATAATCATTGTGAAGCAGCCTGAATCACTGGTATCATTTGAATAAAATAATTATGTTGTACCATTAACACACATAAATTACAAAACATGCTTTACTTTATTGCAATATGAAATCACACTGTATTGCAGAAATCAGTTTAGAAAACATGAGCAGAAAACAATGACAAACACAGATATCAGTAATTAGCGTATGGATCTCAACAATGGTGACAAGAAAATATTCAGACAATCAGATCAACTCTGGACATCACAAAAAGCTACTAAAAGACAGAACAAAAACCACAGCAAAAAATAAAACCAAATCGTTAGAATTAAAGAAAACAAAATACTGAGAGTTTTGTACTATTGTTCCCGGCATTCATTGCGGCACAACACTTTTGATTGACACCATTGTTGAGATTCATGCACTGATTCTTGATGTTCTTGTGTCAGTTTTTGAATCTGATGATTTCTGCAATACAACATGATCTCATGTTGCAGTAACACATGGTTTGTAATGTAAGTGTATTAATTGCACAACACAATTATTAGATAGAAATAACATCAATAATTCAGGTTATTTCACAATGATTAGGGTAAGTGTACCCATTAAGCCCATGTACCATTTAAGCCCACTTTCAAGTCAAGTCAAATTTAAAAAAGAGCAAATCATATTTTATGCTGCTCATTATTTTAGCAAATCCAGTGATTTGTTACTTCCCTTTTTATTGCATACCAATCACATTTGTCAATGTTGAGTTAGCCCCACTCATGTGCATGCCGTCTGATGGGACATCACACAAAGACACCAAAAACTTTAGTGTTTCGGGACCCTTCAGAAATCAACATTTCTACAATTTTCAATTTTTCATTTCTTTGGCAGGTGTAATGGCGATCCAAGCCTTGTTCTTCACCATTTCCATTAGGGTGTGGCACAAAGGATTTGACGCGTGAATCAAATACTTTTCTTGTAAATGTTTACTTTTTCTTTGTCTTGTTACATTACAAAATAAATTCAAAAAGAAAGTCTACACTTATTCCAGTGTCCAAAACAAGAAATTTTCACGGTCAAAAGACTGTCTAGTTCCAACCCTTCCTTCCTTCCGTATTCTTCCTCAAAGTTTTTTACGCATACGTAATACGTATATAACTAGTCACAGTCACGTGATACAAATAAAAATTATCCAAAATACAAATTTTTCGAAAACATAATCATTCTTAATATAAGGAAAACATATTACAAAATTATTAATGTTGTTATGGCTCTAACACTCCGGCCCCTAATTGTCTATGCCGGTAGCATAACAATTAACTTTTTCTATACTTGAATAGAGACATAACAGTAATTTATGATCTTTTAATCAGTTATATCAGAAAACTCACAATGTCCATGAAATTTAAATTCACAGTCTTTATGTAAAGCTCTTATTCTTCTTCAGCTTCTTGCAATAAGCAGAGTTTTGATATTGGTCTGTCCAACTGACATGTTTTTGTCTGAACACAAGCACGTCGAACAATACCAGAAGCATCTGGTATGGTCTTGAGGATTCTTCCCATAATCCAAGAATTTCTTGGGGCAGAATTATCCACAATGAGAACAATGTCTCCCGGTACCAAGTTTCTTTTCAATTTCTGCCACTTCTGTCGCTCCTGCAATAGCGGCAGGTATTCCTTAGTCCATCTTGACCAAAAAAGGTCTGCCATATACTGAATTTGTCTCCATCTTCGGCGAGAATAACAGTCCTCTTTCACAAAAACTCCAGGTGGCATGACTGGTTGTTTTTTCATCAGCAAGAGATGATTTGGAGTCAGAGGCTCCAAGTCATTTGGGTCATCTGACGCTTTAGTAATCGGTCGGTCATTTATAATGGCTTCAACTTCACACAAAACTGTGTGAAGCCCCTCATCGTCTAATATCTGTTGATTCAATACAGAATTCAAAATCTTTCGAACTGTGCGGATTTGTCTCTCCCACACTCCTCCTTGATGCGATGCTGTAGGGGTATTGAAGATCCACTTGATTCCTTTTTGGACAAGAACTTCGGCTATTTTGGACTGATCTAATTCTTGGATGGCTTCTTTAAGCTCTCTTTCAGCACCAATGAAGTTCGTACCATTGTCCGATCGAATTGTAGACACCTGCCCCCTCCTGCAGATGAAGCGTCGTATGGCATTTATGCATGATGAGGTATCAAGACTGTTGGCTACCTCAATATGAACTGCTCTTATAGTCAGACACGTAAACAGCACTCCATACCTCTTGACAATGCTGCGTGCTCGCTTTATTAAGAAGGGACCAAAAAAATCCACACCTACATGTGTAAAGGGAGGTTCATCTGGCATAAGACGATCTCTCGGTAGTTCTGCCATTTTCTGTTCACTGACTCTGGCATTTAACCTTCTACACACCGTGCATTTAGAAATTAGCTTTCGAATGGCTGTGTTGGCAGCTCCAACCCAAAACTTGTTTCGTAGTTTTGCAAGAATTTGATTTCTGCCGCTATGACCTGTGTTTTTATGTATATCTTTCAGAATCAAAGAAGTTATATGCTGCCTTTTGTCAAGAATTGCTGGATGCTTGGCAGATTCTGGCATTGCAGACTGATTTAAACGTCCACCTACTCTGAGTATGCCGTCTTGCACTACTGGATCCAGTTTGGCCAGAGGGCTACTTCTTTTGACATGGTTACTGCTTTGCAAAGACTTGAATTCGTCCGGAAATGTCTGTCTTTGACTGTAACGAATCAGACTCAGTTCTGCATCTTCTACATCTTCTACTGAAAGAGGTTTTTTGGTCAGTGTCTGTTTCAGCTTGAACATTTGAGTTTGCAAATGAGCTTGTTGTTTGTTTGGATTATTTTCTGTCTGACTTATGGTAGCTTGAATTTCGCATCTCTTGTTTGATAGGTGCAGTAGTATTTCTTTCAGACGTAACATCCAAGCGATAGCCCTCTTCAACCTGTACCATTCTGAATAATACTCAATCAGTTTCATCCATAGGTTTCCTGTTTTCTGTAGCACTAACACAATTTACTACAGCTGAATTTTTCAATTCTACCTCCATTGCACTTGCCTGATCTGGTCGCAAAGGCCATTCATTCTCATGTTTGCAAAGGAATT
This sequence comes from Megalobrama amblycephala, assembly GCF_018812025.1. Lineage (NCBI taxonomy): Eukaryota > Metazoa > Chordata > Actinopteri > Cypriniformes > Xenocyprididae > Megalobrama > Megalobrama amblycephala. The sequence goes on from NC_063046.1 coordinate 31,844,800, forward strand.
CTGGTCCTTTGATCCAATTTTGCTTTTTCATGAAGTTTTCTACTTTGATGCCTCTAGATGCCATATCTGCTGGGTTTAGTGATGTGCCAACATATCTCCACTGTGAAGGCTCAGAAGCTTCTCTGATGAAGGAAACTCTATTGGCAACAAATGTTTTAAACCGTGAGGCTTCATTCTCAATGCATTGCAATACTGTGAGGCTATCAGTCCAAAATACAGAATCTTTAAGTTGTAACTGAAGCTCTTGTTTTAACATCCTGTCCATTTTCGCTGCCACCACTGCTGCAGTCAACTCCATTCTAGGGATTGTTACCTGTTTCAGCGGCGCAACTCTGCTTTTACCCATTATGAATGAACAGTGTTTTTCTCCATGCTCATTAGTGAGTACTAGATAGGAAACCGTTCCATATCCATTTTCACTTGCGTCTGCGAAATGATGTAATTGGGCAGACTCTGTGGGTCCAAAGTTATTTGGCTTGAAGCATCTGCTTACACTGAAGTCTGACAGTTGTTGTATGTCCTTTTGCCATCGGAACCATTGTTGTGCTTGCTTTTCTGGTATATTTTGATCCCAGCCCAGTTTATCTTTGCACAGTTGTCTCAAAATGAGTTTCGCTGGAAGGATACAGGGTGATACAAGACCAAGAGGATCGTATATAGAGCTCACTACAGAAAGCATTCCTCTTCTCGTAGCAGGTCTCTCTTGTACGTTTATGGAGAATCTGAATGAATCTGATTCTGTGCACCACTGTACTCCAAGAGCTCTTTCAACTGGCAGATTGCTTTTATTGAAATCTAAGTTCCGGACTTCTTTGGATCTTTCCGTTTCTGGAAAAGATAACAGGACTGATCTGCTATTGCTTACCCACTTTGTCAAGTGGAATCCACCTTTAGAGCACAAGGATATCAGATTTTGTGATAATTTGATTGCTGCATCCTCTGAGGCGACAGATTTTAAACAATCGTCCATGTAAAAGTTTTGGAGAATAGTATTGGCAGCTTCAGCTGTTTCCTCTGTTTTTCCATCCATTGCAGCCTTTCGCAAAGCGAAGCATGCGCAACTGGGAGAAGAGGTTGCCCCGAACAGATGCACCATCATCCTGTATTCCTCTGTAGGCTTACTTAGATCTCCTTCAGGCCACCACAAAAATCGCAAAAGATCTGAGTCATGGTCTGGGACTTTCACTTGGTAGAACATTGCTTCGATGTCCGCCATGATAGCAATTGGTTCTTGTCTGAAACGGGTCAGTACACCTATGAGAGTGTTGGTTAGGTCAGGTCCCTGCAACAATTGATTATTCAGTGAGAAGTTCTGGTAGGTTGCAGTGCAGTCAAAAACAACTCTAATTTTGTTCTTTTTTGGGTGATATATCCCGTGATGTGGAATATACCACACTCTGTCTGTGCGTTCCAGTTGTTCTGAAGGGACTTTTTTAGCATAGCCTTTATCAATTATGTCTGCCATAAAAGCTTTGTAGTCTTTGTGAAACTCTTGGTTCTTGCTGAGCTTTCTTTTAAGACTGATGGCTCTCTGTTCTGCTATGCATCTGTTGTTTGGCATCTTGACAGGATCTTTCTTAAAGGGCAATCCAATACAGTAATGTCCATCTTTATACTGTACTGATTGTTCAACGGACTGCATGAATTTCAGATCTTCTTGTGACATTTCATTTTTGTCACTGTACTTGCGTTCAGGAAAGTCTGCATTGAATTGCTCTACCAACAGTGTTTCAATGTCTGACACTGCAATCCTGTTCACAGTGAAACTTGGAATTCTGACCTGGTCTGATTCATCGCTCACATCTGTTCGCAAAGGTCCGTTAACAATCCATCCAAGTGCTGTCCTGATAGCATACGGTCCATTTCCTTCACTGTTTATTATTTGCCATGGTTCTATGGCCTTGTGCGCATTGGCACCGATCAGCAAGCCTACCTCTGCATTGAGATGAGGAAGGTTAACTTGTCTCAAGTATGGCCATTTTTCTAGGTCCTGTTGATGAGGGATATTTTCCTGTTTTACAGGAATCTCTTTCTGAGTGAAAACCTTAGGAAGTTCTATGTAGTCTTCGCTTTCCAAACCACTTATTTCCAGGTCTGACAGAATATGACTATGTACAGGTTTTTCTTGTCCCATAGTACGAAGAAGAATCTCAGTTTTTCTGCCTCTCAAATTCAAATCTATCATTAAAGACTCGGTGCAAAACGTTGCCGAACTTCCTTGATCAATGAAGGCAAATGTCTTTACTATTTTGTTGCTTTTCTTTGACTTAATCTTCACTGGAACTATGGCAAGGATGCATTCACTGTTTCCGGCCCCAGTGTATCCACAAGTTTCATGGTCTATGGAAGCTGTTCTCCTGCCAGGTTTGTTCTCATCACAACTGCTGGATGTGAGACTGTTCTCGTTCGCAATGTGCAGAATGCTTGGGTGCATCTTGGAACATTCTTGACAAGTAAGTCTTCTCTTGCAGTCTTTGCTCAAGTGTCCTTGCGTGAGACACCCAAAGCACAGTCCTTTTGTTTTCAAAAACTCAATTTTATCTAAGTGTGCCTGCTCCTTAAACTTGAAACAGGAATTCAAGGCATGGTTCTTTTGACAGAACAAGCACCTGGCACAAACTGTTTTGTCAAGTTGAGCTTTTGTTCCTTTCTTGCTTGTTTCACTTTCTTTTTTCTGTTCAGTAGAGACACTTGTAACGAAACTACTACCCTTGGAAGTAACCTTTTTCTGTTTAAAATCAGAAGCTTTGCTTTTCTTCCCAACATCGGCACTTGTTTGCTCCTGAATGTCTCCAAACAAGGGATCATTCTTTACTTTGGCTTGACGGTCGATATATTCCACTAAGTCTGAAAACCTAGCTCTTCTGCCTGTCCGTTCATGAATATCATATGCCACATTTCTCCAGTTCTCTCTCATTTTGTAGGGAAGTTTGGAGATGACAACCCTCATGTTAGTAGGGTTGTCCATTTCAGCCATGTAATCTACATCCTGCATAGTGTTGTGGCATCCAATCAAGAAAAGAGCATATGCACTTAGCAACTTCCCATCTTCCGATTTGATCTGAGGCCATTTTAGTGCCTTCTCAATGTATGCTGATGCAATTTTGAGTTCGTCACCGTAATGATGTTGCAATAGCCTTCTTGCTTCTTTGTATCCATTTTCTGCATTCATATGTCCACAACTCCTTACCAGGTCTTGGGGTTCACCACTGGTATATTGCTCCAAATAGAACAGTTTGTCCTTAGCGTTCTCAGTTTTACTGTCTATGCTATTGTCAAAGGCTCGCATAAACGCTCTGAAGTTAAGAGGATCACCAAGAAAGATTGGGACATCTCTTTGTGGTAGTTGAGACAAGTTTTGCTGCTTTACTAGCATTTGTGTGATCTCATTTTGTCTTTTCATTATTTGAAATAAATTGTCCTCTGAATTTTCAGATTTTGGAAAATTTTGACTGGCATTATGTAGTCGAGTTTGGTCAGTAACAGGCTTTTGTTTTCTTCTGGTTGCAGCTTGAGCATCAGAACTTCCATCGTCAGTATCTTTCCTAAGTCCCGACCTTCTTTCATTTACTGCATGCTTTGGTTGAACATATCCATGCATTGATTCACCAGAACTTTCATGTTCATCATACACTTTCAGTTTTGCATTAGAAACTGCAATTGCCGTTTGCAATTCTAATTGCTCCAATTTGGCTTTTAGGTTTATCTCTTCTAACTGCAAGGCTTGTTTCTTTTTTAAAGAAGCAGCTTTGGCCAACAGAGCAGCTTTCTCAGCCTCTTCTTTCATTCGTAACCTTGAACTTGAACTACTGGCTGATAATGCAACAGAACTATGTCCAGCTGACGAACCTGCTCTACTCTTCTTTCTTGTTGCTGAAGCAACTTCAGAGACACTGTCACCTGGTTCAATTTCCTCATTTTTTGCAGCACTTGCATCCTTTACATGTTCAATCCACTGTTCAGTAGCAAGAATAAAATCCCTGATTTTTGATGATTTGGGTTCAAACCAGATACGCTGATCATCCTCTTTTTCATCATCCAGCAAAAGCTCTTGAGTGTTTTCATTTAACTCAATGAACTCTTGGTACAATTTAGTGAGCATTGTTAGAACTTCTTGTTCTACCTTTTCCACATTCTCATCATTTTCTTTTAGCTTGTCAATTTCTTTCATTTGAATGGTAATCTGAGCCATTTTTGACTTTCTCAAATTGACGAGTCTGTTCAAACGCTCCTCTTGCGCTTTATGCGTGTACTTGACCGCCCTCTTGTGGCCAACTTTATCAGAGTCCGCAATCTCTTCTGCGTCATCCATAATTCAACAGCGAGTCAATATCAATTAATTGAAAAAGCAACAGTAAAGCTACCCTTTGAGCTGTAGAAAAGTCCAATTCCAACTTAAGAAACAATTTTGAATGTCTCTATCCAAATAGTCCCGAGCAATCGTCGCACTTGACTCGACTAGTTTACTTTCACTTTCATCCGTGCGTCGCAATAATCCCAAACTCGCGGTTTTCTCCGCTTACACATCACGTAATGTTCATGATCCTTGAAATCCTCTTCGGTAACCATAGCGTCAATCCAGGCAATCAATTTCCACTTCACGCAATTCCAATGTGAAGAAGTCTTTTGACTATAGTGTAATGGCGATCCAAGCCTTGTTCTTCACCATTTCCATTAGGGTGTGGCACAAAGGATTTGACGCGTGAATCAAATACTTTTCTTGTAAATGTTTACTTTTTCTTTGTCTTGTTACATTACAAAATAAATTCAAAAAGAAAGTCTACACTTATTCCAGTGTCCAAAACAAGAAATTTTCACGGTCAAAAGACTGTCTAGTTCCAACCCTTCCTTCCTTCCGTATTCTTCCTCAAAGTTTTTTACGCATACGTAATACGTATATAACTAGTCACAGTCACGTGATACAAATAAAAATAATCCAAAATACAAATTTTTCGAAAACATAATCATTCTTAATATAAGGAAAACATATTACAAAATTATTAATGTTGTTATGGCTCTAACAGCAGGTACATTGATATTATGTCAAATAAGAGATAAATGTATTGTTTTTTGTGTATGAACAAATAGTACTTTATGATTTTATATCATTTTCCTTTAAATGGAAAGATGAGTTTTATTATCTTACGCACAAAGCTAATCTCTAGGTTAAACCACTAGCCTTACTGAAAGATAGACTGCCAAAGAATTAAGCATGTGAACTACAAACACTAAATGTTTTGTGATTCATTTTACATTTATTTACAAATAAATACATCATAAATTGTTTTGTAGATCAGATTATTTTCATAAATTAACTTTTTTTTTAAAGATGGGCTTAAATGGTACAGCGCCACAAAACACAAGCATAATCTTAATATTTCTCAATGTGGGCACAATTAAAATTACTATGATGGATAGTCCACATTAAATTTAATGCATATCTATGTAAACATATCTTACATTTTTAAAGGAAAACTTAATTTTTCACCATTACTCACTGTGGAACCATTTAAGCCCACCTTATGTGTTTCAATGAGGAATCCCTCTAATTACAAACTTTGATAAATTTTCTGAGTGAAAGTGTTTAATGCTAACATTTCTTTGTGTACTTTTACCTAACTAACCTTTTACCTAAACTTACCTTACTTACTGCTTTAATTTACAACTATATTTAGATAGGCCTACAAATTACACACATTAATTCAATTGAGATGGAACCCGTCGTGTCCTAAAGTTCCTTATGTATAACCGGGCATAACCTGAGAGCCAATCCGAGTTAAGGCTCCATACTCCGGGCATGGGGGGGCCCACTAGGAGGCCCCCGTAAGCCCAGAGGATGGAGCCCCAACTCGGCTTGGCTCTCGAGATACACCCGGTCAAATTTCCAGCTACAACTGTAGAGTCAAGCTGACTTAAAGCTCCAGACCACCATCCTGGACCCCCAGACACTAACACCTACCCATCCAACCCAGGGCTCTAATCAAACATTAGTAAAAGGAATTTTTTAAATACTTCCCTGTCACTGAATAAATATATTGATGTTTTACTTCTTTAAAACCAATAGATTTTTATATTTTGTGAATCGATCATGATGTGGGCTCATTTGGAACACATGTGGGCTTAAAGGTGCCCTAGAACTTTTTTAACTCCATGAGGTCTTTTTTTTCACATTGCAGCAAAACAGACTTAAAATACTCCATCATTTTTTGTCATAGAGACATAAGTAATACATCAATTGAAACTATAGAATATCTTCTTTTATTTGTATACACTCAGAGTAAAAACAAAATGTTGTGCTTTTTGCAAAATAAAGAAAACTAAAATGATGTATGATCTGTCCTCTCCCTCTGAACAAAGTTCAATCTGATAGTTCTCAGAAAATGAACTATAACTTAGTGACTACTAATCACAAAAAAAATAGACTTAGGTCTAACGACACATTGAAATGTCAGGTTTTAAATCATATAAGTCATATCGAAAACAAAAATTCTGTGTTTATTTAATCTGTATGAAAAGAGACACATGTCAGAAATCCGTGATTCAGCTCATTATCCGCTAATGCGGCCACGCCCACGGAGCGAGCGCTATTCAGACGCAAATTATGAGTCAATACAGGCATACATCATCTCAATCATGTATTTATTGTCTTGAAAAGTGTTTATCTGTATGTAAAAGCCTGTATGTTAGCGACCTCTGGAAGACATGCGTTAGTTCCTGGTTCTTCTTCTTCTTTAGAATAATTTGTGGACTAAATGTGCACAGAGAGCGCCCTCCGGCTGCAAGAATTAATTGAAAACACCATTCCTGAAATGTCCTCTTATTCTTTAGAATAAATTGTGGACTAAAGGTGTACAGAGCGCCCTCCGGCTACAAGTATGAATTGAAAACACCAGCGCTCATAGTGATAACAATGAATATAGAATAAATATAACTCTTCTGTATAGAAAATTGACATAAACATATGAGAATCCATCAATATTTCTCCAAATGTGAATGCTTTTAAACTAAAAACCTATATTCAGACTCTTTGCATCACAGAAATACATTATATTTTAAAGAATATAATAGAATACCATTATTTTAAATTGAGCTGAGACATGATTACAGAGGTTTTTTCACAGCCTACCTGACTGAAAGGCCTCATTAATATGCAGCACCATTAGAGGTTCTTTAAGCAATTCTTTTGTCTTCTCAGGTGTAAATGAGCCATTATTCATGATGATTCACGCCTCCACACATACTGTGTTTCTTGACAAAAAGTGTCTTACAAAAACTAAATCAATATATTGTGTTATATGAACAAGTAGGAATGATAATTTTTACATAATTTTGAAGCAAAAACTCTAGTCTACAACCCCCAATACCCAGAAGTCTTGTAAAAACAGATTTAATATATATTTTTGGCCTTATTTCAGTGACTTAATTTTTTTGTTTTTTCAATAACCACACATAAACGTTATTCCTTCAAAAACACAAACATGTGCATATATGTTCCTCACATATTATGGTAGCCTAGTTTGTGCTGAATACAGTGTAATGACACTTTTTCCTTTAATATGTTTATGAACAACTGAAAAAAGCACAAATGTCAGGGTATGTCAAAACTTCTCCAGGCCCCAAATCAGCCTCAGACTCCAGAGGGTTAAAAAAGATGTAATGTAAGTCTAAGGTGTCCCCTGAATGTGTCTGTGAAGTTTCAGCTCAAAATACCCCATAGATTTTTTAAAATTCATTTTTTTAACTGCCTATTTTGGGGCATCATTATAAATGAGCCGATTTAGGGCTACTGGCCCTTTAATTCTCGTGCTCCACGCCCACGGAACTCGCGCTTGCCTTAAACAGTGCATAAACAAAGTTTACACAGCTAATATAACCCTCAAATGGATCTTTACAAAGTGTTCGTCATGCATGCGGCATGCGTTGGATTATGTAAGTATTTTGTACTGTTATATTGTTTACATTGATTCTGAATGAGTTTGAGGCTATGCTCCGTGGCTAACGGCTAATGCTACACTTTTGGAGAGATTTATAAAGAATGAAGTTGTGTTTATGCATTATACAGACTGCAAGTGTTTAATAATGAAAATAGCGACGGCTCTTGTCTCCGTGAATACAGTAAGAAACGATGGTAACTTTAACCACATTTAACAGTACATTAGCAACATGCTAATGAAACATTTAGAAAGACAATTTACAAATATCACTAAAAATATCATGATATCATGGATCATGTCAGTTATTATTGCTCCATCTGCCATTTTTTGCTATTGTTCTTGCTTGCTTACCTAGTCTGATGATTCTGCTGTGCACAGATCCAGACGTTACTGGCTGCCCTTGTCTAATGCTTACGTAACAGTCGGTGTTATGTTGAGACTCACTGTATGTCATTTCCATGTACTGAACTCTTGTTATTTGACTATGCCAAGATAAATTCAATTTTTCATTCGAGGGCACCTTTAAATGGTGCCAAAAATACCAATTTAGCCCATGACAGACTTCTGACTTTATTCATAAAATATCTTAATTTTATATTCTAAAATGTACATCAACTAATAAATGTATTTTCAAATGAGAGATAAATCTTGCATTTTAAAAAATAATTTTTCATATAAACTATTTCAATATCTATGAAAAACACCTAAACTTAGATTTTAGTGGGCTTAATAGGTGTGCTTACCCTATATAACCATTAAGCTTTCTTTATATAACTGTAAATCAAAACATGATGGAAGACCCCCAGCCCTGCATTTTCTCCCATACATAATGCAGTTAATTTTAACTTAATAGCCTGTTATAGAATGCAATGCGACATGAACAATGTCACCATTGTTGAGATTTATATGATGAGTTTTTGGTGTCTGAGCAAGTCTAACAGGTGTTGCAGTTCAAAATGTTTAGTGTAAAATATAGAATTACAGTCTTGCTATAATTAATAATGAAAACATATCATTTAGCATGAATCCTAGATGACATCAGCCAGCTATACAATGATTTTATGTTTATCAAATAAACAACATCATCAGCTTCTCTTTCTAAAACAAACACAGTCACAGCAGCCAAAGTACAACTAATGTTAAAAAGATTCAAACTGCACAACTAAAGCAAATACTGACCACCATAATGGTGACTGAAATGATGTCAATCTGTTTAGTCAAAAGTGAAGCTGGTAATGCTGTTTGCTGAGTTGTTTAATCCTCCTCTGCTGAGATCTTGAGAGATTTAATTCATGTGATAAGATTTAGTACTGCATATTTATACATTTATTGAACATATAAGCAGTAAATACACACACAGCAACATATAAGGCATTATACCTTTTATATGTTGTTAATTTTAACATTATATATGTTTTATATATTTAGTTAATTAGGCATAGCAAACACACACTTGCAGAGTGCAGAAAAAATGCAGTTTAGTTAAAGGAAATTCTGTAATTCTGCTTTACGAAGTTAAAACAGCCAGAGAAAAACTAATAATACAAATTAAAGGGTCAAGAGCCCAACTAAAGAAAATGCTTCTCACCATCATCGTGACTTCAAACTAAACTTTCATTAAAACATTAACAAATAAACATCTGTTAATTCTCAAAAAGATTTTTTGTTGATGTATGACAGAAATAAAATCAAACTGGTTAATAATAAGTGTAATAATGTTTAATGGCTTGAAGTCAGTTGTAGTTGTTGTGTCTCTCTTTTTTTATATCTTGCTGTTTCTGTTTCCTTCAATGATTCTGCTTATTAGCATCAGGTGTCACTATTAATTGTCAATCATCACTTAATTATCTCATTAACTTTACAGTTTTTCTCAGTTGCTTTGGCACATTTCTCGAATCATCCTTACAATTTGCAAAACAGTATGTTCATTTCTCAAAACAATTTGTACAAACAGCACAACAAATTGGATTACCTGCAAAAACCTGTAACTTGCTCAAAATCCTTAGTTCATCTGTCAAAAGCAAGTATTTATGTCAATGAACATATCAGTGCCATCAGAATGACAAGTCCTTGTGTCATTGTTCTCGAACAAGATAGTCAAAATGCTTAGCCATGTTGTCAGTATAACAGTGTACACTGTCAGCATTTTCAAATGTAAACTATGGCTACGGTTTTGATGGCAGTGATTGAAACTGCACAAGACTGCATTTTTTCTGTATGGCAAATATCAACTTTAACAGTACAAATGGACACATTACTGTATATGGGATATTGGTTGCAAAAAACAGGATTCACAGTTGTGCTTTTACTGTTGGTCTGTCAACAAATTACTGTAAATATCCTAGAGATAAATGAAAATTCAAGACTATATACATACACTGTATTTATGTATTCATGGGTATGTGTATGATATAGTATATATCTGTATAAAGTTCATTTAGCCTACTATATACTGCAAGTGTAAAGCAAGTATAATATTCTACTGTAAGTGTAAAAATGCAACTGTAATATTAAGATTACAGTATCAGAATCAGAATCAAAAGGAACTTTATTCACCAGGTGTGCACAAACACACAAGGAATTTGTTGTGGTTTTCTTCAGGAGCTCTTGGCACATACATATACACATACATATGACATGAGAACAGAAAGAACATTTAAATAATTAAAACTAAGAACATAATAATAAATAAATAAGTAAACTAAAATAAATAATAATGATAATGTGGTATACATCTGGAACAGAAGACATACAGATTTGTGCATTATGTATTACAGTTTTTCTCAGTCGCTTTGGTGCATTTCTCACATCACTATTTACATTTGCACAACAGTTAATGCAGTTCTCAAAACAATTAGTACAAACTGCAAAACCTAGTTGATAACCTGCAAAAGTGTCACTTGCTCAAAATGGATAGGTCATTCCTCAAAAGCAAGTATTCATGTCAATGAAAGTGTCAGTGTCATCAAGATGAAAAGTCCTGACACCATTGTTTATGAACAAGATAGTCAAATGGCTTTGTCATGTTTTCATTATGACAGTTTACTCTGTCAATGTTTTCCAATGTAAAAAATTCAGATCTTGGTGACACTACCTGAAAATGCTCAAGACAGCACTATATACTATTTGCACAGCCATTTGAAAAATACAGTAAAGTTACACATTACTGTATTTAGTGAGGTAACTGAGTACAAGACACTGAATATGTATGTTTCACATTTTTACTGCATATGCTCTTTGCAATTCTAATTTGTTCATAGCATTGTGCAAAAGAAAAAATAAACACTTATTTACAACAAACATAAACTCCCTTTGGGTAGAGCTGTGCACAACTGTAAACAATATTGCAGTACATATTGGAACTGAACATACAACATTCATAGTACTGTAATCATTCATGCACATCCAGATGTTCCTCTCTGAATATCATCTCTTCTGCAGCGAGGGTATCTCCTCCACATACTCTGCTGTGATTTCATCTACATGGCCGCTCACAATTTGGGTATGTGGAGCGGTCATAACCTTTCATCCATCTCTTGCAATGCAGCGAGGAAGTGGGGGTTTAGAATTAGCTCTCAGTGATTGTAGAGAAGTGGTTTATCATTGGTTGCAACTAATGCTTCAGTTGAGATTCACCTGAGAGAAATTGTTCAATTTAGGAGACATTTTCAGAAAAAAAAAAAAAGATTTAAAGGGACCTATTATGCCCTATTTACAGTTTTTCTCAGTCGCTTTGGTGCATTTCTCACATCACTATTTACATTTGCACAACAGTTAGTTCAATCTCCACAACATTTAGTCATGTGTGCACATCATAGTAGCAGTTTCTCATTCCTTCGAACAAATTGCAAATGCTTTTGGACATGCATCAATTGCTTTCATACAACTCTCTGCTGTTTTATAACATTATCATTTGCTTATGTCATGTCAGTCAAAATTAACTATACTTGTGAATGCTGAATAGTCATTCCATATAAAACTAATAATCATCATTTCATTGCTTGTCATTACATACAAAAATGTTGAACTAGTTGTCAAAATCTGTCAAGCAAATTTTACACATTTTTTAAAATCTTTTTTCCTGAAAATGTCTCCTAAATTGAACAATTTTTCAAGTGAATCTCAACTTTCACTGATGAGAAGGGGTGTGTGAAGCATTAGTTGCAACCAAGATAAGCCACTTCTCTACAATCTCAATGAATCCCATAAACCCCCACTTTACAAGCATATACGAACCAAGCAGGTGTACCATTTCTACAATACTGTGACACAGAAATGGAAGGTCAGCCTCGTGGAAGAGGAGTAAGGGTGCGGGAAGAAGGAGAAGGGGACAAAACAGGGGAAGAGGAAGAAGAGGCCAAGTACATAGGCAGATCCCTGATGAAATCAGGGCTACAATTGTGGATCATGTTGTCAATCACGGCCTCACAATGGCTGAGGCTGGTCGAAGGGTGCAGCCAAATGTTGGGAAAACCACTGTAAATTCAATTATTCAAACATTTTGTCGGGAGAACAGGTGTGTATAAATGGACAGTAATTCAGCACTAAACAATTCACTGCACTACTGTCATTTGTCATACATGAAGCTTGCAGTGGACAAGAACTTGTCACTGTACATTTTACATTTAGACGTACAGCTTTACTGCATCACACATTTAGTGTATTGTAGTGTACAGTAGTGTTACAGTAAAGATTTGCCATAGTACTTCAATATTGTTTACATTGTGCACAGCTCTACCCAAAGGGAGTTTATGTTTGTTGCAAATAAGGGTGTAATTTTCTTTTGCACAATGCTGTGAACAGAATTGCAAAGAGCATATGCAGTAAAAATGTGAAACATACATATTCAATACAGTAATGTGTAACTTTACTGTATTTTTCAAATGGCTGTGCAAATAGTATATAGTGCTGTCTTGAGCATTTTCAGGTAGTGTCACCAAGATCTGACTTTTTTGCATTGGAAAACACTGACAGAGTAAACTTCATAATGAAAACATGATAAAGCCATTTGACTATCTTGTTCATAAACAATGGTGTCAGGACTTTTCATCTTGATGACACTGACACTTTCATTGACACGAATACTTGCTTTTGAGGAATGACCTATCCATTTTGAGCAAGTGACACGCTTTTGCAGGTTATCAACTAGGTTTTGCAGTTTGTACTATTGTTTTGAGAATGCATTAACTGTTGTGCAAATGTAAATAGTGATGTGAGAAATTTAACAAGATGTAAAATTGTTCTCTGATGTTCCCAGAGTGTGTAATGTGAAGTTTTAGCTCAAAATACCCCACAGATCATTTTTTATAGCATGTTAAAATTGCTATTTTTAGTGGTTGAGCAAAAACGAGCTGTTTCAGTGTGGTCCCTTTATTAAATGCAAATGAGCTGCTGTGCCCGGCCTGAGAGGGCGGAGCTTCACGAGCTGATTCTCCGGTGACAGGATTCAGCCAGGACGCAATATAATGTCAGAAACTGCGAATATATGCTGCATGGAGATAGAACAGGTATAGTTTAGTTCAATTACGATTATAACTTATATTTTTAATCCACTATATTAGTACAAGCCTTCTTGTTTTTAATCCACTACATTAGTACAAGCCTGTTGTACCGTCCGAATGATGGCCAAAACTATACAGATGAGTACGTCACATCTGGAGTCTTTAATCTGGACCACGAACAGTTTGTATATCCTTGAGTAGCATATTTTTAGCACAGTCTCTGTTTTGTTTTGTCCCTTTGTATTGATATTCGTTCACAAAGCAGTCCGGTGTGAAATGATTCGCGCAGACATAAATGAATTTCGACAGAACTGAGGGAGCATTTTCCTGGAAAACCAAGTTACCTCGTTTTCAGCAGCTCAGATTTGGGTAGTAAATGAAGAGAGCTATGTGGATTAATCCATCCAGCTACAGAACACCTAAAACACTTGGGAGTCTTTCTCGTCAGTGCAGCAATGGCGGACTCGTAAACAACACGCTCAGGGCGGTTCTATGTTCAAACTTAAGTGTCAGTCAACACTGTGGGCGGGGCCTGTGGCTTTTGTGACGTCACACCGTCAGGGATCTGGAAACGGCTTGTTCTGAGCAAGCGGCAACCTCCCCCCAGTTTCTCTTGAGGCCAATACGGAAGTGACTTAAACTGCAATTCATCGACTGGCCGCTAGGGACAGGCTCCAAAAAAGAGCAGAATCTCATTGACTCCCATGTTAAAATGGCCAATTTTACAGCAGAAAAAAACATGTTTACAGGTTGGTACAAATTGTGGTTTTGGGTCTATACTGCTAATGTTGCCCTTCATGACAACTCTGAGGGGGGTGAATTTTTTTATAACTCATCGTTTAAATTATATTAAGCCTTAAAGTTCTGCATAATTACAGTTTTTCTCAGTCGCTTTGGTGCATTTCTCACATCACTATTTACATTTGCACAACAGTTAGTTCAACCTCCACAACATTTAGTCATTTGTGCACATCATAGTAGCAGTTTCTCATTCCTTCGAACAAATTGCAAATGCTTTTGGACATGCATCAATTGCTTTCATACAACTCTCTGCTGTTTTATAACATTATCATTTGCTTATGTCATGTCAGTCAAAATTAACTATACTTGTGAATGCTGAATAGTCATTCCATATAAAACGAATAATCCTCATTTCATTGCTTGAGTCATTACATACAAAAATGTTGAACTAGTTGTCAAAATCCGTCAAGCAAATTTTACACATTTTTTAAAAATCTTTTTTTCCTGAAAATGTCTCCTAAATTGAACAATTTCTCTCAAGTGAATCTCAACTTTCACTGATGAGAAGGGGTGTGTGAAGCATTAGTTGCAACCAATGATAAGCCACTTCTCTACAATCACTGTCAGAGCTGAATCCCATAAACCCCCACTTTTCAAGCATATATGAACCAAGCAGGACATAGTGTGTACCATTTCTACAATACTGTGACACAGAAGTGGAAGGTCAGCCATGGAAGAGGGGTAAGGGTGCGGGGAGGAAGGGGAAGGGGACAAAAGAGGATGAAGAGGCCAAGTACATATAGGCAGATCCCTGATGAAATCAGGGCTACAATTGTGGATCATGTTGTCAATCACGGCCTCACAATGGCTGAGGCTGGTCGAAGGGTGCAGCCAAATGTTGGGAGAACCACTGTAAATTCAATTATTCAAACATTTCATCAGGAGAACAGGTGTGTGTAAATGGACAGTAATTCAGCACTAAACAATCTGCACTGCACTACTGTCATTGTGTCATACATGAAGCTTGCAGTGGGACAAGAACTTGTCACTGTACATTTTACATTTAGACGTACAGCTTTACTGCATCACACATTTAGTGTATTGTAGTGTACAGTGTTACAGTAAAGATTTGCCATATGTACTGCAATATTGTTTACAGTTGTGCATAGCTCTACCCAAAGGGAGTTTATGTTTGTTGTAAATAAATTTTTTCTTTTGCACAATGCTATGAACAAATTAGAATTGCAAAGAGCATATGCAGTAAAAATGTGAAACATACATATTCAGTGTCTTGTACTCAGTTACCTCACTCAATACAGTAATGTGTAACTTTACTGTATTTTTCAAATGGCTGTGCAAATAGTATATAGTGCTGTCTTGAGCATTTTCAGGTAGTGTCACCAAGATCTGACTTTTTTGCATTGGAAAACATTGACAGAGAAAACTGTCATAATGAAAACATGACTAAGCCATTTGACTATCTTGTTCATAAACAATGGTGTCTGGACTTTTCATCTTGATGACACTGACACTTTCATTGACACGAATACTTGCTTTTGAGGAATGACCTATCCATTTTGAGCAAGTGACACGCTTTTGCAGGTTATCAACTAGGTTTTGCAGTTTGTACTAATTGTTTTGAGAACTGCATTAACTGTTGTGCAAATGTGAATAGTGATGTGAGAAATGCACCAAAGCGACTGAGAAAAACTGTAAGGGCGTGGTCACTTGAGTGACAGGTACCACGCTGCTGTCTGTGAGCTGTCACTCACTTTACCTCAGCTAATTCCAGCCGCTGAATTTGGCATCTCTGCCGTGTTTGTGCTTTTTTCGGGATTATTTTATACTATTATAAAATTATATGGTTTGCTGCGTCGAGACAGATGTGCGTCTGTGTAGATGTGCACGCATGCGGAAGGAAAGGATCGTCATGGCATTGGCTAAAAGTTTTGTTCGTGAGATTTACTATGACTATGGTTGGAGAATATGCCTCTCAAGACACCACAAACTCTGACAGCTTGGATATTATAACTAAAACTGCTGCATTTTGGATGCGGGCTCAATTTTTTGTGAGATATATGATCATATACTTGTCTGGCTATCACCAGACCAAGCTCAATTTAAAATTGAACATTGGTCTGGGGAGTTTGCTATGTATTTCCTACTGCACAAGAGGCGTGATCAGCGAGCATTATTCACGCAATTGGATAGTCCTTCAACCAATCAGATCAACGATCCGGGTGACATACTTTTGCAAAGGGATGCGAAAACTCCAGACAGGCTTATATATATATATATATATATATATATATATATATATATATATATATATATATATATATATATATATATATATTTACACAACTAAATTTTACTCTCTCTCATTACAGAGTGTACAAAGTGTACAGAGTGTTAAAGTGCAGTGCACATTGCTGACATACATACCTGTTATGTCTACGAAATGCTTGAATGATTGAGGAAAAGGTTGTTCTCCCAACATTTGGCTGCACCTTTAGACCAACATAACGCATTGTAAGGTCATAACTGAGAACGTAGTTCACAATCGTGGCCCTTATTTCATCAGAAACGTGCCTAATTCCTTTGCCTCTTCCTCTGTTTTGCCTCCCTATACCCTTCTACCACACATTCATACTCTTCTTCTTCCCAGTTGTTGACCCTGTTTGTTTCCATGTTGTTCTTCCATTATTAGAAATTGTAACTCTTGTGTTGTGCTCTATCTATATATGCTTTCCAGTTGAAGATTCATGACGTGCATCTTTGAGCTGTTTTAGAGAACTGGTTGGGTCATTGGTTGATCTAATGCTTTACATTCCAATGAATAGATTGGTGAAATTCAGGATTCACCTGCAAAATTCATCAATTCAGGACACATTTACAAAAATACAATACAATCTAATACAAATGTATAGATCATATACTTGACACATTATGATAACTAGGTCATCCATTTTGCATTTAATGACTTATGCGATGAACTAATGACTAGATGTTTTGATGGGTAAGACTATTCAACAGAGAACCATATAATACATTTTGAGCAACATGACATTAGCAATTGATAATGTAGGAAATAGCAGACAATTGTAAGTAATCAATTGTATGAATGTACCAAAGCATTTGCAATTTGTTCAAAAGAATGAGAAACTGCTTTTATGATGTGCACAAGTGACTAGATGATGTGAAGTTTGAACAAGTAGTTTTGAGAATTACAGTTCTGATCTGAGAAATGTGCCAGAGCGACTGAGAAAAACTGTAACACTGCTTCAGTGTTACTTTTAACACCCTGTAAAAGTGTGGACACATATGCTGAGGGATGTTAATCTAACACTGGGGATTTTGCTGTGTACCATACAGATAGTCAGTTAGTTAGTTAGTTAGTTTCACATCACAAATTATAAAGTTATTTATTAGTTCTTACAACTTTCATGGAAGCATTTTTTTTTTTCATTAGGGGCCAAGCCCCAAAGGGGCTGTAGCCCCTATTGTAATTGTACGTTTTCCCTTTTATTATTATTATTCTTCCTCCCGAATGGGAGTCTATGGCAGCCCTATCAACGGAACATGAGAAAATGATGAAATTTGGCACACTTGTAGTGATGGTCATGTCTAGAAATCTGACCAATTTTGGAGTCTCTAGGACCAACTCTATAGTGCCACCACCAGTTCAAAAATTCAACATTCTAAAGTTTATAACTTTTGAACCATTTGCTCTAGAAAAATACAATTTTAGTTTATCAATTTTAGTACATCTGATTCGTCTCTTCATGCTGATTCTATTCAAATTCTTACATTAAGTCTCCGCCCATTACAGTAGCGGCCATTTTGAAAAGTACAGTATTCCGTTTTTTCGCTACTCCTCCTTCAAAATTTGTCCAATTTTGTCCAAACTTTGATCAGGTGATCTTTGGTCTGAGCCGCACAGAAATGACTGAACAGATTTTTTTTATTCATCTTTGTTCAAAAGTTATGATGTCACGAAGTTAATGAGGTTGACCCAAAATTGCTATAGAGGCTGTATCTCGGCCAAACTTTGAGCAATCAAAACTAAAATTGGTACACTTGATCAAGACCATGATCTGAGGTTCCATGCCAAATTTGGGAACAGCGCCACCTACAGGTCATGAGATCTGAAAAATGGCTATTTTGGCCAATAACTTTTGAACACTTTATTAGAAAATCAAGATCTTGGTGTCTATGGATTCCCTGTGCCATGCCGAATCCGAGGATATCGAATTCGTCAACATCGGATGAACCACGTGTCCGCCATTTTGAATTTTGTCATAAATTGCAATAACTTTTAAACAATTTGACATATCTTCACACAAATTGGTATGTATGACCTTTAGAAGGTCCTGAAGGAACCTGAGAAGTTTCAACACAGCGCCACCTACTGTTCCACAGATGTAATGATTATTGCAAAACCACTTATAACTTTTGAAAACACTTTCCAAAATGTGTATGCTTTATGTCATTTTATTCCCTGGCTTATGCCGATTCCGACGATGTGTCATTTGCTTTCCTGTAGCTCAGTGGTTAGAGCATGGCACTAGCAATGCCAAGGTCATGGGTTCGATCCCAGGGATTGCACACACTCAGATACAAATGTATAGTATAATGCAATGTAAGTCGCTTTGGATAAAAGCGTCTGCCAAATGCATAAATGTAAATGTAAATGTAAATTTGTCATTTTCCTTAAATGTACCTGTCCGCCATATTGAAATAAATGGAAAACAGTTTTTTCGCTACTCCTCCTACAATTTTTGTCCAATTTTGTCCAAAATCAGCTCAGGTGATCTTTGGACCGAGCCGCACAGAAATGACTGAATGGATTTTTGATATTCGCTACCATTCCCAAGATATTCATCTCTGAATGTGACCTTGCTTGTGTTTGTTGTCTTATGCTAGTTAGCTTAGCATGCTAATTGCTTAGCATGCTAACCAGTTGTCATTCTCTTTAATGTGGCTCTTCAGTTATCAAGTTAACCGTGAGCTTCATTAGCATTAAGTTAGCTTAGCATGCTAATATGGTTAGCATGCTAAGTAATGCTTTTTTTGTGAATTCTTTGTTAGACTAAAAGGTTTCTTCCACAGTCTGTTGAATGTGCATCCTCAAGTAGCTCAATGTGTAAAGCCAGTTATCTGAAGAACCCTGTATCCGAAGTTAGTGGGTTCGAATCCCAGGTGGAGCGGTTTTATAAAATAGTGTGTTTTGATTCCTTTACTGCCTCTTGGATTAGAAATAAATGCTTTTTGTTTCATGCTGTGTTCATTTTCATCTAAGCTTATGTACATTCTGAGTTCATTCTTGCCCGTAATTCTGAACCAGCTGTTTCATGTTTGTTCATTTTCTGCTGTTTTTCCTCTTCCTGCTCTGTATTGCACTACAGCATGATGAGCTGCAGAATGATCTAAAGTGCAGCTTTATAAGAATTCTTCATTTTGAGTTCATTTTCACATGAACTAATAAACTTCGGCAGGTGTGGAAACATTCACTTGCACAGTGGTGCAATGAGATGAGAAATGGACCTTGGACCCGGAGGTCGTGGATTCGAATCTCGTGTGGGGTTCCTTTATACAATTGTGTGTAATGAGTCATTTTGATACCTTTTTTATCCAAATAAGGATTGTGCTAATCTTTATTCCTCTTCAATGAGATACAAGTATTTTAGTTCATTCCGTGTTCGTTCTCTGAACTTCTATTGATTTTCATTTCATTTCCACCTGTCCTTCTGAACCAGATGTTTTGCATGTACATTCAATTTCTGCTGTTTTTGCTCTTCCTGCTCCGTATTGCGCTACTGCCCCTACTGGGGCTTGGCCCCGAATTGCTGCTTGCAGCTATATTTACTATTGTTTTTGAAAAAAGTCTCATATGCTCATCAAGCCTGTATTTATTTGATGAAAAGATACAGAAAAACAGAAATATTGTGATATATTATTACAATTTAAAGTAATGGTTTTCTATTTTAACATACTTTAAAATATTATTTATTTCTGTGATGCAAAGCTGAATTTTAATCAGCCATTACTCCAGTCTTCAGTGTCACATGATCCTTCAGAAACCATTCTAATGTGTTCATTATCAGTGTTGGAAACAGTTGTGCTGTTTAATATTTTTTGGAACCTGTGATCCTTTTTCAGGATGTATTGGTGAATAAAAAGTTAAAAAGAACAGAATTTATTATTTTCTAACAATACAAGCCTTTACTATCACTTGTTATCAGTTTAATTACTTTTGAAAAGTAGTGTATATTGTTACAAAATGTTTATATTTTGGAAAGATTATTTATTCATTATTGATATCTTGTAACGAAACAAAACTGACTTTGAAATCTTGTAAAAGAACAAAGAAACAAAACTGACTGACTTTGAAATCTCGTAACAGAAGAAAACCGACCGTTATTCAAATCTGACAGTCATTGAAATTTTGTAACCAAACAAAACTGACCGTTACTGAAATCTCGTAAAGGAACAAAACCAATCGTCACTAAAATCTCGTGAAGGTACAAAACCGAATGTCATTGAGATCTCGCAAAGGAACAAAACCGACCATCATTTAGATCTCATAAAGGAATGAAACTGACTGCTATTGAGAACTCCTAAAGGAACGAAATTGACTGCTATTGAGAACTCTTAAAGGACCAAAACCGACCATCATTGAAATCTCGTAATAGAACAAAACCAAATGTCATTAAAATCTTATAAAAGAACAAAACATACCATCATTAAGATCTTGCAATGAAACCAAACAGCCTGTCTCGTAAAAAAGAACAAAGGAACAAAACCGACAAAGCCGACCATCATTAAAATCTTGTTATGGAACAAAACCAACCATCATTGAAATCTCATAACCCAGCAAAACCGACCATCACTGAAATCTCGCAAAGGAACAAAACCAACCATCAGTGATATCTCGTAATAGGAAAAAAACGTCTGTCTTTGAAATCTCATAACAGAACAAAACCGACTGACACTAAAATTTGACCGTCACTGAGAATTGTAACCAAACAAAACCTACCATCATTGAAGTCTTGTAATAAAAAAAAAACAACTGTCATTAACCCTCTGGAGTCTGAGGCTGATTTGGGGCTAGGAGAAGTTTTGACATGCCCTGACATTTGTGCTTTTTTCAGTTGTTCATAAACATATAAATGACAAAAGTGTCATTACACTGTATTCAGCACAAACTAGGCTACAATAATATGTGAGGAACATGTACGTACATGTTTGTATTTTTGAAGGAATAATGTTTCTGCGTGGTTATTGAAAAAACAAAAAACTTAAGTCACTGAAATAAGGCCAAAAAAAGTATATTAAATCTGTGTTCATAAGACTTCTGGGTATTGGAGGTTGTAGACTAGAGTTTTTGCTTCAGAATTATGTAAAAATTATACTGCCTACTCCTTCATATAAAACAATAGAGAGATTTAAATTTTCTTAGACACTTTTGGTCAAGAAACACAGTATGCATGGAGGCGTGAATCCTCATGTATAATGGGTGATTCTCACCTGAGAAGACAAAAGAATTGAATAATAATGACCTGAAATTACTTGCATATTAATGAGGCCTTTCAGTCAGGTAGGCTGTGAAAAAACCCTCTGTGATCATGCTGATAACAGGATTAAAGTCCACTCAGGAAAAAAAAAAAACATGATTTTTGTGATCTCATGCATGCACGTATTATTGCACATGATATGAAGAAAATTGTGTATAGGCCTATGTTAAATTACACTACCAGTCAAAAGATTGAACACATTGCCATTATAATGTTTTTAAAAGAAGTCTCAAGTCTCTAACCAAATAATGGTTTTCTATTTTAATATACTTTCAAATATAATGTATTTCTGTGATGCAACGCGTCTGAACATTCCTACCTCTAGGGCATTTCATATAGGCTACTATATTTGTTATATTATAGAGCCTAAATGTTGATGTGCAGTTGACAAACTATACATCATTAAAAAGATCTAAGACTCAAGCTTCACATTTTGACTCTTAAAATCTTATATTGACCATAATTTCTTAATATGCTTAAAAGCATACACATTTGGAGAAATATTGATGGATTCTCATATGTTTATATCAATTTTCTATACAGAGGAGTAATATGTATTATTCTATATTTATTGTCATCATTATGAGCGCTGGATGCTGTGTCTTTAATTCATACTTCAGCCGGAGGGCGCTCTGCCCCTTTTGTCCACAAATGCCTCAGTAAAAGAAGAGGCAAATCATGTGACAATCAAGGAACTAACAGAGGCAAGAGATCGCTAAATATGGCTATTCAAAACACTTTTCAAGACAATAAATACACGATTGAGATGATGTATGCATGTATTGACTGAATTTGCGTCTGAATAGCGCTCGCTCCGTGGGCGTGGCCGCAATAGCGGATAATGAGCTGAATCACAGACTTCTGACATGGCTCTCTTTTCATACAGATTACATAAACACAGAAGGTTTGTTTTCGATTTGACTTATATGTTTTAAAACCTGACATCTTAACGTTTTTTTAGACATAAGTGTAATTTTTTTGTCATTAGTATTCACTAAGTTACAGTTCATTTTCTAAGAACTATCAGATTGGAGTTCGTTCAGAGGGAGACGAGAGATCACGCATCATGTTAGTTTTCTTTATTTTACAAAAAGCACAACATTTTGTTTTTACTCTGTGTACACAAATGAAAGAAGATATTCCACAAATTAAAATGGTGTATAACTCTTAATTGTATGTGCAACATTGACGGAGTATTTTGAGTCTCTTTCACACTGATAAGAAAAAAACCACTGTGGTATCGCCGGCGATACCTTCAGACCTCAGAGTGTTAAAATCTCGTAAAAGAACAAAGGAACAAAACGTCTCGGGTTACAGATGTAACCCCTGTTCCCTGAGTAACCCGAGACGTTCCCTTTCGTGGGAACTATCGACACTACGTCAGTGACGTGATGGGAACGCTATCCCAACTACGCCGTATCTCCAAGTACCTGGCTGCTATCTTGTAAAAACCGAGGAACCTGGAGTAGAATTTATATCTAGGTTGTAAAACCTGACGAATTTGTGCTGGGATGACCATCCAGCTGCATCACATATATAATTCAGTGAAACTCCTGACAACAATGCTTTAGAAGCAGCCATACCTCTAGTAGAATGAGCACGGACAGCTAGGGGACATGGCTGTCCAGATGCTTCATAAGCAAGTGAGATGGCCTCGACCACTGTCTGTCTTTCGCCACAGGGCAGCTCTGTGGACATAAGCATCCAAAGCCCTCACAGGGAAAAGCAGATTACGTTTCTCCTGATCCGCATTTTCAAAAGGAGGAGGACAAAAAGCCTGGAGTACAACAGGACCCGGGACACTTGTGGGGACCTTTGGCATGTAGTCAGGTCTAGTATGCAGGAAAGCATTGACCATACCAGGCTTAAATTCCAAACACGAGGGAGTAACCGAGAGTGCTTGTAGATCTCCTATTCTTTTCAGAGATGATATCGCCAGAAGAAATATTGTTTTCAAAGTGAGAAACTTCTCTGACACTTTTTCTAGTGGTTCGAAGGGAGCCTCAGCTAACCCTTGCAACACTATGGCCAAGTCCCAGGTTGGAGTTTTTGTACGTACTGCAGGCTTCAGCCTCAGTGTACCACAGAGGAAGCGTATGACTAGGGGCTCTCGACCCACCGAGGAACCACCCACAGGAACATGATAAGCCGAGATGGCTGCAATATAAACCCAGTGTTGAAGGAGTTAAACCTTCCGAAAATTTTTCTTGAAGGAACTGAAGCACAAAGCTGATAGGTGACTGGACAGGGTCTATATTACGTTGACTACACCATGTAGAAGAATGGTCTCCACAACCTCAGTTTGGAGACCGGAATCTATGAGCCTTGCCCCCTCAGAGGCCAGGCCCACAGTTTCCACAGTTCTGGGCGGGGATGAAGAATCATGCCGCCCGCTTGTGACAGGAGGTCCTGTCTGAGAGGAAGCTCCATGGCAGAGCCGTGAAGTAGAGACACTAGGTCTGCAAACCATATTCTGGTCGGCCAGTACGGGGCCACCGGTATCAGATCGACCCCTTCCTGGCGGACTTTTTCCAGAACTCCCGGGAGCAGTGAGACCGGGGGAAATGCATACAGACACAGCCTCGGCCACGTCTGTAGCATAGCATCCAGCCCTAGAGGTGCTGGGTGTTTCAGAGAGTACCACAGAGGGCATTGGGTTGACTCCTCTGTGGCAAATAAGTCGACTTGAGCTCGACCGAAAGCTTTCCAAATGAGCTCCACCACCTCGGTGTGGAGTTTCCATTCCCCAGGCCTCGCGCCCTGCCTCAACAGAGCGTCTGCCCCCACATTCAGATGCCCTGGAATAAATGCTGCTTTTATCGAAATGAGCTTTCCCTGGGCCCACAGGAGGATACGACTGGCCAGTTTGCAGAGTTGGCGAGACCGCAAACCCCCCTAATGGTTGATGTAAGAGACCACTGCCGTGTTGTCCGTACGAACCAATACGTGATGGCCCCTCAGGTCTGGGAGGAAGTGTTTCAGTGCAAGAAACACCGCCATCATCTCCAGCCGATTTATGTGCCAGGAGAGCTGATGGTCCTCCCATAGACCCTGAGCCAAGCGACCACACATGATCGCCCCCCAGCCCGTGAGGGAAGCATCTGTCGTTAGCATTACGCAATGACAAGGAGTCCCCAGCACGGGTCCCTGGGAGAAAACCCCTTGGTCCTGAGCCACCACTGTAAGGGTCTCATGTGCAGAAGGCCAATAGTAATCACGTTGGATGCAGCTGCCATCAGACCCAACAGTCTCTAAAACTGTTTTACAGTGAGTGACTGGCCTAACTTCACCCCATTCACGGCCCCGAGAATGGAACTCACATGAGCAGGAGACAGACATGCCTGCGTCGTGGTAGAATCCCAGACTACCCCTAGATAGTTGGCAATCTGACTCGGAACCAGCACACTCTTTTTGGCATTGAGCCTCAGCCCAAGCTTTTTCATGTGCGACAGAACAACATCTCGATGTTGAACTGCCAATTGTTCTGCCTGAGCTAGTATCAACCAGTCGTCGATATAGTTCAGTACGCGGATGCCCTGGAGTCTCAGCGGAGCCAGAGCTGCATCCACGCACTTTGTGAACGTGCGGGGTGAAAGAGATAGGCTGAAAGGAAGAACCCTGTATTGGTAAGCTTTGCCCCCAAAAGCAAACCTGAGGAACTTCCTGTGAGAAGGATGGATGGATACATGAAAGTATGCGTCTTTCAGGTCTATCGCCACAAACCAGTCCTCTTACCTGACCTGTGGGATAATCTGTTTGAGTGTAAGCATTTTGAACTTGAGTGTAAGCATTTTGAACTTTCTTACAGATCGATTTAACACACGTAAATCTATGATCGGACACAACCCTCCATCCTTCTTTGGAACAATGAAGTAGCGGCTGTAAAAGCCTGACATTTTGCTGGGAGGAGGAACCCTTTCTATAGCTCCTTTTTGCAAAAGCGTCGTAACTTCTTGTTCCACAACCAGAGCCTGCTCTGGGGTCACCACTGTGGGAAGAACCCTGTTGAACCTGGGTGGTCGAGAACCAAACTGTATTCTGTAACCCTCCTCGGAGGATCGGTGGAGACCGCTGCACCCTGACGCACACTGGGTGGCAGGGTTGGCAAAACGGCCCCCTGAGGGCACCGAAGGGGAACAGATGTCATATTTTTTAATACCAGAACCCCTCCGGAGGGGACTGCCCTCATGAGCCACGGACAACTGGCGTCAGGACTTCTTCTTTGAAGCCTTCCGGGAGATAATGATGGTCCTCAGATCCGCCCTACCCCCGGAAGGCTTTGCCTGTGTCGGCCGCCCCGGTCCCCAAGCTTTCTGAGGGGGAGCACGGGTGGCCACACTGGCCTTTTGTTGCGCTCTGTGTGCTGAGGAGCCGGCTACCGCACAGCAGCCTCTGGGGGATGAATATGGCGGGGAAGAAATCTTTGGAAGGCCGCAGATTGTTTGTGTGTCTCCTGGAACCTATCGACGACAGTGGAGACTGCGTCGCTGAATAGGCCCGCAGGAGACAGCGGCGCATCCATTAAAACGTTCTTATCTTTCTCCTTTATGTCTGACAGGTTGAGCCACAGATGCCTTGGTGGCCCGGAGAGTTAAATCTGTGGCCTTCCTTAATTCTTGAATCGATTCGAACGTTGCTTCCCCGCTCTCATCAATTTCCCGCAGTAGATCAGCCTGATAAGCCTGCAGTATGGACATTGTGTGCAGGCATGCAGCAGCCTGACCTGCCGCCGAATAAGCCTTGCCCACCAAGCCTGATGTTGTCTTTAATGGCTTAGTGGGCAATGTCGGGGTCTTAAGGGACGATGCAGACTCGGGCGAGAGATAGCTCACAAGTGTCTCTTCAACCCGAGGCATCGCCCCATAGCCGTGGTGTTTCAGCCCCATAATATTACTATATAGAGATGTTTGGGGGCTGAAGACACGATATTGCACTGGTCTGTTCCACGACCTCGACACCTCGGTGTGGAGGTCGGGAAAGAACGGCAGACCCCGACGCTGGGGTAGTGACTGTGCGGGGAGAAAGCGCTCATCCAGCTTGCTCTTAGGTTTTGTCTCACTACTACTAGCCCTGGTCACTACTTCCAGCAGCTCCTCATAGGCTGGAGACAAGGATGGCGGGTCCTCATCTCCACCCATGACACTCACCACATCAACCTCCTTGGAGGAAGATATGTTGAGCGTCGGTGTCTCCCTCCGGGGGGAAGAAACCGCAGCGCGGGCTTCCACCACCAAAGGAGAGACAATGGGTCTGGCAGGTAAAGGGAGTGATAAGGCTGGGCCCATCTCTCCCCCTTCTACCAGATCCATTTGTGATCCCCACGAATGCAGTTTCTGCTGTGCCTCAGCAGCAGCTGGACCTGATCCGCAGGGAACACTCGTCGCGGCACCCTCCTTAAAGAGCACCCGGCGCGATCGCAGCACTCTGAGAGTGAGCCTCTCGCAGTGTACCCTCGAGAGCTGCCTGTGCATGCTCAACTCCCAGGCATTTCACACACATCTCGTGTGTGTCCCCACCTGAGATGAATCGGGTGCAAGGAGGCACACACTTGATAAACTGCTGCTTTTCCACCATTCATATCTATATATATATATATATATATATATATATATATATATATATATATATATATTTTGTCTTTTTTTTAGTGCTTAGAAACTCTTGTCCTCAGATGAAGAGATCACTGTGTGCAATATATAGCAGGACAAACAACACCAAATAAGACATACAAGATACAGAGAGCGCTTGCTGAAGACAACAGAAGCTAGCATTCTTTGTTCTGGGTATGCTTTATAGTTTCCTGGTCCGTGACGTCACCTGCCTCTGATGTCTCGTTTCCTCATTGGTTGGATACAGAAGTGCTTCACGACACAATCACGCAGAAGGTTCTCATCATGTCACTGACATAGCATCGATAGTTCCCACAAAAGGGAACCGACAGTCTTTGAAATCTCATAACAGAACAAAAGCGACTGACACTGAAAACTGACCGTCATTGAGATCTCATAACCCAGCAAAACCGACCGTCATTGGAATCTCATAACCCAGCAAAACCGACCGTCATTGGAATCTCATAACCCAGCAAAACCGACCGTCATTGAAATCTCGTAACAGAACAAAGCCAAATGTCATTAAAATCTTGTTAAGAAACAAAGCCGACTGTCATTAAAATCTCGTTAGGGAGCAAACCGAGTGGCACTGAAATCTCGTAATGGAAAAAAGCGGCCATTAATTAAATCTCATAAAGGACCAAAATGACCATCATTGAAATCTCATAAAACAGCAAAACCGACCACCATTAATATCTCGTAACAGAACAAAACCAACTGTCACTAAAATTTCATAACCCAGCAAAACCGACCGTCATTGAAATCTCATAAAGGAACAAAACTGACCATCAGTGATATCTTGTAATAGGAAAAAAAAAAACAACCGTCTCTGAATTCTCGTAAAAGATCAAAGGAACAAAACCAACTGTATTTGAAATCTCATAACATAACAAAACCAAATGACTGACCATCATTGAGGAATCGTAACCGAACAAAACCGACCATCATTTAAGTCTCATAATTGAAAAAACCAACTGTCATTAAAATCTTGTAAAAGAACAAAACATACCATCTTTAAAATCTTATAACTAAACCAAACCGTCTGTCTTTGTAATCTTGTAAAAGAAGAAAGGAACAAAACTGACTGACACTGAAAACTGACCGTCATTGAGATCTTGTAACCGAACAAAACCAACTGTCATTGAAATATCATAACCCAGCAAAACAGACCCTCATTGAAATCTCATAACCCAGCATAACCGACTGTCATTGAGATCTCGTAACCGAATAAAACAGATGTCACTGAAATCTCGTAACCCACCAAAACCGATCGTCATTGAGATCTCCTAACGAAACCAAACCGTCTGTCTTTGAAACTCTTTAGGCAACAAAACAGAGTGGTATTGAAATCTTGTAATGGAAAAAAACGGCCGTTATTGAAATCTTGTAAAAGAACAAAATTGACTATCATTGAAATCTTGTAACGAAACAAAACCCAACGTCATTAAAATCTTGTTAGGGAACAAAATCAAGTGGCACTGAAATCTCGTAACCAAATAAAACCGACCGTCATTGAAATCTCAGAACTCAGCAAAACCGACTGTCATTGAAATCTCTTAACAAAACCAAACCGGCTGTCTTTGAAATCTTGAACAAAACCAACTGACACTGAAAACTGACCGTCATTGAGATCTCGTAACCGAACAGTTGGTTTTGTTCTTTTATGAGATTTCAAAGACTGTCGATTTTGTTCCTTTGTTCTTTTACGAGATTTCAAAGGCAGACGATTTGGTTTCGTTACGAGACTTTAATGATGGTATGTTTTGTTCTTTTACAAGATTTTAATGACAGTTGTTTTTTTTTTCCATTACGAGACTTCAATGATGGTCAGTTTTGTTTGGTTACGAGTTCTGTCAGTTTTTAGTGTCATTCGGTTTTGTTCTGTTATGAGATTTCAAATACAGTCGGTTTTGTTCCTTTGATCTTTTACGAGATTTCAAAGATAGTCATTTTTTTCCCATTACGAGATATCACTGATGGTCGGTTTTGTTCCTTTACGAGATTTCAGTGACGGTTGGTTTTGCTGGGTGTAAGAATTATCTCGATTAATTAACAAAAAGGGTCATTAAATTACAGTGAATAAGAGCCGAATTAACTGTAAATGATTCCGAATTAATATTTATCACTTCATCAATTATTCGTCGACCGAAAAATTGAGGTTAAAGTATTTTACTAATTATGGATAAAATATTATCCCGTGGCCAATGGTAATAATATTTTATTATGATTACTGATATGAGCAAAGGTAGCACAATCTTTAGTTCAAGGCAGCAATTTGGCAACCACAGCACAAGGCACTTGTATGCGTGAAAAATCGTGAAAGAAAGACTTTATTGAACTAATCTACTACACACAAACTAATCTAACGAAAAACACACACACACACACACACACACACACACACACACACACACACACACACACACACACACACACACACTCATTCAGTTACAGGGAAATGGTGAGATTGTTATCTGGAGGTGAATGGATTCCCCAATTGTCTAGTTTTAACAATATTCTTTGAACGTAACCTGAGAGAATTAATACACTAGCAATTCAACCATAGTTTCATTTGCTTAATAAAATTGCACCAGCTCAACAAAATTAGGAGACCTGTGTTACTTGCGTTGGATGCTCCTGTAAGTGCGTGTTCCTTTCATGATGGAGTTGAAGGAATTTTGCGGTGCTGCTCGGTCAAGCGTTCTGAAGGATGGCGTTCCGTGGGGAAATAGTTGGATTTGCTGGAAATGGAATCTCTGTTGAGTGGTTGCAGGGTTACACGTTGCTGTGTGGATTTCTCTCTGCGTCTCGAGGGGTTGCTGGAACTAAAAGACTTTGAGTGAGTCTTCTTCTGTGAAGTTCAACAAAGGTTTTTGCAAGGGGGTTGAGTGAGTTCTTGAAGAGGCTTAGCTTGCAGGCAGGACGATGGTCGGTCCGCCGACTCAGCAAAGGCCAAGAAGCAAAGGCAAAAAGCAAAAACACAATGCGCGGTATTGGATTTTGAACAGTTTGTTGGTTCCGCCTTTCTGAGTGTTTTAGCCAATCAGATATGGTTTTGGGCGGGTCCTACGCCTTTGACTTTCACCTCAAGATGTGTCGCAAGTCCGAGTTTTCTGATAACAGTGGGAATTTACACCTTATGTCCTGGTGTTTGCTGATCCATCTGTTTTCTTAAAGTTAACAACGAAAGAGGGTCTCTTTGATCTTTTGCTCTGTTACCACAATCAAATGTATTTGTAATTAAGCAGACATGGAAGAGCATTCCTCAATCAGCCATGTTAGTCCCCAGGTTCAACTTTATGGCTCACAAATGGTTCGGTGGGGGGAGTTGGATCACTCTGATCTTTGGGATGTGGAGTTGTGTTCATTTGGTGGGCTTCGTTCAGGAATAATCCAACATGGGTTATGAGATTCCAATGACAGTTGGTTTTGTTCCATAACGAGATTTTAATGATGGTCAGCTTTGTTTCTTAACGAGATTTTAATGATGGTTGGTTTTGTTCGGTAAGGAGATCTCAATGATGGTCAGTTTTCAGTGTCAGTCGGTTTTGTTCTGTTATGAGATTTCAAAGACTGTTGGTTTTGTTCCTTTGTTTTTTACAAGATTTCAAAGACAGACGGTTTGGTTTCATTACGAGATTTTAATGATGGTATGTTTTGTTCTTTTACAAGAGTTTAATTACAGTTTTTTTTTTTTTCCATTACGAGACTTTAATGATGGTCAGTTTTGTTCGGTTACAAGTTCTCAATGATGGTCAGTTTTTAGTGTCATTTGGTTTTGTTCTGTTATAAGATTTCAAATACAGTCGGTTTTGTTCCTTTGATCTTTTACAAGATTTCAAAGACAGTCGTTTTTTTCCCATTACAAGATATCACTGATGTTCGGTTTTGTTCCTTTACGAGATTTCAATAACGGTCGGTTTTGCTGGGTTATGAGATTCCAATGACGGTTGGTTTTGTTCCATAATGAGATTTTAATGATGGTCGGCTTTGTTTCTCAACGAGATTTTAATGACAGTTGGTTTTGTTCAGTTACAAGATCTCAATGATGGTCAGTTTTGCTGCTTTATGAGACCGTCATTGAAATCTCATAACCCAGCAAAACGGCTCATCATTGAGATGATGAAACCAAACCGTCTGTCTTTGAAATCTCATAAAAGAACAAAACCGACCATCAGTGATATCTCGTAACAAAACCAAACCGTCTGTCTTTGAAATCTCGTAAAAGAACAAAGGAACAAAACCGACAGTCTTTGAAATCTCATAACAGAACAAAACTGACTGACACTGAAAACCGACCGTCATTGAGATCTCGTAACCAAACAAAACCAACCATCATTGAAATCTCATAACCCAGCAAAACCAACCGTCATTGAAATCTCATAACCCAGCATAACCGACCGTCATCGTGATCTTGTAACCGAACAAAACGACCATCATTGAAATCTCATAACAGAACAAAACCAAATGTCATTAAAATCTCGTTAAGAAACAAAGCCTACTGAACTGTTCTTACACAAAAGTAAGGGAATGAAATAAAATAAAAATAGAGGAGGAATAAAAAAACTCCTTTGCCCTTGAGCGCGCAGGCCTTTCAAAGATACTCCCTTGCCTGTGAGCGCGGAAAGATGCGTTCAGCGCATGCACATGCACACCGTCCGTGGTCATAAAACTTCAGCTGCATGTGGTCACTGTTCAGAGAGTCAAATCTAGTCCACAGTCTAGTAAACGTTTCTTGCATGCGCCAACTGAAAACACACAAGAAACATCATGTGACAGCACAGACTCGGACATTGCAGTTCTGAACACTGTACGGTCCATGCATGTGGATTTGGATAAAACAGGTAATCGATTTGATGCCGTGCCTGAACGGCGTTTATCTCTTCACTGTGGCGTATAGCGGACAGGCACGCAGGGCTATTAACTTATTCTTATTATTATCATGTTACTTTTATTATTAAATTAATATTGCAATTCATTTGCCTTGCGATATCATAGCACGTCACCACATAACCGACGCACTACGAGGATGAAATATTAGTTAGATAGCTTACTCCTCAATTAAAAACAACGAAATACTTCTCGATTCACAAAAAATACTATTTTTTTTCTCACTATGGGCCACAAGAGAAATATTAAGAAAAAAATGTGTCTCCAAGAGAATATGCGCTGTTAATGCAGCGACAGATGCCAAAAGCTCAGTCAGTTTTTACTTTCAGTTTCTGCAGTGAATATCTGACTGGCGTGTGAGACTTCTTCACCCGCATAACTCTCACGCAAAGTTTGTACATTGTTTGTGTGATATCCACTAGCTCGCCTTCATGGTTTTAAATGGAAATATTTTAAATATTGCGACGTGGCAGGACCCCCCCATCTGAATGCTGTCCCCCCAAAACAATATAATTAAAAACCACACTAAGTATTGAATATTTGAATATATTATAAAATAATTGTTTAAGTAGTAAAGCAATACAAACGCAAACAGGCGTATTAAGTTTAGAAACATTTTGAGTCACCCCTCCCTTGCCTCAGTGGTTTCCTCCACCGCGCACGTCACACTTGTGTGTCCAACTGCGCCGGTGGGAGAGAACAGTTCTACAGACAGTAGTTGAGAGGAATTCTAGTAAGTAGGCTGTCAAGGCTATTTTATTTAAAAACATTGGATGAAGTGATTTTTTTTTTTTTAAAGGGTTAGTTCACCCAAAAATGAAAATTCTGTCATTTATTACTTACCCTCATGCCGTTCCACAGCCGTAAGACCTTTCATTAATCTTCGGAACACAAATTAAGATATTTTAGTTGAAATCCGATGGTTCCGTGAGGCCTCCATAGGGAGCAATGACACTTCCTCTCTCAAGATCCATAAAGGTACACTGATTCATTTGTGCTCCGATGCTTCCTGAAGCAGGAAGTTTTAAAATCGGCCATCACTAAATAAGTCGTTATTTAGGGGTTTTTTTGGCGCTCCAAAAATATTCTCGTCACTTTATAATATTAATATTGAACAACTGTACTCACATGAACCGATTTAAATATGTTTTTAGTACCTTTATGGATCTTGAGAGAAGTGTCATTGCTCCCTATGGAGGCCTCACGGAACCATCGGATTTCAACTAAAATATCTTAATTTGAGTTCTGAAGATTAATGAAAGTCTTAAGGGTGTGGAACGGCATGAGGGTGAGTAATTAATGACAGAATTTTCATTTTTGGGTAAACTAACCCTTTAATACAGACAATGCTGAATAATTAATCATAACAACAAAAAAATATTAACTGATATATTTTTTTCTGTAAGTCCGCTATGTTAGCGATTATAATGTTACCTAGCGTGTTTGCTAGCTTGTTTACGATAGCTTCTTGGATACTAAGTCACTCACACCAACTACAACTAACATTGTGATAAGCATAAGTGTTAACTTTAATAAGGTTAATAGATTTACTGTTGTGTGTTGGGTTTTGCTCAATGTGTATTCATCATATTTTGGTGACTTGGTTGTAAACAACTTCAAAAATATTGCAATAAATAAATGGTTTCTGAGCAGCTGCAAGTGCAATGCAAAGCGTCGGATGCAGTGGTGTAAAGCACGCTGCCACTGGACTCTAGAGTAGTGGAGACGTGTTCTCTGGAGTGACGAATTACGCGTCTCTGTCTGGCAATCCGATGGACGAGTCTGGATTTGGTGGTTGCCAGGAGAATGGTACTTGCCTGACTGCATTGTGCCAAGTGTAAAGTTTGGTGTGGGGTTGTTTTTCAGGGGTTGGACTTGGCCCCTTAGTTCCAGTGAAAGGAACTCTTAATGCTTCAGCATAAAAAGACATTTTGAAAAATTTCATGCTCTCAACTTTGTGGGATCAGTTTGGGGATGGTCCCTTCCTGTTCTAACATGACTGCGAAGCAGTGCACAAAGCAAGGTCCATAAAGACATGGATGAGTGAGTTTGGTGTGGAGGAACTTGACTTGACTGGCCTGCACAGAGTCCTGACCTCAACCTGATAGAACACCTTTGGGATGAAGAGAAGAGTTGAAGCTGTTATAGCTGCAAAGGGTGGGCTAACTCCCTATTAAACCCTAAGGATTAAGAATGGGATGTCATTAAAGTTCATGTGCACGTAAAGGCAGGCGTCCCAAAACTTTTGGCAATATATATATTGGACACTCTTTAAGTGACGATATTGTGGTTTTACCCTAATAAGCCCAAACTAATACAGCTCAGCTGAGAAGAGAGACAGACAGAAAGAGAAAAAGATATAATGATGGCATGACTAAATGTCACACCATCTTCTGAGGATTAACTGAACCTGCACCTGTAGTGTCAGCCTAGCAGATGGATTTAGAAGTGTTTTCCTTTCCTTATCACTGCAAAACTGCCTGTATATATGATTATGGTAACACTTTACAATAAGGTTCATTAGTTAAAATTAGTTAACTACATTAGTTAACATGAACTAATAATGAACTGCACTTCTATAGCATTTATTACTCTTTGTTAATGGTAATTTCAACATTTACTAATACTTTATTAAAATCAAGAGTTGTATTTGGTAACATTAGTTAATGCACTATGAAGTAATATGAACAAACAATGAACTGCTGTTTTTATTAACCAAAGTTAACAAAGATTAACAAATACAGTAACAAATATATTGCTTATGGTTAGTTCATGTTAGTTAGTACACTAACTATTGTTAACAAATGGACATTATTGTAAAGTGTTACCAAGATGATTTATGCTCAATATGCTCTGACTTTTGCTCATGACATGAGTTTGGAAAGGTAAACAAATTATCACTATTGGCAAAGATTACTAATAAGATAAAGGATGCAATTAAACAACATTTTTAAATAATTTATAGGATCCAAACTGTGTATAGTGATATGTAAACTTCTTACAGTAAAATAATATTTGTTAAAAATGTACATGCAACCTGCAACCGCCCATAAATTTGGCTGTCCCTAAATAAAAGAGCCATGAATAAGGAATGATAATGGCTCCTCTACAATTGGACTCAGGCCACGCAGAGCACATCTTCAGCCCCAGAGCCAGAGCCACTGCTGCCTCCAGGAATACCAATGAGAGTTTGAGGTTCCAGCAACTGAAATCAAAGACAATGAGATGCAGCCAATTTTTTTTTTTATATGTTATGCAGTGCGTTTGGGTCTATGAAACATGCTGTGTTGCTTGAAGGCACTTAGACCCAGCAAGTCCAATAAGAGCTTCATCTGTGACCACAGTTATCATATTACTGTATGCTTTGAAAAGGCTAACAATGAGCATTCACAGTTTCATTTCATACATTAATATCTGTGATATCCTACTGAACAAGGAAAATGAGCCTAGCACAGATGGGCTTATCCATTCTGAGTGCCTCCCAGTGGCTTCACACCTGAATGTATATGACCCACACAGGTCGGTCTCAGTCCAAACTTCATAGCAGGTGTAGGTGCTCCTTAGATGTCAGCCGACTGCCTCCCAATTAACTAAGTGTGTGGTAAACAAACTGCTCCATCATGCAGTATAGAAGCAGCAGACAGATCTATGAAGTGATCTATGTGGTGATACTAGAAGCTGCCAAGACGAGAAACACTGAAAATCCCAAAGCAGTGCTGCTTGCGTGGACATTCCAGCACCAAGCAGAGACACACAATGTCAATGATGATGGATGATCATGGATGTACTCTGTGCAATCAGCCAGTCATATGCATGGTTGTATTACATCATATTTCATACATTTTCCTTTGTGGACCAGGGTTGAAGAACTTCACTTTGTTTTACAAAATGCTTTCCTTTTGTTTAATTTTGTTTAAATTGCAATTCATAAATAAAATAAAAGATATTCATGATAGGTACAGTAGCCTGTGCCAAGTGCCACAGAAAAGTACTTTACTTGATCAATGATCGTAAACTATACTGGGTAAATCTTTAGCATGTGCTTTAAGCTGACTGGACAAACACATTTTTTTTATGTGTGTTTAATGTCATTTTATATTAAATAAAAAAAACTTAAACTACAGGAGTTCCATTAATTAAAAACACTTTTTTTCACTCTGACTTGTTCATAGAAATATTTTGCACATAAAAGTGCACAATAAGATATACAAAAGTATTACATGTTTTTATTTTTTAAATATTTCTTATTGTTACCGTAAACCATACATATGTAAACATATGATTGGCTGTCTTAGCTATGAATAACTGTAAGAAAGAAATGTTTCTGCTGTCTCTTCTAACTAGTCATCTTGAATAAGATTTCATATTTCAAAATGTGCTTCTGCCTGAATTCTCTGACTGGCAGTATGCTCATCAAAATCTGCATGTTTTATGCTCTTCCTGTCTTGGTGCTGAGTGGACCACCACCTGCTACATGTGTCCTTGCCCCGAGCCAAGTCAACAGACAACGGACTGTTCAGTCACCTAAATACAAATGCAGCATCCCTCCCACTGATGAAAAGAGTAGCATTCAAGATGCACCGTATAAAAGCAATTCAGAAAACTATTCTGCTTGTTGAGATTAATAATTTTAGTGATGTGCCTTGTGTCCCAGTTACATCAGGCTTGGCCATTTTTATTTAACATCTATTTCAGTGTGACAATAAGTGTGTCTCCAAAAGATATTTGTCCACAGAGATCAACATGCCCTCCAAGACGTTTACCTCTCCTCTGACTAATGACTAACCAGGTGAAGTGACTTTAGAGATTAGCCCTCTTACTTCCCACCTAGAGCACATCTCACTTGAGATAATAGTGGCATCTGTCCAAAACACTCATTTGCATAAGCATTACCTTGTGTGTTGAGAGAAGCTTAACACAAATTTCATTAACCTATGGGTTAAAAGAGTCTGTACCTCTAATTTCTCTGCCTGTCAACTTCAGCCACAGAATTCACTGCAACTAGATTCCATTTTTAAATCTCAATCACTGGAAAACCAATGGGGGAAAAGCCTAGAACCTTTATGCTATAATTAGAAATATACAAATTTATTCCTCTCTCAAATACAGTCATGGTTTATCAGCTAATCCACAACAATTACTTCATCTCTAATAACAAAGGACATATGACTTCAAGGTAAAAGTTAATGAGAGACTGTGATTAAAAAATCCAATTTAGTTGCTTTAGAATGCTAAATTAGAAATTATTTTAAAATTTACTCACAACAAATAATATTTTTGCATAAGAGAGGATATTGGTGTGGTATGGAAAAAACAAACATATATGTAACCCTCGTTCCCTGAAGGAGAGAACGGAGATGTTATGTGAGAACGATTGGCGAATTGGGATCTCGCCTGAGAGATCTAAACTAAATGAGCCAATGAACATTGGCATGCGAGATTTGCATCGCGCACTCCACCCCGCGAAGGAAGAGTTTTCACTGTGGAGCGGTACAGCAATGGTGGTGACTGGACGTAACGTCTCCATTCCCTCCTTCGAAAGAGGGTGACATACGTAACTGAGACGTTCCCTTACAGCCAGTCATGTTCGATGTTACATCAGAACGACTGACGAATTGGGATACCTACCAAAACGCCACTATTGCTGCCCCTTCCATTGACCTGTATAAGCCGCCAAAACCCCCCGCGCCTGCTGGGACAGAAGGAAGGACAGGGCTTACACAGAGAAGTGTCTATCACTGCTGTTCTGTAGAGACAGTTGGATAACACTGGTAAGGGACCTGCAGGCATTTTCGATCAATGAATCAAGCCTGAAGTTTGAACCGGCCTACTCTCACATAATCTTGAGACCCTGGCCCAGATACGTGCCCAAGGTTCCTACGACACCTTTCAGGGATCAAGTGTTGAAACTGCGAGGACTGCCCTTGCTCTGCTCTGTCCCATACGCAGAGGTTTAGGACCTCAGACCAGCTCTTCGTCTTCTACGGAGATCAGCAGAAGGGAAAGGCTATATATGTAGCACTGCCCTGATTGGGCAGTCCATATGAGTAATTTCCACATATTAACTCCTATGTGCAGGATGTGGTCTCCGTAGCATTCCCTTATGGGAGTACGCTTCCCCTCTTAAAGGAACACGCCACTGTTTTTGAAAATGGGCTCATTTTCCAACTCCCCTAGAGTTAAACAGTTGAGTTTTACCATTTTCAAATCCATTCAGCCGATCTCCGGGTCTGGCGGTAGCACTTTTAGCTTCAGCTTAGCATAGATCATTGAATCTGATTAGACCATTAGCATCTCACTCAAAAATGACCAAAGAGTTTTGAAATTTTGCTATTTAAAACTTGACTCCTCTGTAGTTACAATGTGTACTAAGACCGACGGAAAATGAAAAGTTGCGATTTTCTAGGCCGATATGGCTAGGAACTATACTCTCGTTCCTGCGTAATAATCAAAGAACTTTGCTGCTGTACCATGGGTGCAGCACGCGTAATGATATTACGCAGCGCCTGAAAATAGGCTAACTTCCATCAACATAACCAACGTGACCACCTGCTTGCACAGAGAGCGTGCCTTGCAACCATGGAGACATTTGTGGGAGACGATTCAGAAGGATATTTACTTTGGTGCAGATGCTGAACCATATCTATTTGAACCGGAATACACTGAAGATGAGCTTTTGGAACGTGAAAGGGCAAGAAAGTGTGGCTGAACAGACGGGAGAAGGAGAGCAGCTTTGAACTGGTGGTGCAAGTGTGGGGCTTGCCAACCCATGCTGACCAAAAGTGAGTGCCTGTGTTGTAGAGAGTGGGACCAGGTCTTGCCATCGATGGCAAGGGTCGATCTACCTGTTGAGGAAGTGGCATGTGTTGCAACATCCGAGGACTTCTTAATAATGCTGCATCCTGCAGTGATTCATTTTTTTTTCTTTTCGGTTTGTCGAAATAAACTTGAAAAAACGTCCCATACCGAGTGGACCTCACGTCAAGCTATCGCTAGAGTAAGTGATTCCTGCAATCATTACAGTGCATGACTCAAAGATTTAGAATGCATACTGTCAGCATGCATATTCATGATGTGCTATCTTCTCAGTCAATACAACTACACATAGAATCATAAAATCTACGGTGTTGCTCACAGTCACATGCCACTTCTCCTGTGAGCTCAAAAAGATAATGAAAATGTATGATATTGATGACATCACCACAACTCTGTTCTGACTGGTCAGACTGACAGTGTTACAGTTGACCCCACATTAACTTACAACACTCCCTGGTCTCCCCCTATGTTAATTAGTGAATGTGCTGATTATTGGATAAGTTCCAAACAACATTCAAACTCTGTATTATGCATGGACATCAGCACATCCATCAGAATAATGTTGTTAAAACATTTTTGTATATTTTAAATGTAAAAATGTTTAAATGTTTAATGCAATGTTATTTAGTGCTAAGCAGATAAAATATATATACATCACATTATATGAGCTGAATAAAAATGTCTGAGCATTGAAATTCATAATTTCTAACTATACAGAATAAATTTTATTCTTTTTATCTACTGTATGACTAACACTCTGGATATGTAAACAGCAATTTACGCCAACCTCTTTAATGCACACACACACAACACCAAGTATAACAGAAAATTGTGTAAAGGTCACTAGTGCTCTTAGAATTGTGTGGTAAGTGATTAATCCTGACAGTAATTAAAGGAAGGGAACTCTTTTCACTGAATTGGTACCTTTCAGGACATTCATCAAATTGTGCCTGTGGGTTAGACTTAATTTCTCTTTAAAAGCATAAAGGAAAATAATCTTTGCACACAGCCGCTTCAAGTCTTATCTGTAGTACTAATGGTTGTACAACCCAAAGTACAAATTAGTTTAGGAATAATCAGCAGTTAGCTGGGCAGAAATAGGCGATAATTAAACTTTAACCTGAAGGAAAAATTCTCATTTAGATCATACAATGGCTTTAGCAACGGACAGCTCTATTTTACTGTACTGTCTTCCTCATTAACCTGCTCTTGAAACCCAACAGAAACACTGAATTGATAATTATGAACAGTCTAATTTTCAAAGTCAGCTTCACATAGATTTTTGTCCAAGCTATTGAGGATATGCTTATTAAGGCTTCAGTGGGCCTTACTGTCCTCTGATAAGAAATATGAATGTTCAAGCCTAAAGTGTCATCCAGTCACTGTTATTTTGCCAAGTAAGACATGCTCCTGCCTCAGCATATTTAGTTAATCCTGGAACAACATTCCTGTCCGAAAATTTAGTTTTATCCCCTAAAATAACCCATAACTTATCCCTAAAATCAGAGGGAAATGATAGCTGAATAACACTGATGTAGAAGCACTTAACCCTGGTTGTAAGCCTAAAGTTGACAAAGTGTAAACTTGTCCCTCAAGTCTGATTAAATTGATTGGAACGTTGTTCCAGGATCAACAAATATGTACTTGCAGAAATCATGTTCACCGTCATCCATACTGACCTTTCCCATAGTTGAAGTGGAGTTTGATGGCTTTGCCTTGGTTGATGTGAAGATACGTGAACCCAATGGCAAACATAAGCAAAACGAGCAGCAGAAGGAGTTTGAACTGCTTGCGGATCTTCTTCAGAGGAAAGCGCATCCTCATCACAGTAACATCACCCACTCAGTGGAAAATTCAGACCGGTATCCTTCAGTGTTGATCTTGTACAGCTAGAATTTCAAAAGATGTTGAAATGATCTGCTTCACTCTCACAATACTGATAATAGTTTAGATTAGAACAGATTTAGATTGCTAATGAACATCTAAAGACTGGTTTCTTTATAATTGATGAGCATATACAACAATGGCATTCAAAACTTCCCCACCACATTCGAGTCTGATGTACTAAAGGGTATTCATTATAAATGACATTTACATGGTCATGCCTACATTTGAAATAAATGTCACAGTCAGTTATTATTTCTTTGATAATCGTGAATACTTACCGTAGACGTGTTTTTCTCAGTAAAACTACCATGTCTAACCGGTGTCACCACGGGAGATGTGTGTGTGTTGTTTGATGTTGCGCTGTTCCATGTCTGTCTTGACTGCTCATTTGAGTCCAACAAGAACAATATTCCGTACAAAAAGAGAAACTGCTCGTCATTTCTGTAAATATAAGTGTCGATACAGGTAAAACATACACGGGTTTGGTGATGCAGCCGTCAGACTTACTGTACACACTTATTTCCTTTTCGATATGTCTTCATACACGGAGGTTTTCAAGTCTGTTACTGCCATTAGAGCACAAATCATTACTCCAGGCGTGTGTTGAGCAGACAGTGGAAGTGTTAAATTAAATTAAAAAAATTCTCGGTTTATTCTCGTGTTTATTGTAAGAAGAGCGACGAAAACAAATAAAGCTCTGCTTGTGTTGATGAAACATCGCTGTTTTCTGGTTTTGTCTCAGTGTCTCTTCTCGTGCTGCTGTTCACGAGCACGCTTTTGTTTCCCTCTCTGTTTTACAGTCTAAAATCGACTGCAAACATCTTCGCGTGGAGCCATCTAAATCCTCGTGTTGAGTCCTTTTTGTTTTTGTGTTCTCTGCTATTAAAGAAAACTGAAATATTTCCCCAGCATCAGCGCACTTGTCCGACCGCATCCCACAGTTGCATCCTGGTTTTCATCAGTGGTCTGATTTGATGGATAGAGGGAGCTGTTACCTCACCTTCATGAGCGTACAGTCACAGCGCAAGTTAGCCTATGTCTGAGATTCCTGCTCACTATAGTATTCCCACCATTTAGTGTTTTGGGTTATGGAAAAAACAAAAGTTCGTAAAAGGGAAGTTGTCAAAAATCATACAACTCAGTGACATTAATTATTAATACTAATAGACTTCTAATATAAACTTGAATACTTTTTGCATTCATCAAGTGACAATATGTCCCCTGATATTATGTGATACAATATAAGTGTAATTTCATAATAACGTCAAAATCTTCTCGCAATTTTTCCTATAACAAATGTGATCCTGGACCACAAAACCAGTCATAAGGGTCAGTTTTTTTTAAATTGAGATTTACACATCATCTGAAACATGAATAAATAGGCTTTCCATTGATGTATGGTTTGTTTGATATAATATGATATAATATGATGGCCGAGATACAACTATTTGAAAATCTGGAATCTGACGGTGCAAAAAAAAAAAAAAAAAAAAAAATTGAGAAAATCGTCTTTAAAGTTGTCCAAATAAAGTCCTTAGCAATGCATATATACTCACCAAAAATACATTTTGATATTTTTACAATAGGAAATTTACAAAATATTTAAAAAATGACTTTTGGCATAAAAGAAAAATCAATAATTTTGACCCATACAATGTATTGTTAGCAATTGCTACAAATATACTCGTGCGACTTCTGACTGGTTTTGTGGTCCAGGGTCACAACTAGAAACACAGTTATAGCAACCACAGAAAAACTAAAATGAAAAAGTCAAGGGTCAAGAGCCCAACTAAAGCAAATGTTTACCTCAATAACAGTGACTTCAAACTTTATTTCAAATAAAAAAATCAACATCTAAACATCAGTTAATTCTTAATAAGAAGCTTTGAATAAATGAAAATGCTGAGATCTAGAGAGATTTGCTAGTGTTTAATGTTCTGATTCTGAACAGTTTTTTTGAGGTTACCATTGTGCTGAAGAGTAGAGCCTGTGCTTCAGTCAATAATGAGCCTAGAAACACTGATGTTATGCTGCATGTTGCTTTATTTAAAGGCTGCAGTAACTGTGTATTTGCTGATACAGTGATAGTTATATCAGCTCATGTATGAGTACTGTCGCTAACTAATTATTAACTGCAAAAGATTTGCATTTTACAGAGAGTGTTTCACAATAATAATCCTGGAAATACCGGTCTTTTTGGATACATCTGTACTAGCTTTGCACACCTAGCAATATTGCCCATGCATCCTTGCAGAATCGTTCTAGTTGTGGGGCAGTTGCGGCCTAATGGTTAACGACTCGGACTTGTAACCCAAAGGTTGTGAGTTTGAGTCTCGTACTGGCTGGGGGAGTGAATGAACAGCGCTCTCTTCCACTCTCATTACCCACAACTGAGGTGCCCTTGAGCAATACACCTAACCCCCAAATACTCCCGAGGTGCCGCAGTAAAAACGGCTGCCCACTGCTCTCGGTGTGTGTTCATACTGTGTGTGTGTGCTCTTGGAAGGGTGAAATGCAGAGCACAAATTCCGAATATGGGACATCTTGGCCACACGTCACGTCACTTTCACTTAAGTT
The DNA here is from genome assembly GCF_018812025.1 of Megalobrama amblycephala. NCBI lineage: Eukaryota > Metazoa > Chordata > Actinopteri > Cypriniformes > Xenocyprididae > Megalobrama > Megalobrama amblycephala. The sequence goes on from NC_063046.1 coordinate 31,888,332, forward strand.
CAGTCAATCTCCATGGTGAGCAGCAATGGACTGCTCTCTTCAAGTCCATCCACAGATTTTTGGATTTAAGTCAGGGCTTCACAGTAGGTAGCCTATGGTGTGTTGGTGTTTGCTTTTCGCCAAACATAGCGCTTGGACTTTAGTCCAAAAAAGTCAGTTTGGTCTCATCAGACCATAGCACCTTTTGCCAGATGGCATCAGAGTCTTCTAGGTGTGTTTTTGCATAGCGCAAGCAAGACTGAGTGTGGCACTTCTTCAGGAAAGGCTTCTTTTTTTCCAGTGTTGTTTGGCGAAAAAAAAAGCAAACACAATACACCTCCCAAAATCTTTAATATGTGGAGCAAAACAGCTGCAGTTGAACTCACCGTTCTACTCCTGAGTAAAGGAGACAACTTTCATATGAATTCGTCTATATTCGTTATTCAAAAGGGGAAACCGGCTCTACAGACTGCAGATACACACACAATGCAGCGCATGCTTACCGTTTGAATATCAATCATGCTGATCACTTTCATTATTCCACTCCGCTCATGCTCATCAGATAAATTTAAGGTCATAAAAAGTCTTCAGTGCCTTAAACAGTATAACAAGAGTATAAACGATCATTTTAAGGCATCTTATATTTTGTGAATGGAAAAACAAATTGTGATACTCTAATGTGATTATTAGAGTAACTTAGAGTCTGTAACTTTTTTTTTGGTTAAAAATGATCCAAAATAAATTTTTGAGCAAGTACATAACCAGTCAGTTTTCAAAACTATCTCCTTATCTTAGCTTGATTCACAACGGTAAGCTTGTAATAATGTTTTATAATAAGAGCGACATGGTGGATTTTCGCGGGAAATTCGAGCATGCAGCAGTTCCTCTGTGCGTCATTACGTCACGTCCGTTAACAGAAATGAAGGAGTCCCGTCCAGGCTAGTCGGTTTTATCACGTGATGGATGCTGCTGGTAGCGGCACATTTATAGTCTTTTCTCACAGCAGCCGAAATAATTAAACGTATCATTTTGATGGCGGATTGTAATCCAGAAAGGTTCAAATGACAATCATCAGTGACAACTGGAGATTCACCCGTAGTCAAAAAGCAAAAGACTTTGGACTGTGGAGTGGCTACAGAAATTGAAATCTACAGGTAACTCTAATATACACTAAATACACATAGTCATGCAATGCTGATGTTGTTAACATTAACAATTTGAGAACAAAGTATAACAGTAATAATAATTTGCACGGTTTGGCATGATCCGAGCTAAGCGATCATTAGATTTAATCATCATTGGTAGCACAATTTATTGTAGGCCTAATGCTTTTTTCCTCAGTTGGTCAGAACAAAAGTGGCATAAATGTTACTTACTTGTTCAGATGATATTTTCCAGTGAAAATTCTTATATTGGTCATACTTTCAAGACGTAGAATCTGTGATTCTGAAGTTCAGTATCCACACCGGTGCAGTGACTGACAGCAAGCATTAGATTCATCCGCGCTGACGAGCTGTGCAGAGGCACAACGCACGTACAGATAACTGTTCCGCATATGACTGCAATTGCAGGTTTCAAACAAGAGATGGCGACAAAGAGGAAAAATCGTGGACTGCAGCTTTAAATAAATGTGAGCGCTGCATGTTTTAAAGTCAACAGATGGCGCTGTTGCACGTTCTTCAGAGCAGCTTGCATTCAATGATTAGTGCACATTTGTCAACCGATTGCTTATGAACTAATGCTGATCAATTATCACAAAGTTTACTTTATATTATTTATATTATATTGTGTTGTAAATGGTTGTAGCAACATAATTTTTTAATTCTCATCTGAACTTGAATGAGCAGCAAAAGACATTTCAAAATAAGAGTCCCGCTGTATTTCAAAGTAATCAAGTAGTATGTATATCATTGCCCCTGTTTGTTATTTGGTTGCACAAACCAAATTTAATATATTTATATATTTATTTCCATATATTTATATTTATTTTCATTTGATTCAAAGTAAACTGTTGTAGCTTCAGGAAGGAAGGACTAAGAACATTATTTGACACATATTATTCAATATAAAGATTTTACTAGCGTCAGGGTTATTATAGTTAACTAAAACCATTAAAAACATTTTTTATTGCTTGAATTAAATGGTAATACTTAAATAAAAATCTATACAAACTAAACAGACATGTTTAAAAACAACAAAAAAATTAAACTAAAAACAAAAATTAACACTTAAAAAAAAATGACAGCAGAAAATATAAAAATCAAATCGGATTCAAAATATTAACAAAAACTATAATAGTATTAAGTGAAAATAGTGACATTCATTTCCCAGAAAAGACACAAGATGAAAAAGCTGAAACTGTAAAGGGGAGATATATAAACAACAGGATGACTAAAAGTAAGTGATTTAAAATTTTAAGTTCATTGTTGTGTGGCTCGTAAAAAATTACTTGCCGCCTGTTTTTTCCCCCTATAGGAGCCTATGGCTCCTTAATTAATTTTTTTGTCTGGAGCCCTGCTCTGCAAGACTGAATATGGGCAGGTCATTCACCTTCCAACATGACAATGATCCTAAACATACCGCCAAATGAACAACACAATGGCTTTAGGATAGGAAGGTGAATGTCCTTGAGTGGCCAAGTCAGAGCCCTGACTTAAATCCGACAGAACATCTGTGGATTGACTTGAATAGAAATGTCCATTGCTGCTTACCACAGAATTGGTCTGAACTTGAGCAAGGAAGAATGGGCAAATATTCCCAAATACAAGTATGCAAAGCTAGTAAAGACATAAAGATTGATGGCTGATGACTTTTCCAAGCCGGTTAATGGCTGCAATGAAAGCAAAAGGTGGCTCTATGAAGTATTACATCAGGGGATTTGTTATTCTAGTTTTTCAGTTTTTTATTAATTCATTCATTTTTCTTTAATTACTTTGATGTTGTAAGGCAAAATTTGTAAATAAAGCTGAAAAAGTTATATATATATATATATATATATACATACAGTATGTATATATATATATGGGTTTTGATTTCAGGCTGTACGACAAAGTATTTCAAAGGGGTATGCTTTTCTGTAGGCACTGTATATCCAATCACAAGTGAACTGTTCATTGTATTGTTCATCTTAGTGTTTATATAAATCATCTCTTTATATGTTTAAGACGATAAGATGGTAAGATGATATTTGCAGCATTTCTGTTTTGAACCATTGCTAAAACTCTACTGGAATAGTTTATTATTAAAGGCTCATAGAGGAGGGCTGGATAACAGCTCTATTCATTCAGGCACCTATAACCTTTCAAAGGCGATGTCTGTCTTCCTTGTTTGGGATGCTGAAACACCAAGGCACAGTCATGATAAACCCGTCTTTAAATGGATAACCTCAGGCATAAACCAGGAGGAGAAAGAGAGGTGTAATCTCAGCCTTTCCATGCAAGTGCTAACGTTCAGCTTGTAAAGGTTATAAACTGTAAGAGTTGATTTAGTCTCAGTTCAAAGGAGCTGAAAAAAAATCTGATCAAAGCTGAATATGAATTGACAAGATTGCTGGTCCAGCTGCTTTATATCTTTAACTCCTATCTTTAAAAAAAAAAAGAGAGATTTTTTTCTTCTTCTTCAGATAGTTAAAGGCCAGGGAAAGTCACACTGAGTAGATCACAAGGCGGTCCAATAACCTTTGTAGTATTAAGTGTTGCATTGCAAAACTCAGCACAGATGAGCGCATCAATACCTGCTCAATTATGAAGATGAGTAATGATATGTCATCTTTCTCACGTCTGCTCTATTTCTGTCAGCCCATCATCATCATCTCTCTCTCTCATTGAGGCTCAATTATGATGTATGGCACTCACAATCTGCCAAGGCGTGGCATCCATCACACAAACCTGTGTCACCACATGCTGTCAGTGTCCTCCGAGAGCAGGAAACAGACATGAAAGATACTCATATTACAGGTAGCCTGATGATGCTAGCAAATATCTCACTGCGGTATGAATCTCTGGCGTGTTCTCACTGGGATGGAAATCTAAAACATTGCTGCTCCTACAATGTAGTTCACCAGAACACGTTTTCTATGCGTAAAAGTAAGGAACAATGCTATTAAACTTCTGCTGAAAATATGACACGTAACTAAAACGTGGAATGAAGTGCGATTGAGGAATCAGTGAGGATACATTGTAAACAAACGATTAGTTTACAGAGCCCTCTTGTGGTCACACGGAGCACTGGCGTATTGTGTGTTTCAAAATAAATCTGCACAGCCCAATCCAGATTAGAAAAGTTCTATTTCTGCAAATCTAATTCAAACATAGAATAACAAAGTAAATAGGTATATACTATATACAGACTGAATAAAACCAAAACCTTTTGGTTGGAGTTCTCAAAACTCCTTAAAAAAGGAATGTACACCATCCATAACTCAAATAATGCACTGAAATATTTTGAATTAAAAAAAAAAAAAAAAAACTGATAACCATGACATTTACCAAGCGGCATCTGACAGAGTCCACACTGTAATAGATTTTAAAACCATCAATGTCTTAATACAATGGCAAAATAAATAACAATACATTGCTCATTTCAGATTTACAATAGGTTTACACTGTTATTCTGAGAGGCAACACAGCTGCTTAAAAATGCTTAGAGAACATGTTTAAAGATGCAATAATAAATGACTGTATAATTACTTTAGAATACTTAATTCCACTGTTTCCATTCCATTTTCTCTGTTTTAGATTAAAATTGTAGTTTTTGTACTGGTCTATAATGATGAGAAACATGATCTGGGAAAACAATGCATATGTAACTTCAAAGCATGAGTTTGTGAAACCAGTTGAAACAAACCTGAAGCACTTCCTGGGTACAGCCTTCTAGGATCAGTTACTTGTTTTTAAAAAGTAGGCCTATGCTAGATGAGGCCATCAGAAAGCAAATCTGACATTAAAGTCATTTATGTTACACATACAAAATCCTATAAGCGTTAAAATACAGTAATCTAAAAAGCTAAATGTACAAAATGAAGAACGTACAAATACCAAATGTACAGAAATTTGTGGTTAGAAACAACCAGAAAAATATTGTTCAATCTTGTTAAAGGCCATGTTTAATATTGCCACCAGCTGTTCTATATATAGGAACACTCCACTTTTTTTGAAAATAGGCTCATTTTCCAACCAACTCCCCTAGAGTTAAACAGTTGAATTTTACCGTTTTCGAATCCATTCAGCTGATCTCAGGGTCTGGAGGTACTACTTTTAGCATAGCTTAGCATAGTTCATTGAATCTGATTAGACCGTTAGCATCTCGCTCAAAAATGACCAAAGAGTTTCGATATTTTTCCTATTTAAAACTTGACACTTCTGTAGTTACATCGTGTACTAAGACCGACTGAAAAAAAATCAAAAGTTAGGGGAGTTCTAGGGGAGTTGGAAAATGAGCCTACTTTCAAAAAAAGTGGAGTGTTCCTTTAAATTGCAAAGACACTGCAGCTGTCTCCATGAAACTGTGCCAGATCATTTTGAGCCATACTGCTGCACATTCAGTTAAACTATTTTGTGTTTTCTATCAGAATAATAAATATTGGCTTGTGGACACTGCAAAATTACCATAAAGCTGCTATCAACAAACGATTCACATCACAAACGGAGCCTATTTGATCATGACCATTAAAATTACCACACACTACAAGTATATTACTCTGTACCTTCTTATCAGAAAGGGTAAGCTACTGTGTTATTTAACCTGGAGTGTAATGTGATATTAACAAATAATTACAATATTTTGTCAAGCCACAGCATATTAGCCACTTCTTGATTTTGAATGGTGAAGATCGCTGCAGTGAAAATCAGTCATTTTGCAGTGTGGTTCAGAACATTACAGCTATCACCATTTCATTATATTAGGACACAGAAATTGCAAAGACATCAGTGGTGTTGTGATGTTATTAAGTAAAGGTTCTGTGCAAACCATATCCAACTCAGACCCCCGGTTTCACAGACAAGGCTTAAGCTAGTCCTAGACTAAAATGCATGTTTGAGCTGAAAGCAACTTGCACTGACATATCTTAAAATATGCCAGTGTTATTGTTTTGTCTCAAGATGCACACCAAAAAAGTTTTTTTCTAGGGTACATTTATAAAAGCTACTTAAATGTCCTAATTGAACTAAGGCCTAATCCTGACTTAGTCTAAGCCCTGCCTGTGAGACTGGGCCAGAGAGTGCGGAAGAAAAGTCAGAAGGCAATTGTTCATAAAACAACTGGCTATATACTGAGTTGTGTATTAAACAGTGAGCCAGCTCACTTTTTTATGAAGACTTTATCTTGGTCAAATGTGCCAGCTGTGATGTTTGTGCAAATGCGGCCGGATTCAACCAGAACAAACTTGAGCTGCTGAACAGTCAAATATTAAAATACTTGCTATATCAATAATGCTTTCCACAGGAACACTAGCAAAGCACTTGAATAAAAGTTAGTCGGCAGCTTAAAATGTCTCTGACTTGGGCAAGTGTTGGCTGGAATTGGATGGGTGTTGAATCAGAGGGTCTGAATGGACTGTGGGGATTCGTTTGGCAGGTAACTGTGACTGATCACAGGCTGTTGAGGTTTTGGGCGATATAGAGAGTCTCTCTAAAGATTTGTCCATATTCTGACTTTCATCATCTTGCACCTCTCCAATTTCAGAACTGGATATACTGGAAGGCTGCATGGAAACAGATTGGAAATTGTCTGAGGGTAAGTCACCCTCCACACTGCCCCCTGCTGTCTCTGAAGTGTCCTTCTCCATGTTTTGAGATGTTTCTGAAGTAATTTCACCCGGTGATGATGTTTCAGCCACTATTGGCAGTGGAGTAGAACCACACAGCTCCGGTTGGTTTTGGGTCTTATTAAGCTCTGGGACAGGAGGTTCGTATGGAGGAGGCCATTCCCCGCCATCCTCGGGGGCTCCTATCATTCCGTCAGGTGTGAGGGGAATCTGGCTGTGCACTAGAACGGGGTCGGGTGAGGGGAGGGGTGACATGCTGCCGGTGCCTCCATCTTTGTAAGGTTTCTTGTCCTGTGGAGGGCTGTCATCCAGCATGATGGACTCCTGCTGTAGAGAGATGTGCAGAGAGACTGGTGGCCGTTTCATGAGCTGGGCTTTGTTGGGCGTATCTTCTGAGGGGCTCGTTTTGAGCCTTTTGACCGGAGTCAGAACTACAGGCAGCTCCAGACCCAGAGGTTTCCGTGGAAACTCATCAGGCTTAGCTGCGAACACAGAAATAATGAACTAGAGTGGACTGAAAATGTAGGTGACCTACATGAACTGTGGCCAAAAATATATTTATTTATTTATTAATTTAATTTATGCTGTGAGGTGGATGGAGCACTGCATGTGTTTTCATTAATGTTAATATACAGTATGATTAACAAAATAATGAATACAGATTTTACTGTTAAATTTAATTTATTCCTGTGGTGGCAAAGCTGAGCCATTACTCTAGTCTTCAGTGTCACATGGTCCTTCATAAATCATTCTAATATGCTGATTTTGTGCTCAAGAAACATTTCTTAATATTGTCAATGTTGAAAATAGTTGTGCTACTTCATATTTTTGTGGAAACCATGATATGTTTTTCAGGATTCCTTTATGAATAGAAAGTTTATTCAGCATTTATTTGGAATAAAACATCGTTTGTAACATTATAAATGTATTTACAGTACTTTCACTTCTGATCAATTGTGTGTCCTTGCTGAATAAAAGTATGAAGTATTCCCTGAGGCGTGTAACCCGAAGGTCGCTCGCTGGTTCAATTCTCACACCAGCAGGAATTGAAGGTGGGGAGAATGAATGAACAGCACTTTCATCCACCTTCAATACCACCTTCAATGCTCCTCGGGCGCTGGAGCAAATTGGCTACCCGCTGCTCCGTGTGTGTTCACTACTCACTGCTGTGTGTGTGTGTGCACTTGGATGGGTTAACTTACTGACCCCAACATTTGAAAGGTAGAGTATATATTATTTTATATTATGTTATAAAATTGTATATTATGTCAACTAAACAAAAAATACTTAAGTAATTTTTACACATACTCTACTGTATATGAGGGAAACAAATGGTGTCTGTTTCATAGAATGACTCACAATGAGCTCTACTAACTAAGTCAACAGTGATAAAGACATTCAAATGAAAACACACAAGTGTGCAGTTTCATGCAGTTAGATATCATATAAAGAAAATAGCTCAACCTGGTGGTGGGAAGTCAAGCTTCATTTTGCGAAGTTCAGACATGGATACTTTAAGCTGCTCTATGACAAGGTCATCATTGAGGTAGATGGACTCTCCTATCTTCTCCTGCAGGAACTCTCTCAGGTCCTCCAGAGACATCTTAAGCAAACGCTCTGGACATAAATAGGTACAGTAAGTTTTTAATTTCACAGTGAAGAATCCTATGTCGTTAGATTTCCATATTGTGCTGAGAGGTTTAATTTATGTCAAAACAATCAAGTCTATTATGGTTTAAAGTAAATAGCAGTTTAGTTAACAGTTGTTTGTGGATATGGTATAGATTTTGAGAACTTTGGATTAAATTGTTGTTAATTTAGTATTGTAAAAAGAGGAACTCACTTCTGTGGAGCTGAAGGATGGTGTAAGCCATGGCTGTCAGAACTTTCTCGCCCTCCAGGATAAAGATATCCCACAGACGTAAGGTCAGTGTGAATGGAGTCTGGAAAAGGTGACATGTTTGTGGATAAACTAAAATCCGGCAGCTCAATACAAATGTCCTCACAGCATAATATATAACATAAATCTGAAGAATGTCTTCATCCTCGATTATAGTTTTAAACTGGGGCCTCTGTTGGTCTAAAGCTGATCTCTCTCAGCGAGGATCCTGCCAGTCCACAAGCACAGCTCTGAAACAGAGCTGGACCGGATTCTGCAGTGCTGACAGTGGCTGCTCTCGGTCCTCCAGAGCCAAACCCACAGGATTGTGTGTATGTGCAGAGTAAACATTGAAACACCCTTGTCTGCCTGCTAATTGTACACTGCTCCCTCTATCAAGAGGCCCTGACAAAAAGAGAGGAAGAAGCACTTTCTTTCAACCTCTTTCTTTCAGTTTCTTAAACCCTAATTCCTCTTTGCCAAGTCCACCGACCTCAAACTACATTCCCATGCTTTACAATGCTGTATTGTAGCTACTTATTAGATATTTTAAAATGAAACTGTCACATAAATCACCAGCCTGTACTGAACCTAATGAGGTGTTTTTGATCAAATTTAAGGTCACTCAAATAAGTTGGATGTCAGAAACTAGTGGTCAGAAGCTTAGAAAAGTAGTGCACTGTGCAAAACATCAACTAAAAACAATTTGTTTGAATCTTATTACTCAGGCTTTAGACATGGTCACTCACTTTACCTAAACTGTTTTCCTCATTTAACCAAAATGTGTCCATCCATCAGAGTGTCCTTATTAGAGTGCTTCTTCAACTTCACTTTTATGTCCCCCAAAACTTACGAACCCCAAAAGTTGTAATTATTTACAATTTATTTATCATTTATTTTTGCTATCCTTTAAAGATTTTAAAGTTGTTGTACTCTTAACCTAGACCTAGATTTACAATATTGCAATAAGAATATCTATTATAAAAATATGAGACCAAGACCCCTGAAAAGTCCACTTCCAAATGAACCCTGGTGCGGTTTAAGTGAAATATGAACACAACACGGATCAAAGACATCTAAACTAACCAAAAACATTATGTGAGGTCAAAGATGAGACTCAGAATGTTCAAGCATACCTGTCATAGGAACTACTTTGCCCATCACAGTTCAGCACAGGCATCAGAACCGCGTTTCCTTGCAACAGATTTGTGTGTGTTACGGAGGAATTCATGCCGCTGTTTTGAATCCTTTACACATTTTATATAATTTTCACGAGTTCTCAGCTGCTAAAAATACCATCATATGTGCGCTCATGCAATGAGTGCGTTTAGCCCAGCACATAGCACAGCAGTGTTTTGAATGTTTGGTAAGTTCAGTCACAAAACATACGCCATAAATGTTTTGTTTTTTGTTTTGTGTAATATCTGTAGGTTCAAATCAAAAGAACCAAGAGAACCAAACTACAAGTGTGAACACACCATATGAATGCTTTGCTTATGACACTCATTCCCAATTCCCCTCTCTGTGTCCATACTTACAATATCTGTTAAAATCTGTCTGTACAAACCTGAATGTCCACTTATCACCTCAAGATAAAGTTTTTATCTGAGCAGGTCTCACTGCCAGCATCTCTTCATATAAACACCTCTCACTTGAGCAGAACATTGACCCATCAGTTACATTCAAATAAAGCCAAAGCTCCACCTCCATTTTAGCTCATGACTCACTTTTAGCATTGTCTGCAGTGACCTGATTACGCACTTTAATATACACACAGCTGATGTATCACTTCCTTGGCTTTGATGCCTAAACTTTGCATATGATTGAGCAGGTACACCTATCTACTAGTCACTGCTTACATAACACACTTGTCAGTTAGGTTACAATGCATCTGCTGAGATCAAACACTTACCCTGTCAATAAAACACTGGAGGAACCATTTAGTGCTGTAAATCCCACTGGACATCTGCTCCTTATCCTGATGCGAGTGCATATAAACAGAAAAAAAAAAGGAATGAGAAAGGAAGAGAACTCAGCATTAGAGAAACTGACACACAATAAGTTATATTTAACTTAACTAATCTCACAGGTTCTGATTACATTTTGCAGTCTTGTGACTGCCAAAGCAATCTTACCAAATGCTTCTTAAGTTTGGGTAAAAGTTTGGAGAGAATCTGGTCATGGTGGTTTTGGAAACGCTGAAGTTTGGGAAATCCAGGAACAAAGAATCCTGTGATGGGCAAATGTGAAAGTATGATAAAAATGTCCCAACACAAGACCAGCAACAATACCTTGTGTTCAATTCTAAAGTGTTATGTATCTCATATAGGGTTGTTAAGACTTTTCTTTTTGAAAGAAATTAATACTTTATTAAACTGATCAAAAGTGTTGAAAAAGACGTCAAAATTTAAATTATTTATATATTTTTTTCTTTTTTAAAAATGCTGTTCTTTTGAACTTTCTATTCATCAAGCTATCCTGAAAAATATGTATCACCATTTCTACAAAAATATTCAGCAGCACAACTGTTTTCAACATTGATAATGATAATAGAAATGTTACCTGAGCAGCAAATCAGCATATTAGAATGATTTCTCATGTACTGTACTAATAGCTGCTGAAAATTCAACTTTGCCATCACAGGAATAAATTATAGTTTAAAATATAATATATGTGACCTGATCCAGCAAAATGAGTCACAGTGACCCAAATTTCAAAATTGAGATTTTGGTATCAATGGAAAGATGAGACAATAAGCTTTAAAATGATATCCTAGTCAAAGTCATACCTTGAATGGTTTTAAAGATATAAACATTTGAATTATGGTTGTCTGCCCTCTTTTTCCAATTGAAAACCTGAGAAAATCGCTTTTAAAGTTTTTTGCCCGTTTTTTGTTGATATCTTTAAAAATCCATTGCATTTAAAGGGATAAACTATTTATTTTACAGCTTAATTTGACCAAAGACAATTTTATATATGTATAAATGCTATTAAACCAGGCTGAAGCTCAAATTATTTTAAAGTATTTATTTGAATTAACACTTTAAGACCCGAAGGCTTTTTTAGAGTTCTTTTTTTTTTTTTTTTCCTGAGAGAGACACACAAAAGTAAAGACTCATAACTCCAAAACTCTAGCAAGGAGAGTCAAAAGGTAGGTATCATTTGATACAAAACATTTTAAATGTTAAGAAAATATAAATTACATTACATTTGGACATTTTCTTGCCGAGAAACAGCTGATAAAAGACAAAAAATATATATAATTTTTTAAAAATAATTTTTCTTTTTTTATTTGACATGAAATAACTCAGGAACACAATAAGATCGCTAAAAAATTCTTTTTTGGTGATGCTCTCCTATATGTGAGCTGCATCTGGTTCAAATTTTGTGGTGATATTATAAAGAATAGTTTGAAAAATTGTTGTTCATTTTTTCCGCAGCCAGGTGGCGCCAACGGGCGGTAAACTCCGGTTTAGAGGTGCTTCTCAGCACTCGTTAGGAGTTTTTCAAGATTCTAAGCTTTAAAATGATATCTATTCTGTGTTATTCCACGTTGGAAAACGAACATGGATGGGTCAGGGAACATTGGATACACACTGCATCCCGGAGAGATGAGAGACATGTTTTTAGCCAAGTATGTTAAATCATTTCGTGAGTAATATCTTATGATCAACGTAATATATTATATTGATTTTGGATTCATTTTAATCTTGAGAATCTGCTTTAAATATTGATGTGCCATTTTTATGATCTGTGCATTTTTCATGAAGTTATGAGCACGTGAAATACATACTTGTATTCAGTTAGCTGCTGTGCTATTTTTGTTGTAAACGCATATTTCTCAGACACATTATTACAGGGTGAAAACAACGCAACAGAAGCATGTTGGAGGCTTGATATGAAAGTTTAAAGTCTTTGGTTTTGTATGCAAAAAGAATTTTTGTGCTACCTATATGGATTCAATTTTTATTGGCTTTTAAAGAGAGACACGCAAATGGGAGTTTTATTTTATAAGGCGCGCTAGTCTGACCGGAGGATGGCTAGACCGATCGCGTGCCTGTCAGTCGAAACGGGGCTTCTCATTGTTAAAAATCAGCGTTTAGGTCAGTGTGTTTACATTTCTAAGCTTTTTGATCGGTTCTATACAACATGTAACACCATATTTGTAGAGCAGAGATAATGACGTTTCAGGGGATACTGGGAAATGCTCATAAGTGACGAGAGGAGTTGAGAAGTTCATTTCCAGCTAATTTAGTAAAACCATGTCAAATTTAATAGCCATTTAAATACCTTTACTCAATTATCTGGACTACGAAACTTTGGGAGATTATTTTTGAAAGTCTGTTCTTTGAAATTAGCTTTAAAAAAATTTTTTTATTTTTTCATAGTTTTTCCACATTATCGGCCCATATCTTAAAATAGAACGTTGCGACTTCCGACTCATTTCGCCAGATCGGGTCACATATTTAAAAAATGTTATTTTCAAATTGTAACAACATTTCACAATAATACTGTTATAACTGTATTTTTAACACAATTAAATACAGCCTTGGTATTTAATTAAATTAAAAAAAAAATATTTAATTTAAAAAAATAAAACTTTTGAACAGAACAGAAGTGTGCTTTATGTCATATAGTCTTTTAAAGCTTATATAATATGCTAGCAATTAAATCAACATTAAAATTTGTAGCCACAACCAGAATAATAGAGGAGGTCTTCACCATGCATGGCATGTTTCTGATTGGTTAAAAGCTGTGACAAAGCCCAGAATGCATCTTCTTCATTCATGAACATTAACAGAATGGCAGCAATCTGACTCATGCCCTGGCAGTAACTCACTTCCTGCAGACAAGAACAGACAAAGTCAGCTATTATGTAACATCTCTTTATTAAACATGGATGTGATTGTACACTTACCGTATTGTAAACAGAGTACGCAGAGAGCACATGGAACAAAGACTGCTGCCTGTGAAGAGAAATATCAGTGTTGTCAGGCTCAAACTCTCGTGTTGCAATCTTTAATGAATGTCACACCACAGTGAAACAAACGCACATCTGCAACACACAAACCGACATCCATATTTTTCCACAAAGATGCATTTGTTCCTTCAAATTACAGTGGAGCCCCTCCCATCATGTGTGAGCATTAATGACACCCTTCAAATGAGCAAGACTTTCCACTTGGCTCTCTAAGGCCTGCAATCTATTAAATCCTCAGTGACATCACTCCCATTTCTGGCCTGCTGGGGGAACAAGCTCTCAAAATCGAGAAACCAGCTCCAGAGGTTGTCTGAGAGCAAGAAACTGATGCATTTTTTTCTGTTTTTTTTTTTTTTTCATGAATATAATTATTTATTTTTTTTGTAACATTGTAAAGTCTATACTGTCACTTTTGATCAATTAAATGCATCCTTGAATAAAAATATTAATTTCTTTCAAAAAAAAAAAAAAATCTTACACATCTCAAACATTTTACTGACCCCACACTTTTGAATGGTAGTGTTTGCTGTATATGCTGCATCATCATTGATATAGTAAATACTTGGAAATGACACATTACTAAAGCACTTACAAAACTGAGCAAATTTGTGATTTCATTTAATAATAAACAAATATACCTGTCTGTTTTGTAAATGTGTCTTTGTATTTTATGGTCAAATCTTAGGCCCTGTTTCAAATGGCACACTTGATTTGGACTTGTGGTCTCATAGCCTTCACTTCTGCAAAGTCCACATCACCTGAGAGTGCCATTTAGGACAGGGTGTTAGTTATTACTAAAATAAGTCCTCCAAGTACAAAGTTTCCTATATGAGAACTGTATGAAAATTCCATAGAAAGACAATAAATTCCATATACTCATATAAAAAGCGGAAGTGGGCAGTTTGTTACAAGGTTACATGTGATCTTTTTAGGCACATTCAGATAAATCATTTATAAGCCATTACTGTCATGTGAAATTTCAAGAGCTGAGTCATGGTAAACTAAAGTAGTCTGAAAGCCTATAGGAAGAATCTGTTCTCAGTTAAGTGTTTTAAATGCTCCAAAGCAGCAAATTATGGTGCTTTGTCAGTGTGCATACATTACAGATAGTGGCAGCATGTAAGTATGCTAATGTTACATCACAGAGCAGCATTATAAGATAAGCGCTGAACATGTAGAAGATGAACAGAGCAGTGCAGAAACAGCAAAGTGATTTTAATTTCAGCGATTTTTATTGCAGAGCTGCAATGCATCAATGCATCTACATTAATTAAATTTCTCTCATCATAGCACATTTTAATGCTTGCATGTTTTACTTACTTTACACCAAATCGATCCATAAACATGATGTGGTTTCGAAAGGTCCTATTAATATCAAGGTCAATCTGTTTGATTTCGGGAGAGTACAGCTGGGCTTGCTCCTTCATTCTCTGTCAATCAAACAAACGGCTTTATCAAAAACAGCTTCATCTTTGACATACTACCGTGCATTACAAGATGACATTAGAAGACAAACATCTCTAGGTTTAATCATGATGTGATATATCTTGTGATATTGTATCTTTTATCTTGTGATATTATACCTAACCTCCCCAGGCGCCGCAGCAAAAATGGCTGGCCACTGCTCTGGGTGTGTTCAATACTCACTGCTGTTTGTGTGGACTTGGATGGGTGAAATGCCCAAATTTCGAGTATGGGACACCATACTTGGCTACACGTCACTTTCACTTTCACCTTTGTTCAAGTATTCAGGACAGCTGTGTAATGCATTTACAAAACTACTTATGTAAAACATGCAATACAGGATTTCAGCACCAGGGTACCTTGTTCAGTACTTCCTGCTAGTCGTAAATCTCAGCATCTCTGATGGTTTGTTTAGATTGAGTTTCGTTCTCTCCCGTCTCTTTCCATGCCATGTATCAGCCATCTGTCTGTTTTCAGATCACACTCTAATCCCTTTGAAATAGCTCTACCACAACACCACTCCAGTAATCCCACTCTCACCAAACACCCGGCTTTAGGCCAGCAGAGACTCGCAGCTACATTGTGTCCATAGATCGCAGCTAAAACTGCTGAGCTATTGTGTGTGAATGTCTATGCATGGATGTTTTTATCCTGTACCTCATATTTTCCTGCATTGTCACTCTTGACTTTCTCAATGTCCAGTAGCATAGCCCAGGCCTGTCCTCTCAGCTGAAGTGGGATGCCTTTATACACCCTCTTAATCATCTGCACAAAGACATCAGGAGTAAGTGCAAGTGTGTGAGTGTGTGTGTGTGTTTTAAGGATCACTCTGGTTCTCAATGGAGCTACGTCATTGTTTTCTCTGATTTTCAATGATTGCCATCTCTCAATGTGAATCTCACCCGGTCGCTGTTCCTGTACTTGCTCCAGTTCTTCAGCATCTTCAGCCATTTCTGAACCCTCTCAATCTCCACCTGTTTTTGCTGCACAGGAGAAAACAATGAGATCTTATGAAGAAAGATTTGCAAAACCAAAAATTAGATATAATAAATGTTTAATTTCTGTTTAATTATCATTATTTTTTTTTAACAAAAAATAAAATAAACATACACCAATCACCAAAACCAAAAACATCAATAATAATAATAATAATAATAATGGATAATAATGATAAACATTTTTAATATATCATACTTTATTTCAGCCTGTCCTATTTATTAACAATTGAGAATTCATTAGGTTCAGATTATGTATAATATCAAATGAAATACGATACCTTCCCAAAAGTTGAAATAACTTCTTTTTTTTTTTTTTTGTCAATTTATATATATTGGACAAATTAATTGGATAAACGCAGTAAATTAAGTTTAGTTCAGTAAAATAAAATACATGCATATATTATATAAACACTACAATTTAACACACCCAAACTTTGGAATTGTAAGTTTCACATCTTCATTTAATTTTATCTTAAAATAATTAAATAAATAAAAATGCTGAAAGAATATGTCATCAGTTGCATATGGTGCATATCACAAGCTTATAATCCTCAGGGTCCATTAACAGACAGGTATGAGTTTAAATATCTGCTACATGACAACCCTCCTGTGTTTTGTCTAAGGAAGTAATATTTCTTTCATTTGTACAAGTACTTTGGGATTAGATGCAGGGCAGGCATTCAGATCATCCTGCTGCTGTTAACATCTGTTCTGAGGACATCTTTCACTCTTTCCACCCTTAGTGTTTAACCTTTATGTGCCACAACATGACTGAACAAATGTCAGCTGGGAAATGCATCAGCCACCTCCATGCTGTAAATGGCACATGGGAACACACCTCCAGACAGCCCAGCTGTGTCTGCCACACACTCTTGTATACTAAACGCTCATGTCTGAAGGTCACCATAAGCCTGTTTACAAAAGAGTCTCCACACTGCTACAGATTCAGTCTGTGATCCTTTGTTTTCTTTTGTGTTTCTGTCTGTGATTCCCATCTTTCCCACCATTCTACAGAAACACTATTTGAATAGTATATTCACATGCTGTTTGAATGCACATCACCTGTATAGTATATTGAATATTTACATGCTTAATTCGTGTATGTCTACATTACCTTCTCTTCAAGGGCACTGGGTGTGGGTAATTCTTCTTCACTGAGGGAAAAACAAATAGGTCAAAACACTCATACTAATATCACAATACATTCCTTATCAGGGAAAACTAATTTGGTTCTAACAGTTTCTATAGTACAGTTTTAAAGGGTTAGTTCACCCAAAAAATTAAATAATGTCATTAATTACTCACCCTCATGTCGTTCCACACCCGTAAGACCTTCATTCATCTTCGGAACACAAATTAAGATATTTTTGATAAAATCCGATGGCTCAGTGAGGCCTCCATTACCAGCAAGATAATTAACACTTTCAGATGCCCAGAAAGGCACTAAAGACATATTTAAAACAGTTCATGTGACCACAGTGGTTCAACCTTAATGTAATGAAGCAATCAGAATACTTTTTGTGCACCAAAAAATAAATAAATAAATAACAACTTTATTCATGAAGCTTCGAAGCTTTACGAATCCTTTGTTTCGAATCAGTGGTTCGGAGCATGTATCAAACTGCCAAAGTCACATGATTTCAGTAAACGAGGCTTCCTTACATTGTGTTTCTAAATTTCAATGGTTCATCACTGGGGGGCGTGACTTTGATAGTTTGATACATGCTCCGAACCACAGATTCGAAACCAAAGATTTGTAAAGCTTCAAAGCTTCATGAAGCAGTGTTTTGAAATCGGCCATCACTAGATATTGTTGAATAAAGTCGTTATTTTGTTTTTCTGGTGCACAAAAAGTACTTTTGTCGCTTCATAACTTTGAGGTTGAACCACTGTAGTCACATGAACTGTTTTAAATATGTCTTTAGTAGCTTTCTGGACATTTGAAAGTGTTGATTATCTTGCTGGCAATGGAGGCCTCACTAAGCCATCAGATTTTATCAAAAATATCTTAATTTGCATTCCGAAGATGAACGAAGGTTTTACGGGTGTGGAACGACATGAGGGTGAGTAATTAATGACAGAATTTTCATTTTGGGGTGAACTAACCCTTTAAATCAGACTGCTTTACATGTTTACATGTGTTGAAAGACAATGTATCCAATGAATGAAAGACAGCCATTATGAGTGACTATTATTTTCAGACAAAATAAAAACGCAAGAGCAAATAAACAAATACCTGTTTGCCAATATGGAAACTGAATGCTGGGTTTTACCCAGGACTTACTGAAGAAATCCAAAGCGATCCGTAACTCTGTATATGCTGTAGTCTGCATCCTCCCAAGGATCAATCTGAACTCCTGCGTCTCTACCCTAAAAAACACATGAGCGAATGCTTTATTTTGTCTCATTTCAACACAAACTTTGAACTCTGACTTTATCAGAAGTGCAACAATTCATCCAATTCCAAGCAACTTTTAAGCATCTTTAAAGGCAGCAGTTCTGAATCAGATTAGACTTTCATCATTATATTACTTTCATAATTATATTCCTAATGATAACATACTGTAATAATATATTGAATGCTATTCTATGATATAATTATAAAATATTAAAATTATAATATAATAAATATCAAATTATTTTCCCACAAAACAGTTGACTTGTTTGTTGAAATTTTTTTTTTAGTGATCATGGCAGCAGCAAATCTGTGAATAAAGTAGGCAGTTGTGTGTGTGACAATGTGAGCCAAATACAATTCTGCATTTATTTGAACTGACTAAGTGATTAAGAGATTTTAAATAAATAAATATGTTAATTTAAAGGTGCCCTAGATTATGTTTTTAAAAGATGTAATATAAGTCTAAGGTGTCCCCTGAATGTGTCTGTGAAGTTTCAGCTCAAAATACCCCATAGATTTTTTTTTATTAATTTTTTTAACTGCCTATTTTGGGGCATCATTATAAACGTGCCAATTTATGCTGTGGCCCCTTTAAATCCCATGCTCTCCACCCACAGAGCTTGCGCTTGCCTTAAACAGTGCCTTAACAAAGTTTACACAGCTAATATAACCCTCAAAATGGATCTTTACAAAGTGTTCGTCATGCATGCGTCGGATTATGTGAGTATTGTATACTGTTATATTGTTTTGATTCTGAAAGAGTTTGAGGCTATGCTGCGTGGCTAAAGCTAACATTACACACTGTTGGAGAGATTTATAAAGAATGAAGTTGTGTTTATGCATCATACAGACTGCAAGTGTTTAAAAATGAAAATAGCGACGGCTCTTGTCTCCGTGAATACAGTAAGAAACGATGGTAACTTTAACCACATTTAACAGTACATTAGCAACATGCTAACGAAACATTTAGAAAGACAATTTACAAATATCACAAAAAATATCATGATATCATGGATCATGTCAGTTATTACTGCTCCATCTGCCATTTTTCACTGTTGTTCTTGCTTGCTTACCTAGTTTGTTGATTCAGCTGTGCACAGATCCAGACGTTCTGCCCTTGTCTAATGCCTTTCATAATGATAATGTTGGGAACATGGGCTGGCATATGCAAATATTGGGGGCGTACACCCCGACTGTTACGTAACAGTCTGTGTTATGTTGAGATTCGCCTGTTCTTCGGAGGTCTTTTAAACAAATGAGATTTATATAAAAAGGAGGAAACAATGGAGTTTGAGACTCACTATATGTCATTTCCATGTACTGAACTCTTGTTATTTAACTATGCCAAGATAAATTCAATTTTTCATTCGAGGGCACCTTTAATACACTTGGGAAAGTTGCAGTTTTTATAAACTGAAAAACAACTTGAATTAAACGAGCAAAAATTTAATGCAACACATTTCTGCTCAATGGGTTCAAATGACATGTATCTACATTATCACAAATGTGTACTTTGGTGATCTAAACCCATGCCAACCATCACTTTTTGCCATGACTGATTTAGTCTCCATCCTACCCCAGTGATGTATATAATGTAAAACAGAGGAAACATTTCCAATAGTCGAGCTGAAGCTTTTATTTTGTTTGTGTGCGTGTTTTAAGTGGTAGTTCTGTGCTGGAACTTTTTTTTCATGTTTTGCTGAGTGGTCGATGCAATAATGGAAAGTGACAGCAGCAATATTCTCTCTAGCACACCGCTCTCCACACAATGTTCTGTGGCTCGCTAACCATTCTAGTGAAATGCAAACAAATATGTCCCAACTCTTGTCACACAACCAATGCCATATAGCTGCAATTTTGATTTATGAGCTGAGAACAATTTAATGCTCTGCACTTATTCAACAGAATTTTCACCCTGTCTGTTGAGTTCAGTGCATCTGACGTTTAAAAGCTTTACCAGTTGGTGTGGATTGATTCCCTGAGGGGGACGGCTGCTGCTCTCCTGCCCTCTTCTCAACCCCATGGTGGAGAGAAGAGTGGAAAGCAAGCAGTGATCCGTGACAGACAGCCAAAGATTACAGTGCCAGTATTCCCCCAATTTCAAATAAGTCTGTTAGAGAATGTCATGATGTGCCATGGTCAAATTGATCACCACGGCGGCCATATAGTCCACAAACACTTTGTTGGAACAAAAATATTCTGTCTGCTGCACTAGCACATAAAACTGCCTTTAACACCTGAGTGTGGTTCCTCCCAATGTTATTTCCCTCTTGACAAATCTGAGATAGTTTTCCCTTGCCACAATATGTATTGCAAAAAACACTATACAAATAAAACTGACTTGACTGAACAGCCACAAAGGCCATAGCACATGTGAACAACGTCATAGGTTAGAGGTCAACAACCCAGTGCAAAATAAACTCCAAAACACAAAAAAAGTCAAAAGTACAGTACAATAATAAATTTCCCCTGCTAATAAAGTCTAATGCTCAGCATAACACTTTCAATCATACAAAATCTAATCATTACACTGGTGTTCATTTTATGTTAGCCAAGGCGGCATATATTTAATCAAAAATACAGTAAAAACAGTAATATTTATATTAGTACTATGTTAAAATGTAATTTATTCCTTTGATAGTAAAGCTGAATTTTCAGCATTATTACAGTCTTCAGTGTCACATGATCCTTCAGAAATGATTATGCCTATTTGCTGCACATTTGCTATAACATTTCTTATTATTATAAATGTTGAAAACCGTTGTGCTGCTTAATTTTGTGAAAACACTGATATATTCAAGATTCTGTTGATAAAATTTTAGGAAGTTATATAAAACTAGAAAGTTCTACTCATGATGATTTAATATTAGTTAATAATACATTAATGCAATATGTAATATTTTTGCAGTAAAATATCCAAAAACCACTAGGCCAGTGTTATTTATTTTGTTCACTTTTGTTACTTACAATATCCCAAATGTTTGCAACTATTTGTAAATCGTGAGAAAATTGCAATTTTAACCAAGGCTCCGGGACGTGTGAGGAGTCGCCTGTCAATTGCGTCATACCCGTATTACCCTCGATTTCCGGTTTTATTTTGTAGAAACCATGGAAACACCAAAGACGCTTTAATATATTACACGTTTTAATAGACAAGGGAACAACTGTTTTGATATATTTATAGACAGAAAACTAATTGTTGTTATATAGCTCAACACATTTAGTCTTATTGTTTAAATCTAATTTTCTTGATTTTTTGCTTTACCATGCCTCAGAGAAAAACACTATTTTGTCAAGTAGCGAACATAACAATCAGATGCAGCTTTATTTATAGTAAAAGTAATACAGAATTTTCTCCATCATACAATACGTTTTAAAATTTAATTGCATGCCATTTATCAACACAAGCCATCCAGTATTTAATATGAAATTCTAAAATTGATAGCTTACTGCAGTGTGTCTCAAACAAGTGTCTCACAGCAATCGCCGAGCGAACATACAGAGTAACGTTATAACATTTTCAACACACTCAAATGTATCTAATATGTTAAACAGAGCTGCGTTACCTCATACTCATGACTGGAAAAGCGGAAGCAGCACCGGCGACTGCGGCATAATAAAAGTTCTGCTGCTCGTGAGGTGTGTATTGCGTAATTGCTCCAGCGGCCTCGTTCAGCTCCCACAACACTTGGTCCTGCTCTGCTTCATACTACTATAACGTTAATAATCGCATCCATGAACATGATTTCTTCCCAAGTCCTATCCCAAATTTTTGCACCATCCGTTGAGATGAAGGCTACATGTTCCAAGATTCCGCGCTGAAACTTGGCATCATCAAGCTATGCCTTTGTTTTGAATAGGCCTCTAGCGACATCTAGCGGACAGAATTATTACATACTGCACCTTTAACAAATGAACCTTCTTGTAAAATGTTAGCCTGTCGCTTTTGATCAATTTAATGCATCCTTGATGGAAAAAAAGTATTAATTTCTTTACTGCATTTGATACATTACCTGAATGGTAGAGTATATACAGCAATCACAATTCTAGAAAATGTACATTTTTATTAGTAACTCAAACATTAAAGTAAATAGGCAAACTTAAACAAGTTACAGTAAGTATCACAGTATTCGTACTGTTTCAGTGAATATCTGAACAAATAGTGAGAGTAATCGGCACAGTTTACCTTATTGTATTTTGAGATGATCTCAGCACGTTCCTCTGCTATCAGCACCTCTATGTCCTTCTTCATGTCAATATCTAGAAATACAGCACATAAAGAACAATTAATGACAAGGAGAAAAAAAAGAATACCACCAAAAAGCTGAACAGTCTGGAAGACGGGTATGTTAAGTTTTGTTTGGGGGCTTTATGTTTGTAAAGATGAATATTAAATAGGGTCACTTTTAGGGTTGGGAATCGAAAATAGGTACTAATTCTGGAATCTGATACTTAAGGTCAGGAATCGGATACTGAAAATTAAAAATTCTATTCTGTTTATCGATTCCTGTGTGCGCATTTTAATGTGATTTCAAACCATTTTAAAGTGTAAGAAAATGTGAAAAAGCATTGCTAATTAGTTGGTTAGGCTGCTAATATTTTGTAGGCTACTGATATTTATTCATGGAAACCAGCTGCAACAAAAAATTTTGTCAAAAGACACAGAATAAATATGTTTGATATAAATGTTTGAATTTTTCTACCTTACTGGAATCAAAACTGGGAATCGAAAAGAATCCAAAACGATAAGCAGAATCGGAATTGGAATTGCTAAAATTCAAATGATCGCCAATCCTAGTCAATTTGCCATCCTGTTGGCACTAGGTAACCTGAGCTCTCATAATGTTTTGAAGATCCTGTTGGTCATATGAAGGCCTTGACTGTCTCAGAAACTTTATCCCCATGGGAACCACAGAGCCAAAGGAAGGGAACAAAGATTCCCGCCAGGCTTCAGCTGTCTGAGAGCGCTGTGTGTCTGCTGAGTCTGTCGCACACACAAAAATAGAAACTGACAAACACAGTCACTCGCTCTGGGACACAGAGTTGCATGACACGCCATCATAAGTCATATTCAATATTTCTATCCCATCACCAAAACATACCAACTAGGGCTGTGTATCACCAACAATGTCACGATACGATACGCATCACGATACTAAAGCCACGATACGATACGTATCACGATATGGTTCAATTTAGAATTTAAATTTATTTTGAGCAGAGTTTAGTAACAGTAATATGTGTTTACTGAATAACCAGTGTTATAACAGTCGTGATAACTGAAAAACTATTTTGTTTTTGTCATTAAAAAAAAACAATGATTTAAATTAAATATAAAAGAATTGTCACAAAAAAGCTTCTTTTAAAAGCTTGCTTTTAAAGTCACTCCCTCAGTAACTGAATTGACAATTATAGTGACACTGAAGCATATCAACAAAGCTCAATGACTAATTTCACTTGCAACAGTAAGTTGACTGTTAGAAAACTAAGTTGGTTAATTATATTGGCTATAATATTATAATAATGTCTATACTGCCTGTTTTTTTTTTCCATCTGTAAAAATGATTTTTTTTGGATATCAACTCAAAATATGTTCTAGAACAACATTTTTTTTATTAACGTGGTCTACAAAATATGGGCTACATGAGTTTACAATACACACTTAACAATAAGGTTCATTTATTAAACATCAGATAATGTATTAACATGAACTAACCATGAGCAATACATACTGTATTAGTTCATCTTTGTTAATGTTAGTTATTAAAAAATACAGTTGTTGATTGTTTGTTCATGTTGGTTTACAGTGCATTAACTAATGTTAACAAGATTTAAATGATGCGATGTGACCGCAAAGGGCACGTTCACTTTCACGATCAAAGTGCACGCCACTTATAAGCATTGTAAATGCAGTATTACAGTATACACATACCAATTAAATGCGCAGGTCTCCTCTCGTGCGTCCTCCCCACTGGACGAGGCCAATATCACTTTCGTTTCACTTTCAGATATCTCTATTATATATGTCATCACTGCTTTTACCTTTCTAGATGTAATTACCGAAATCAAAACAGTCCATAAACTATATCCTCACGAAAACTTAAGTCAAGCCAGCTCGCGCGTCAACCTGAGAGATCGGCCTCCAAATTTCTCGGTTTCTAAATGGACGGTTTGGCTTGATTGACAAACGCTAACGTTCGGGCATGATTTATATACCATCGACCTGTCCTAAAACGTTAGCACGCTTTGATCGATGACTTGGAGATCGCGTGTTTCTCCGTTCGAGAGCGCATTTCCTGTTCACATTCGCGATAAAACAGCTGATTATTTACGAATGAAAGCTCACAGAAACGTGAATGTCTGCTTGCATTGCTTGCTAGCGTCAATTGACATCACGTGATTGGCTAGATTTAAAAGCAAGACAGACTCGATACGGCAGCTGCTGTATCGATACGCGCATCGTCAGGAGTTCATGACGATGTATCGTTGTATCGATATTCTGAGCACAGCCCTAATACCAACTTACATTTAAATCTTCAATAAGCAGAAGAGAATAAAACACAGTTAAGTGTTTCTTTCAATGACAAGTCACTTGCCCCTCACCCCTAAATTAACAAAACAAGCGCATCTGTTGTGTTTGTACAATATTGTTGATGACATTTCCTGATGTATTTAGACAGAACAGGACACTCCTGACAGGAGTCAATATACCAGTACTGACTTTTTCTCACTATGGCCTTTTCATCTGCCCCTTTCCCAATTTTTCCTTGAAGCTTACTCATATCATAGAGGGCTGAAAAGTGCTGACACAAGTACAAGTGAAAAGAGAAGGTGATCTACATTTCCTAAAAAATGATAGTAAGTTGTTAAATGCAAAATAAAAGTTTGAGAGAGAGAGTATGCTTACATCGCTTTAAAACCAGCAGAACCACAGGAAATAATTCTGTGCTTGTGAATTTTGCACTACACAATGAGAAAATCATTTACTCAAAACCCCAAACCACGGTTTGTAAAACTAAAGGAAAGCAAAAGACTTTACTAAGCATTTTCTACATACTGGCATTATATTAAATTGTATATCCTCTCACTAAAATCACTCTCTATGTCAGTTTAACAAATCTAGACTGCTGAGGTAGATCATCATAAGAAACATTAATAACATGTCATATTATATAATGCAGCACAACACTTTAGTGTAAAGGTAGTGCTCCGCAAAACTCCCAAAGCCTTAAAAATAATCCAAACAATATTTACAGAGAAACAATAAACAGCTTGTAAACAATATGCCACATAATGTTACATTCACCCTAGGAAAGCCATTCAAAATTCATAGATCATTAGTTAGAAAAAAAAAGAAAAAATATCCAGAGAGGAGCATTTTGATCAAAATTTGCACTATACATATGAATTATATAGTCATGTCTTTATTTAATGTAGCCGTGTTTATAAAAAAACAACAACAACAAAAAAAAACTAGTATCATGAAAGTTTTTATTACTGAATTGGACTAAAAACATAATTAGGCCTATATAATTAAATAGAAATGTTTTCATTTAACTGAAAATCTAATATAAAGTTTGTTTTGGTGTTTCAATAAATACACAAAAGAGTCACCTTCAATGAAATTGATCTGAAATCTGGATAAGCTGGCCTGATCCCAAACTTACATAAACCAAGATGATAGTCTGTCAAACACCCTAATCCACATCCCTAAGGATAAGCAACGAAATCCTTCCTTCTCCTGAGGAAAACTGTCATGATCTGCCACCTTTGCAGCAAGCAGCAAAAGGATTAGGTTATGCAATATTTGATGAAACCCCAGATTACAACCCTCAAGATTGTCATCCTGAAACTACAAGCGCTAAGATCAATCCATATTTGAAAATATTTACATGTAATGGTCTTATCCAACATACCATATTATAACATGTACTTAAATAACAAATGCTATAATTTAGATTAATTAAGAGCTGTTTAAAGAGGTATTTCCTCTCTAAACCTCAGTTTGTGTGTGTGCTTGTCTATTTTGATTCTTCCTCAATGTAATAAAACATCTCCTATTAAAGGATTAGTCCACTTTTAAATACACTTTTCCTGATAAATTTACTCACCCCCATGTCATCCAAGATGTTCATGTCTTTCTTTCGTCAGTCGAAAAGAAATGAAGGTTTTTGAGGAAAACATTCCAGGATTTTTCTCCTTACAGTGGATTTCAATGGCTACCAACAGGTTGAAGGTCAAAATTACAGTTTCAGTGCAGCTTCAAGGGCTTTAAACGATACCAGATGAGTAATAAGGGTCTTATCTAGCGAATCGATCGGTCATTTTCGGAAAAAATATAACCGTTTATGCTTTATAAACAAAATATCGCATTGTACGTACTTTCCGCTTCCGCATTCTTCATAATGCTTACGCTGAATGTTCTACGCCTTCCCTATTCTACTTAAGGAACGAACGCAGCGCCAGTTTCGTTTTTTTCCGTAACTTGAATAGGGAAGGCGTAGGACATTCATTCGCTAGATAAGACCCTTATTACTCATCTGGTATCATTTAAAGCCCTTGAAGCTGCACTGAAACTGTAATTTTGACCTTCAAACTGTTGGTAGCCATTGAAATCCACTGTAAGGAGAATAATCCTGGAATGTTTTCCTCAAAAACCTTAATTTCTTTTCGACTGACGAAAGAAAGACATGAACATCTTGGATGACATGGGGGTGAGTAAATTTATCAGGAAAAGTGTATTTAAAAGTAGACTAATCCTTTAAGAAAATATTATAATTAAAATACTGTACTTTCATTGAATGGTGGCACATCTTCAAATCCCTGCAAAATTCCACAAGTCATCTGCATGTCCTATGGTTAGCATGTAACCCCAATTATCACTAACACTTCCAACAGAAAATATATGAATAAATTTCCACTGCCTCTCATTGTGAGGTACTATCAACAATACAACAGCAGATGTTTTCTTAGGGGCTTGAAGGACTATTTGTTAGATGACAGTCCACAAAAGGAGGTACAAGAGTCCATCAGAGGAAGCTGGATGCAATATTATTCAAATGGTGATGTGGAAACTATCTGCTTTTTAAGCTTAGAGCTTTTTAAGCTTGAGAATGAGTGATGAAAAAGTGTGGTGCAGTAGCTCTGTTGGTTGGTGTTCGTACCATCCCCCTTTCAAGGGGAAAGAGAAATGGACGCCTTAGTGGGTACAAAGATGAGCAAGCATTTCATACAGACCAATCAGAAGACGGTACAGAAAAGACTTACATTCTGCTGGATTCATCTCTTTGTAATTCTTTCTGAAATTAGGGATACTGCAATGACTGAGTATTGGTTTATACACTAATTCTAAATTACAAAAGATGGCAAATTTGCCCACCATGGGCTTGCATCACCTTCAGTACTTGTGTGTGCCAAACTCAGTTCATTTTTTGTGAAGCTTCAATAAGATTCAGCCAAAGCTCATTTGAAAAAAAAATGTAGCCTACCTATACAATTCACTGCAGTTTCAGGTTGAAAAAGAAAAAAAAAAAAGACTAGTGACAGTAAAACACCAACTTGTATTCCTTTTCACACAAAGATTACAGGGGCAGATTATTGATTAATAAAGACTTATTAAAAATGCAGTATGTTTTCTTGTACAATATATTAAGACCTCAATACACTTTTACAACAGTGGATGATTTGTAAATTAATACATTAATTAATACACAATACAATCAAAGACTTGTAGAAAAAAACTAAAATGGCATGGTTGCTTTTAGGGCTGGACGATTATGGCCTAAAATCAAAACCTCGATTAATTGAACATTTCACCTCGATTACGATTAATGAATGATTATTTTGTTTGTTTGTTTGTTTTTTTGCCCTCATAGTTCACTGACAAGGTTTGTACTGTAAATATGACTGACTATTAAAAGGTCGGATATTTTTTCCTATTTAAAGAGTGATCTAACATAACAGCTCAATTTCAGCAGTTATTTTATCTATGCTTCATAACATTTCTTACAGATTTCTGCTCGTTGTAAATCAGATAAAGATAAATTTAGCACAGTACCAGTACAAATGATTGCGTGTGAATTAGTCATACCGTCTCTGTAGCTGTGGGTTGTAAATGGTTACTCCAAAACTAAGTAGACACTATATGCTATAAGACGTTTTGAGTTTCTAAACTACTTTAGTGATAAATCACTGGACAGCGCTGACTAGTTTCTGCGTTCCTCTATGTGCGCGCGATCTTTACGTTTTGAGCAGCTACTGTTTGTATGAGTGTTTGTGCCATACTGCAGCTGCGCGAGCGCTGTAGCTCGGAATAATAATACATCCGATCGTCTAATCGCTTGAATGTACAAACCTTAAAACAAATACAACTGACAAAGTTTAGTGAAGACGCAAGGCTCACCGCTCACGCGCCATCACTATGTGTTGAACCGGCGTTCACCTCCGTGTTTTGCTTTTATGCCACTGCCTGGACGGGGTGGAGTCATGTGGCTACACACGTGGTAATGTTTTTAAGGGTAAAGTATTAACAGGATTAAAAAAAACGAAATAACCGACATGGGAAAATTACGTCAGTTAGAGGTTCTGAATTTCGGTTTCGGTTACTTTTCGATTAATCGTCCAGCCCTAGTTGCTTTAATAAATGTGTTTTTATCTCGTATCAGTTTTGGGTAGGTTTAAGTGTAGGCAGAATGTTATTTTCAAACTCGATAGGACATTTAGTGCCACTTTTAGTGCCACTCACCATACATTTCATTACCGAACAGCAACGATACGTACAACAACCAATGTAATAATTGATTCATGTCAAATTGAAAAGATTCATGTTCATCTGTTTTGGATAAAATTCAACACGGTTATTGCCACTCAATGGACATTTCACTTTGAAAGTATTGTGAAACATGCTAGACGCAATGTCAGAAATGTCACCACAGGTATCATGAGTATGAATTAAGATCCCATGGCCAAAACTGCACAAAAGCCTGAAAATATAATTTTGGATTTTGCTTAAACTGCCTGCCTGCCTGCCTGCCTGCCTGCCAAAGGGGAGAAAAAACGTTTGCGAGACAATTTATGTTAAACATTTCTTCTTGTGATCAAACACAGAAAGAAAAAGAATTTAGCAGGGGCAAGTTCCTGAATTCGCTGAATCAAACTAGTTTCAGTTATTCCTGAAGAACAAGTATGGCAGAAATTAGGCCAAGACATTATGTTCTTGTTTGAATGGAGACTGGGTGGGGTTTGTATTTGATTGCTTGTGTCAATGTAAAAGAGCCTGTTTAATTCATCTGGACTTTCCATTTTAGGTCTGACTGCCGATCTCTTCCAACTCTGTTTATGAGTCAAACACAAGGGAAAATGCTGACCTGTGGGCAGAGATCTTACACAAGGTGCCATAAATAGCCATTTCTCTAGAGAGCTGGAGTTTAACGGTTGGCTCTCTAATTGTCTCAGCTCTAGTATATGGAATTACAGGCCTTTCTGCTGAACATCTTCCCAGATAGATGGAGAACTCCATGCCTGACCTAGGAATCACTGCCAACAGACCTGAACACTAAGGAACGAATAGATTCTCACAAAATCTGAAGCATCTTTTACAGCAGTGCAGATTTTATGTTTATGTTAAAAAGTTCAAGCAGCAAATTAAATATTGTAATAATATTATATAATAACTGAGATTGATATTTTATTGACCAACATTAAGGCTCATATTCTGCTCTACATTACATAATACATAATGACAGTTATTATAAAATGTCTCTTTGGAATCAGTTTCAGCTCTTAACAGTGATGTCACAGTAATGGTGCTTTTGTTGTTCACTCAACTGAAGAATATTTTGGCGAATGAACACAGATGCACACCATAACTTACAGTAAACATGAGTGAATAAATGTGGGCTAAAGCTATGAATTATTCATGTGTGCTGTGGGCTACAGAGACAGAGCGACGCGCGTCATCATCTGAAAACCACGCCCACCGGGGCGGAAAACAATCCAACAGTCCCCATTGACTTTATATAGCATGAGGCTGCCTCTTTGTCATTTCTGACTTATAACAAAAAACAGAACAATGTCTAAAAGCTGCTATGTGACAAGGTGTACAGCAAACAAGCTAAAAAACCCAGAACTAAGTTTTTATAAGCTGTCAACCCCCAAAAAATTATGTTTAAGGACACAAAAGTGGATATAGGCAGTGAGACAGAGCACAACAGGTCATATTACTATAAGAACTACACTGGAGGGGAACGTAATTACATTGTCAATTTCCTGGACGAAAGCTGTTGGCAGGAACTTCTATAATGCTGCATTCACACGGGGTGTCGGCGTTAAAGGATTACTCCACTTTTAAATAAACTTTTGCTGATAATTTACTCACCCCCATGTCATCCAAGATGTCCATGTCTTTCTTTCTTCAGTCGAAAAGAAATTAAGGTTTTTGATGTAAACATTCTAGGATTTTTCTCCATATCATTCATTTCAATGGGCACCAAACGGTTGAAGGTCCAAATGGCAGTTTCAGTGCAGCTTCAAACGATGAATAAGGGTCTTATCTAGCGAAACGATTGGTTATTTAAAAAAAAAAAAAAAAGTTTAAGTTTTATAAGCACAAATGCTGGCCTTGCTCTTTTCTCCGATGCGCGTTCGTGACGTCACGTAATACGCAATTACGTTGAAAAGGTCACGGTTGACGTAGGCGGAAGTATCGAGTCAGTGTTTACATTACAAATGTGCAGAAGGAGGATCGTATACACATATTTAAATGTCTTTGTGTCAGTTTATTGTTTAATCCTTTGAGCGGTACGTTCCCACATATGGGATGTTTATTTCTGTGCCCCTGGGCGTACGGTTCCACATATGGGATTTAGAATGTTCAGCGACGTCACATAACTGCCAGATTCAAACTGTGCTTTCGCGCTCTGGCTGCGAGACGGACACGCGCTCTCTTGTCATCACAGCTATGCAGTGTTTTCAGCCACATAATGTTTCTTTTAAGGTTTCAGACATTTAAATACGCATAAGCACCATTAAACAATACATTTGGAGTTTATAAAATACACACCGATGTCAGACGTCAGTGGAAGCATCAATAAACAGTGAATTCAAATATAATTTGCCGACATTTATTCATATCAGACACACATAATGGGTCTAAGTAACTATAAAGTTTACTCTCTTATTCTTCCAGTTCACCAGCCACTTACTTGCATATATTTCAGGAGAAACTGATGTATTCACCTGCTGTAAATCAGACTGACAGAACTCTGAACTGCAGTGCAAACTAAGATGGCGGCGCCCATCTCGCATTATAGATCAAGATAAAGATCATTTATAAAGGTTTTTAAACGACAAAACACACTCACTCACACATATTTGAGAACCGGAATATCATATAGTTGAAGACATGTAAGCAAGTTTGCGAATATTTTAAATAAAAAAGGAAAAACAAAATAATAGTGATCCATCTCTCATTCAGTGTTATTGTGGCTACGTTCAGCGCTCGTGACACGCACACGTCGCCATGGAAACAATAAGGGCAAACGTTCTAAAATAAGGGTCGCCTTAAAAAAAAACTCACTCTGGCGGTCAGTTAGAATATTTTAAACTCACGCTAGAAAGGTGTGCGTATCCTGGGTGTTTTAATATTAGAAAGCCTAAAAGAACATTTTTGTCAGGACAGAAATTTGTGACTTTTCATAGATTTCCTATACACAATCCTGAGCGAATGAAACTGTGGTTGCTACGCCTACGTCAACCGTGACCTTTTCAACGTAATTGCGTATTACGTGACGTCACGAACGCGCATCGGAGAAAAGAGCAAAGCTAGCATTTGTGCTTATAAAACTTAAACTTTTTAATTTTTTTTTAATTGACTGATCGTTTCGCTAGATAAGACCCTTATTCATCGTCTGGTGTTGTTTAAAGCCCTTTGAAGCTGCACTGAAGCTGCCATTTGGACCTTCAACCGTTTGGTGCCCATTGAAATGAATGATATGGAGAAAAATCCTAGAAAGTTTACATCAAAAACCTTCTTTTCGACTGAAGAAAGAAAGACATGGACATCTTGGATGACATGGGGGTGAGTAAATTATCAGCAAAAGTTTATTTAAAAGTGAACTAATCCTTTAACGCTTCTCATTTACTTTGAATGGATGACGTCATGCATTGCCAAACTGAATTGTGGGTTCCGTCACGCAGCTTCACTCGCGTTGCAAGTGACAGAAGTTGAAGATTTCTCAACTTTTCAAGCGCCAACGCAGGCGTCAGCCAATCAGATCGC
Source organism: Megalobrama amblycephala (assembly GCF_018812025.1). NCBI lineage: Eukaryota > Metazoa > Chordata > Actinopteri > Cypriniformes > Xenocyprididae > Megalobrama > Megalobrama amblycephala. The sequence continues at coordinate 31,921,072 of NC_063046.1, forward strand.
TTTATGCAAACACCCTAGAGCAGTTGCTAGCTAATTGCGTTCGTGCAACACCGGAAAGTAATGTGATTGGCTGTTATCACTATAACGGTCGCATCAACACAAGCTTCAGACATGCCCTCCGTCAAGCGTTGACGCTGACACCCCGTGTGAATGCAGCATAAAGGTTGTTTTTAAAAGCTTGTCAAATATTCATTAGCTATTTTCCATCCAAAGTTGCGAATTTAACTGCAAATTTGGAATTGCATATAACATTTGCGAATAACGAATTTCCATCCAGTGAGTCGAAGAGAATAAAATCGTCACTTCCTGATAAACTGGCCCTAAATATCACTCCAAAAAAATGGAAGTTGCTGCAGTAGAAGCGACTGTATATAATAATTTTTTTATGATATCCCAAAATGCGCATAAAAATAGGTGGGTGGAAACATAGCTATTGTGTTCGTTTGGAAGAGGAGTTCAACACACACAAAAAAATGGCTTCAAGTGGAATAGTTATCATTCTCAAGTCATTGCACTATACCTTCGAGACACATTTCAGTGTGACATCAGGCCTTGCTGGCCAGGCTGCTGGGCGTGCATGGAAATCTGAGTACAGCGTGGTTCTGAAAAAAGACTACATTTTCCTTTATGCTAAAAAACAAAGAGGTCCAGGTTTATACAAGCCAAGACAGGATGGTATGATGCTTTTTGTTTGAGGAAAGAGTTCTAATTTGGATGGGATTATATAAGCATATAGGTCTGCTTTGTTGACATTTACTATTCCGACACGAAAGAGAGAAGCTGAACATTTAGAGCTGGGGAGAGTAACAGTCGTGTGGGGGAAAGCAGTTGTCAATGTTCATGCAGGGACAACTGGCATCACTTGCACTGCCATCTGGGTGGGCCATCGCTGCCTCGTACTAGCTCACAGATGTAGAGCACTTCAACACACTGAGAGAGCCTTGTCCTGGCTGAGAGTCTTCACACACACAGTGGGGGCAACAGAGATCAACCATTAATGTGGCAAGTTGTTCAGTTAATGTACATCAGTTTTGTGCTGTTGTTTTATTTGAGCACAAGCACATGGCAGTGACAAGTGTTAACATCTGAGTAACTGATAAGTGAGTAACAGTAGGCTGAAATGCAACCAGATCCCAGATTTACACAAAGTACTAAATAAGCATAAAAAAAATACTATATAATATGAACAACTCCCCATAAAGGTCTGAGGAAAGAATATGGAAAACCAAATCCTGGAGTTTTAACCTAAAAAAAGATAAAACTGTAAGTGGTTGAAGGAAGGAAAATGTGCAATACCTACATTCATATGAACCGAAATGTGATGGAAAAATATGTCCCATATTGGAGCCATGGCCTAATGGTTAATGTACAACTTGCTTCTGCACAAAATACTGTGAATACACAAGTGAACTTGAACTTAAATAAGTTGAATCTCAGAAATGTAAGTGAAAAATTGCACACTGTAGCACATGCATGGGTTAAATTTATGTGTTAACAGCTCAAGCTATAGAGCAGTAGTATTGAAATGGCGGACTACGGTCCGGTTCCGGACCCCGGCTTGGTTTCATCCGGACCGCAGGACATAATTGTGCCATTTCACCATTTCTACAGTTTAAAGTTAGCAGTGAGTCAAAACAACTGTGCGGTACACACCACAAACGCTCAGGATCCATAAACGTATGGATCATTACCATTGCTTATGTTAATAATCTCTTGGCGCTACATCCTTTTACACGTAGGTGTCTAAATGTAAATAAAATAATACAAATGAAAAGCCTGATAAAACATCTGATCTAACCTTTTTATATATTAGATTTATATATTATATTTCATATGCAGTTGGGAGAAATATTTACTTTTTTGGTAAATATTGGTAAAAATTCTTAGACATCACTGCTTTGGGTCTCGGGGCCCAAAAATCTCATCTTTGATGACTATTTTGAGTGTTTAGGATTTTTTCTTTTACAAAGTACTAAGGCTGCCCTAATGGAAATGTATAACTGTTCCAAAAAAAGTATTGTCCAGACCTCTGCTAGGAAAGAAATATAGAGACCGGACCTCTTGGAACTTTAATTTATTATTGTATTATTACAGTCTCTGAGGGTTGAATAATTTATTATTCATTTTTTTATTTATATTTCAGTTATCATATAAAGAAAAGAGAAAAAAAAATAACCCTACTACTGCATTAAAAAAAACAAACTGTATACACCTTTTTCATTCCAGGCCAGGGTCTGTTTGGACCCAGTGAAGTAAGCTTATAAAACAGGCTAAATTCATGAAACCTACATATTCTTTTTCTAACAAAACAACACAAAAACATCAATATTACTATGAAATGTTTTTCAAACAAAATTTTACATCCATAAACTATTACTTTCATACAAAAAAATTATGATAAATTTTCTTTTTAAAATTTAGACAAACTTTTTCTCTACAAACACATTAAGACATTAATTTGTTTGTCATTTTATTTTAATTTCACAATTCTTGTTTGTGCAGGCACAAGCATGTTTATAAACAAAATGCAAAATGCGGGAAGGAAAAAATGTGTATATGAGTGTAGGAAAGAGACTAAATGTATTTTACAGAAGTAATTTAAGAGAAATCTAACTAATACATTTAAAATAATAAAAATAAAAAATATATAAAAAACAATTTCATCTGTAAAGCCACAGTTCATTTTCAGGTCAAAACAGAGCCGGAAGCAAATGATGTAACAATTTAATTTAAATGGTTATTATATCTAATTTTTTGTTATAAATAAATAATGATGTATATTTTTATAGTCTTAACACACTTATAAAATTTCACTAAACACTATGGATTTTATTTATTTATGTACTTTTTTTTTTTTTTTTTTACCTTGTACAGCGTCACCTTGTGTGAGATCAATAGAGCATGCAGAGCGATCACCTTAGTAATTTAAAACAGACCAAAGAGAGCCGTAGACTAGTAGCCAATGCACTGAACTATGTTGCTGAGTCAGGTGATGCAAGTTTGTGTCTTGTGCAACTAGGTAAAGTTCTTTAGAAGAAGATTCATTTCAGCTTCTTCTCCCTCATCATTTCATGCCCCACTTCTCTACTGTAGCTCACAATACAAGAGGGAAAAGACCAAAAATAAAACTTAAAAGAAAGACGAGATTTAACTAGCCCATTTAGATAAACCTCAGTGATAACAGATCTTTTTAATGTCACTGTAACAGGCAACCACTGAATGATAAAAGTGTGGCCATATGGGGGTGGATAAAAAAGCTTTTATGCAATAAAAAAGCAAAAACATTAAATTATTGTTCTTGAGCAGATTTATAAGAATAACTAATCCCTATATGACATCAACAAAGAGCAGCAGAAGATAATAGTGTAGTCTCAGCCTCAGACGGCACACCCACAGACCTCCCACAATCCATTCACCGACTGTCTAATGCATATTTCACACAAAAATGCCTGACAATACCAGTTCAAACTTGGAAACAAAGTAGTGTTCTGTCCAAACAGCACCAAACAGCATTTTTTTTTTCTGTTTTCCATCATGCCGTTTTGACCAGGTTCAGTCTTCAGACATTATGCCATAGTCAAAAGTCTGCCTATGCACAAGCACACCACTAAACAGTTTATTTGTCTGCCAGATGAGCAGTGTTTATGTTCAGTGTGCATGTCCATTTGAATATCTTACAAATCCTGAGATGAACACTCAACACTTCAGTAACACTGGACACAGTTTAGTGGAGTTATGAAATCTCTCCTCCAAACATCATTAAAAAGGTGCATCCCATATTTTAAAATGATACAACAATCTCATAAAATTAATTATAGCATTATAACATTTTTCTACTTTAAAGAACCTTTTGTGGAATGGACAGGTTCCATGGATGTTTAAGGTTCTTTATGGAACCATAGATGCCAATAAAGAAAGTGTGAAGGTTTATTTCTCTCTACAATTAAAAGGCTATACCATATTAAAGGAACACTCCACTTTTTTTGAAAATAGGCACATTTTCAACAACAGTTGAGATTTACCGTTTTCGAATCCATTCAGCCGATCTCTGGGTCTGGCTGTACCACTTTTAGCATAGCTTAGCATAGTTCATTGAATCTGATGAGACCAATAGCATCTCACTCAAAAAAATGACCAAAGAGTTTTGATATTTTTACTAGTAGTATTTTTAAATAGTATTTAAAACTTATTTATTTAAAAAAAAATATCAAAACTCTTTGGTCATTTTTGAACGAGATGCTATTGGTCTCATCAGATTCAATGAACTATGCTATGCTATGCTAAAAGTGGTACAGCCAGACCCAGAGATTGGCTGAATGGATCCAAAAGCGTTAAAACTCAACTGTTTAACTCTAGGGGAGTTGGAAAATGAGCCTATTTTCAAAAAAAGTGGAGTGTTCCTTTAAGGCTAAATAACTGTGAAATACAGCCATATAGAAGCCCACCCAAAAGCTTACACACAGATCTGTCATTGGCCTACATCCATCTACTGAACATCTGTGAGTGGAAATGCAAATGATTTATCCCTAAATATGTGTGTTTGTGTATGGGAAAGAGAGAGAAACACTGACCATGTTTACAGAAGAAGAAGTTTACATGTTTCACAGCTACTGGGATATTCTGGTATGCATGTAGTCAGCATGATCCAACTAAAAGACATGCATGTTATTTTTCTGCTTTTCTCTTTTTCTCTCTTGCTATTTATTATGGTGTATGATTTTTGTAAATATATATTTATTGGAAATATACATATAAATATGTAAATGAACTATCAGCACATTCCCTTTTTCATCAAAACAATTAACAAGAACAGAAGAAAAAAAATAATTTTGGATATTTTTCAACTCATTAATTCTCAATAAAAGCATAGTGAATTGCAAAATGTAGGCCATGAGACTTACAATAAAAAGAATATCATAAGGACAAATTAAGGATCATAAGGATTAAAGTAAATTAAGCTACACTCAACAGTAATGATTCTAAGCAATAATATGATAATGATACTGTAAATGAAAAGACAGTAATAAACTGTAAATGAAAATGAAAACATTTTACAGTAAATTACTGGCATCCAGCTGCCAGTAAGTTACTGTAAAATTTATAGTAATCTCTTTACAGTGCAGTTATAGATCTACAATTATAGACATATATCTTTTAATTTTTGTAAAATGTTACTAGCTGAATCTTCTATTTGCCCCAAACAATGTGTTTCCTTAATAGCTTAGCATGTCATTGTCTGTATTCTAATATTCCCCAGAAATACTTTTGTTCAAACTTGCTATAAACTATAAACATTCCGTTGTGGAGGATATTCTAAGTAAGACTCTTAACACAACATATTCAATTTTTGATTATGTGTTATGTGTGTAAATGTGCTCAATTCATAGTGCTCTTGTGCGCTATTGTTAAGGACATGAACAAAAATAAAAAAAAACGTACTATTTAAAAATCACAAAAAAATGTAGTAGAAACAGCAATAGCACGATCTTTAGTGCCTCAAGAACGTAACAACAGTTCATTATAACATTCTGATTATAGAGGAATATTGCAGTAAAGCAGAACAAAGGAACCAGTGTATGCACTAAATAAAAAATAAAACAATAAAAACGGCATCATGGCTATTGAACAAGAAAGGGATTATTAGAAATGCAGACACAAAGGAATGCATCAAAGAAGTGCCTTGAATATGGAGATTCCATAACCGAATCACCTGAACTGCACCAGACTGTAGGCGCATTTCAGAGGTGTGATCAAGAGAGTGTTTGTAAACAGCTTCAGATTAAATCCGCTGAAAGTGAACGGGTTGGTTCTCAATGCTTTCTCTTCTGCATTTTCATCAACTGGTTCTTAGAATAGCTACCAATTAAACGTGTGTTTTAAAAACAGGCGACAAGACACAAATAATCGAGATGCTGATGCTACATGTGGTGGATTTCAAATCGCTCTCACTCCAGCTGCAAAATACATTCTAATGAGAATCGCTTAAAATGACATTATGTGTCGTTGCAGTTCTTTCTGTGTAATGGATCTTGAATAATATTACTGTTATGCTATGCAACATTCAGTAGCAGTAAGAATAAATAGTGAACCAGATGCCATGATATCAAATGCACAAATAAAATTCCTATAAAGGGAAAAAAATATATTACCGTTTATTGTGAAGACTCTTCATTCCTTCGTCGCTGAAAACATAGGAAGTAAAGCGAAGCGAATAGCTAAAAATCTCGCGGTGAATACAATAGCTTCATCTAACAACATTGAGAGCGGCACGTCAGAGCGCACAGACTGTAGAAGCTTGTGCAGATAGATTCTGGCTGGTAGCTGGTCACGTGACCTGCCAGTAAACCCAGGGAAAGATTGTACCGCTACTGGCAGGGCAGGTCACGTGACCTGCTGCAAACTATGGAAATATTGACCGTTCATAGGCATTCACTGAGCCAACGCATCTCTACCTCTGTGTTGAAGAATGTTATTCAAACTTTATACTAAATATCTAAACATTTTGGTGTGGTTTGTCTTGAGCCTTAATGTAGCCTAACAGTAGCCTATGTAAGGCCTTGGACTGAAAGATGTAAGAGATGTATGAGATGTATAATGCCATGCAGTTTGAACGAATTCGGTTTAGGTCAACACGTACAATTAAGCACTTGTAAATATTTGTTTAAAACTGAAATGCCATGTGAGTTTTTAAAGAGACACTTTCTCTTCCAAGTTCAATAAATAAATAAATAAATAAATAAATAAATAACCTTCCAAATAATTCAGGGTAGGCTATGGGATGGATGGATGGACGGACAGATTAGTAATGATTTTTTTTTAAGTATTTCACACACAGTCCAGCTATTCAAAATCGTAGTCAAGAGAGAAACAGTGCAATTGTGCCCTCTGTTGGTTATTGCGTTATAATGTATCTACTGTGGGTTTGACTGCAGGCAAGTCGGCCTACCCCTGAGTACATTATGCGTGATGGGGCGGGGTGTCATAGGCTATTTGGGCAACTATTGGTTTATGATACATCAAAGTGTTACTATTGGTATTGTGACGTTTTAAAATGAAAGCTCGAGCCCTGCACATCCTTCTTTGATATCCATTAGATGAGACAAGTGTTTTTATTTAAACAGTTTTGACAGGTGGGTTTATTTAAACATTGTGTTGTATTAGGCCTACTGTTTTAAAAGCTTGACTATATGTAGTGATGTTTTACATTTCATCACAATGTTTTTCTTTTTTTATGAGTGTAATGCAGTTGTTTATGTTGCAATTTTCACTGAATAGGTCCCCACTCAGCGCCATCATCATGTGATAAATAAAAACATTAATCAAAGTAAAGTACGGTGGCCGAGAGAGCTCAACGCACTGCAACTGAAAAAAACACATGCAAGTAGAAAAAAACGCCAGCAAATAAGGAAAACGACTTCATCAATTTGACAACACATGCTGCAAAACTTCACAACGCCACTGGCGGTTCTAGACCATTTCAACTGGGGGGGCAAAGCTGGGGCCAGTTGTACTGTTAGAGGGGCCAGTTACATTTAGACCTTATTGTTGTCATATAATTTTCTGCACTGGGTATCATTAAGGTTTTAATGGTATTACTACTTACCAATACTGCTTACTTTAACGGTATTCTTATTGGTACTTTTTGTTATATATAATATAATATAATATAATATATATATATAAAAAGAGCTGAATTAACTTTGCTTTATATTATATAGTGTCCAGCATTTTTGGCCTTTTATTTAAGATACAGTAAGAACATGAACAAAGAAACAAAGTAAAACAAACTGACAAATACAATAAAACAAAGATACAAATTAAATAAAGTGCTTTCTTTTGTTCATCTGTTCAGGTAAGTAATATAGGCCTAGCCTATAAAAGAAATCTAAGTAACTAAATGTAAAATAACACTACATGGTTTTCACAATATAAATTAATAGATTAATGGCTATTAAAGCTAACTAATAAACTAAAGCTAATTTATTAAATTAATTATTTTCATTTGGCATACCTGCGTCATGACGTCATTGCACGCTTCAGTAGGTGGCGCGCCCATGATGCACTTCATTCAAAGTAAATACACCATCAAGGAAACCATCACTGCAGCACTCTTCTTTTATTTTTCTTTATTGATTTTTAAGTATTTCTTTTCAGGAGTACTACAATTTTGGAGGCACCGCTGGGATAGATGTCAGATGGGTCATCCTTCTTTATCGTCAGGAACGCCCTTCGACATTCATCTCTTAAAGGTCCCGTTTTTCGTGGTTTTTTTGAAGCTTTGATTGTGTTTATAGTGTGCAATATAACATGTGTTCATGTTTCGCGTGTAAAAAAACACAATATTTTTCACATAATTTACTTATCTGTATACCGCTGTTTCCACTGTCATAAAAACGGGCTGATGACTTCCTTTTTCTATGAAGTCCCTCCTTCAGAAATACGTAACGAGTTCTGATTGTGCCAGCGGTTCCTGTGTTGTGATTCGACAGCAGCTTAGCGAACCTTGCCCGGAAAGGTCATGCCTCTTACCATAACGTGGAGATGCACGCGCTCAGTGTTATTGTAAATATGTCTTTAATTTTACCCTATCAATTTGAGCCGGAATTAGACCCGGTGATTGGACTGCGGGATGAAAATAACAGCGTTTCGACGACATGGCGACAAACACACTCTACAAACGCAACTCTTGTGTATTCCTGTGGGCGGAGGTTAGTCAAAAAACTGTTTTAGTGACGTCATTAAAGAAGGAAGTAGAGGGATGTAGTCCAAACTGGCCGTTCGATGTAGGCGACTTCTGTTAAATAAAATATCTCGCTTGGCATTGAACTTTGAGCTTTAAAATTTTACAGATTTTATTTATACTATAACAACAACATTACACACTAACTAAAGTTTGAAACATGGGATCACGAAGAATGGGACCTTTAACTACCCGGATGTGGAGTAGTTGAGTAAAGTGGCAAGGCAGAAGCTGATTGAACGGAGTGTGCATTTGGGGTACAGCAACCTCCAGAAGCAGCTGAGTCAAGTCAGATAAGTCAGTTTACACACGAAACTGTGCAACACCACAGTAAAGATGGATGCTTTACACAGCCTTCAGGAAGAAATCGGTGAGAGACTGTGTACATTGCCCAGAGGAAAATTAATTGAACTGGGCCAGTTCCTTGAAGTTTATATATAAGTTAATGTCACACGCCTTTCCCTAGTCAGTCTTCGAAGTAGTTATCTGCTATGAAAGGAGCTAGAGGAACTTGAGGATGGAGGCATGGCGGAACTACTAGCCATAAATGAGAAAATGAGTGAAATGACATTAACTGATGTAAATGTGATTGAGCAAAACCCAGCCCAGAGACAGCTAGGGGAAAGAGAAAATATAGTACAAAGACAAATAGGAGAAAATTAGCACACAACTGATTTGCTCCCCGCTGCGCAAACAAATTCGCCTGTTCCACAGAGCACAAGATCGGTACCAGCATCAGCAGACAGTGTAGCAGATAATTCTTCGCTGCCCCCACAGGGACAAATGATACCGGCTCTATGGCACAGGGAGTTTAATATTTCAGGTTTTATCGGAGAGCCTGGCCAAAGAGACAGATTAACCTTTTTGATGCAGTTATTCGGGCCATTACACCAGGCCTTCAATTATGTAGCTACTTGGAAGGAAAGACAGATTTGATTCTACCAATGTTGAGACAAATCCTTCATTCCCATTACCAAGAAAAGAATGCAACGGAGTTATATAAACAGCTGACTGCAGAGTCACAACGTGCAAAAGAAACACCCCAAAGATTCCTCATACGTGTGCTTGACTTGAGGCAGAAAATTTTCTTTGCCTCACAAGAAGACTAGTCAGGTTTGAAATACGACCCAGCACTTGTACAGAATATGTTTCTTCACACTGTGTTAACAGGTCTACAAAATGACAGTATCCAGGGTGATCTCCAACCGTACCTGACAGACATCACAATCAAAGATGGTACACTGCTGGAAAGGTTGAATGTAGCATGCTCCCACGAGGCTGAGAGACAGAGTAAAAGAAAGAGTGAACGAAGTGCCAATGTGAATGTTACTCAGTTAAGTGAACCAACTCTGCAGTCAAAAAGCAAGCAAAAACAGCTAAAATTTGATTTGATGTCACAGTTGAAAAGTTTAAATGAAGAAGTCATGCAGATAAAGGAATCAATGCAGCAACCTTCACCTCTGCCGCAACAATTGCTGTACTGTCAACAGTGATGTCTTACCTCTAAGAGCAGCCCATCGGTCCATCTCAGAAGGGAATCAGGTGCCACAAAACCAGGTCTGGAGGTCAAATCAAAATGGAGGTGAACAACAGCAGTATCCATTTCAAGCTCCTCATTTCACACCACAACCATATCAACGACGGGTGAGTCCAATGCCAGTGCAGTATGTCCAGCCATCCCAGTCATCTCATTATGCAGCTCAAGGGTTCTATCCGCAACAGTTTCACGCAGAGTCACAGCCATACCTAACAATGCCGCAGCCCCAATATTTCCAGCCGTACCAACAGCCACGCCCCTCAAGGGTAAGACATTGTTTTCATTGTCAGCAAGCAAGATCCACTGAGCTGTGCACCCATTGTTGCCGCTGTGGCAGCAATGATCTCTTCCTGGCGGGTTGCAAAAGGAGAGGGACCTGGTCACAGAGTAGAGTTCAGTTAAACAGGGACGGGTTGCCACCGCGGGACAGGGAGTAACCCAGCAAGTGAAATTGTCCCCTCCACATCCAAATCAGTGTTTTAAAAGTGTTGAAATTAGGGCTGGGCGATATATCGCATGCAATTGTCACGCGCATTTCGTCAGTAAAGCCGGTTCCCTGATTGCCGCTAAATCGCCATCACCTGCTTTTAAATGGAGCGGCATTTAATAGACAGAGCCGTAGATCACTGATAAGCTACGCAATATCGCATTCATTATCGCAGATGAATCGCCTTCGATAATGAACGCGATATTGCGTAGCTTATCAGTGAACTACGGCTCTGTTTATTAAATGGCGCTCCATTTGAAAGCAGGTGATGGCGATTTAGCGGCAATCAGGGAACCGGCTTTACTGACGAAATGCGCGTGACAATCGCATGCGATATATCGCCCAGCCCTAGTTGAAATACAGCCAGAGATCATCCCCTTTGAGTGTAATTTAATTTCTAAGTGTCAAGTCAACAAACATTCTCCTGTGACTTCACTGGTCGGTAAACAGTGCTTATTGACATGTTATCTGAACGGACACAAAACAGAGGCATTGTGGGACACAGGATCCCAAATGTGCATTGTAGATCGACAGTGGGAGGATCAGTACCTGGAGTAAAGGTACGAGATGCTTCCGATGCGACAGAGGCCACAGACAACTTGAATCTTGTTGCAGCCAATGTTTCCAACGTACCCTATGAAGGATGGGTTGAAATCATGTTCATCTTGGCTCCTCCTGCAAACAAAATGAAAGGATTAGTCATTCCTGTACTCGTTCTAAAAGGCCAGCAGTTATCCAAGCCGATCATTGGTTACAACATAATTGAGCAGGTAATGAACAGAGTGAAGCAAGTGGGCAGAGTGATGTGAGCAAAGGGCTCTTGAACAAGACTGTTAGATGTGCCTTTCCAAGTTTGAGGAGAAGTAAAATCCGAACCTTCATTAACTTGGTGACTGCTGAGAGTTCAAGCGAGTATTTTGTTAAGCTGACAAAATACCATGTCAATGTGCCAAAACATGCTATCATGCAAGTCAAGTGTCAAGTAAAAGCGCCATGTACGAAGCAGGATAGTGTCATGTTGTTTGAACCATCTGTCAATCCACAGTACCCTGATGGACTGGAACCCCTTGAAATACTCTTGACTCTGAAAAAGGGCAGCCGACCTGTGATCCAAATCAGTGTCCAGAATGTGACCGACCACGACATCCTCCTGGTGGGAAAGACAGAACTTGGGACAGTACAAACAATTAAGTCAGTGTTACCAGCGACAGCATCAGCTTATGTAACGACAGCTTGTGTTAATGAAAGTGTGAAGCCAACAAGTGAGTGTGACGCTAACAGTGAAGGTGTGTGGGACCCACCTGTGGACGCGAGTCATTTGTCTCTGGAACAGAAACAGAGAGTAAGACAAATGCTGCGAGAGGAATGTCATTCCCTTTCAAAATCAGACGAGGACATCGGGTGTGTCAAAGACCTACAGTTTAACATCAGTTATGTAAGAAATTAAAGAAATGAAAGACTATCTTCATGATTTGATCACTCAGGGGTGGATTGAAAAATCTCATTTGCCTTATTCATACTCGATTGTGTGTGTCAGAAAAAAAGATGGCAGTCTGAGATTGTGCATTGATTTCAGGGACCTCAACCGGAAAACAGTGCCTGACCGCCAACCAATTCCAAGAGTACAGGACATACTGGATGGCTTGGGAGGAAAGACCAAGGGAAGGCATACCATCAAGGTTTTATGTCACCAGAAAGCAGGCCATTGACAGCCTTTAGTACACCATGGGGGTTATATGAATGGGTCCGTATCCCCTTCAGGCTCATGAATGCGCCTGCTGCATTCCAGCAGTTCATGGAAGTATGCTTGGAAGGACTAAGAGATGACATTAGTGTACCTTACCTGGACAATATCTTAGTCTTCACAAAATCCTTTGACGAGCATGTTGAGGTGGTAAGGAAAGTCTTACAGAGGTTGCAGTCGCAAGGAGTGAAATTGAAGCCAAAAAAATGTGAGTTGTTCAAAGATGAGGTCCGCTACTTGGGAAGGATAGTTTCGAAGGAAGGGAGCAGGATTGATCCAGCAGATACTGTAGCAGTGACAGCAATGAAGGACAAGAGACCCACCACAGTTGGAGAATTGAGGAAGATCTTAGGCTTGTTATGTTACTACCGGTCTTACATGAAAGACTTCTCGAGGATTGCTTGCCCCCTGTATGATCTGCTGAAAAATGACAAAAACAAGGTACAAACAAAAGGTAAAGGGAAAAGAGGGACTTGTGGTTCATGTGGTTCCATTAAGTCAGCTGATTGAGTGGACGGAGCAACATCAGGAAACGCTCAAAAAACTGATTGATTGTTTAGTAAAGCCACCTGTGCTGGGGTTCCCAGACTTTACCAAGCCCTTTGTACTGCACACCGACGCATCAAACCTGGGACTGGGAGCTGTCCTGTATCAACATCAAGATGGAAAATTAAGATTGATTGCCTATGGATCAAGAACATTGACAGCAGCAGAACAGAATTACCATATGCACAGTGGAAAATTGGAATTCTTGGCTCTCAAATGGGCTATCACAGAGAAATTTAGGGATTACCTTCACTATGCGCCCACATTTACAATGTACAGTGACAATAATCCCCTTACCTACGTTTTGACATCCGCCAAGTTGAATGCAACAGGCTGGCGATGGGTTGTGGAGCTTGCTGATTTCCACTTCACTATTCTGTATCGACCAAGGAAGGAAAACATTGACACTGACGCATTATCCAGGCTGACCACAGTCTCGGAGAGAACCATGCCAGAGTACACAGAGGAGCTTTCGTCAGATTCTATAGGAGCCATGATACAGGCAGTGGAAGTCCTTACAACAGTGGCCCCTCCAAGCCCTTCCAGGGTGGAATGGTACACACCTCAGCATATGATGCCCATTCCTCCTAAGTGCCCTTAAGAGGCCGTTCTGCTATACCCACCACCATCTGTGTTTCGGGGCACAGAGGTTTCCAGCAAGCTTATGTCTCAGTGTCTGCCACAAGACATTACATCACTAGGATGCTCTCATCCTCCTCCGAGGATCCTAGAGCAGTCAGGTCGGTTGTTTCCTGTCAATTCGCTTCAGGGCACTGAGCTCACTACTTAGATTACACCAGAGGCCAGAGACTGGTTAAGAGACTGGTTCCCTTAGTAGACCATCTAACAGCATGGGAACTTCTGCCTAATGTGTCAAAATGGCTCCTGCAGACTGTAGAAAAAGGGCTACAGAATCCAATTTGGGTCTCGGCCGTCTCAATTCAAAGTGGTTCCACAGTGGTAGACCCTGAGCAAACTCTGGTAATGGAACAGGAAGTAAAATGGGTTCCTTCACCTTTAATGCCTGGTTCAGACTACACGATTTTTTTGTCTGTTACGATAGTCACTGTGTCAGATTACACGATTTTGACTCCAAAAATCTTGTCGTGTCTTGGACTTGAAACATGTCAGACTACACGTTGCTACGCGACCAATCGTCGCTTGTTGTCACGACGCGCGTGAGAAACAAGAGCGTAAACAGTAACAATGACTGAAGCGGCGTGTTTTGTACTGGCTGTATTATGTGTAGAAAAGCGCAAAAAAAGAAAAAAACACCGAAAATGGACACGTTCCTGGCTTGCCGGAAGAGGACAGTATGGGCTGTCAATCCTCCAAAGAGAACTTGAGGTAAAATATCGTTCTTTTCATATTAAATATTTTGTTATTAGCCAGTAGTAAAAGCTTGCCACAACGTATTTATAAAAATCTATTAAGCTTACATTAAAGCAATATACAACTACAATGTTTTTTTAATGATCACCAATGTAATTTAACACTTCTAATGTACAGAAGTACAATTTGTTTGTTATGTACATTAGTCACATATAGGGTAAATTGAGCCTCTAACAAAAAAAAATATCTCAGTTCAATGGTTTAATGCCTTTGATTGATTCATAACTCCATCATATGCTTAAAAAAAGTTAAACATTGCTTTAGATTAAAACAAAAAACAAAATTGACTTTCCAATATGTTTTTTTTCTTTTCTTCTTTACACTGTAGGACAGTGACAAAAAGGGTTTCCGTGATCTGCTCAGGATGGATGTGGAGGATTTCAGCTACTTGCTTGACAAAGTTACACCATTCATCCAAAGAAGGGACACAAAATTAAGAAGAGCCATCAGTGCAAGAATGCGCCTGTCACTAACACTAAGATTCCTTGCTACTGGTAAAAAGTACATTTTAAAAATCATATACCCCTAGCTTCACAGACAAGGCTTAAACTAGTGTCTGACTGAAATGCATGTTTGAGCCGTTTTTAACTGAAAGTAACTTGCACTGACTTATCTTAAAATGTCAATGCCATTGTTTTGTCTCAAGATGCACACCAGTAATGTTTTTACATTTAAGATTATAAAAGCTACTTAAATGTCCTAGTAAATGTAACGCCTAATCCTGGTTTAATCTAAACCGCCTGTGAAAGTAGGCCATGGTGTATTATACAAATTATACACATGCTCCCCTCCACAGGAGAGACGTTTAGATCTCTGAGCTTCCAGTACCGGATCGGTCGTAGTACTATCAGTGAGATAGTAATGGAGACGTGTCAAGCCTTGTATGACGTCTTAAAGGATGATCATTTAAAGGTAAGCCATTTGATGATCATTTAAAGGCAAGGCATTTATTTGATTTAAATAACAGACAGATGTACATTTCACAACAGTAGGTGGACACAGCCTTTACAGGTACTATATCAAAAACAACTGTTTTAACCACAGAGTCAAAACCAGAGTAGATAATGGATTTCTAAATTATATTAATTTTAATGATTTAAAAAAACAAAACATTTTATGACTTTTGTAAAAATGTGAGAACATTACATGTATTAATTATATATGCTGTTTATCTTTTCAGACTCCTACAACGGAGACAGAATGGAGAGAGGTGGCAATGAGGTTTCAAAACAAGTGGCAATTTCCTAATTGCTTAGGTGCCATAGATGGAAAGCACATCTACATCCAGCCACCTGCAAACTCTGGAAGTACTTACCACAACTACAAATCAAGATTTTCAGTTGTACTCATGGCAGTAGTCGACGCCGACTACAAATTTATTTATGCAAATGTTGGCGTACAAGGAAGAGTGTCAGATGGAGGAATATTTGGCCAGTCAGACCTCCGAGCTGCCATGGACAGAGATCTACTGAATGTCCCCCGTCCAGAGCCACTCCCAGGGAGTAACATATCTTTGCCCTATACATTTGTTGGTGATGAAGCATTCCCTCTCCGAACCGACCTAATGAAGCCATACCCCTTCCGAAATCTGGACCATGGGCAACGAATATTTAACTAC